>NW_027176042.1:0-215000 GCF_023055335.1 Clinocottus analis | reverse complement strand
CATAAGACCCTCCCAATGCAAAAAAAAATAAAAAATACAGTTAATGCATGATCAAATAATTAACGCCGTTAAAGGATTGCCAGATTAACGCTGAGTTAACGTGTTAATCTGCCCAACCCTGCTTTTAACGCAATACAAATAGACTTTTATCATGTAATCTTAAACTCTTTCGAGCCATCATGACTATACCTTGAATAAAGAAAGGAGCAAATTAGTAGCATTTAAATGGGACATACTTATAACAGTAGTTGTAGTTTTGGTTTCTCGAAGAAATTGAACTTTCTTGATTCTTGTTGTTCTGAGTTTGTTCTGATGGTTGAATTCACTTAGTGAAGTCACTTTAGATAAAAGCGTCAGCTAAATGAAATGTAATGTAATCATGGAGAGATTAAAAGATGTTCATCAGCTCAGTTCTTCTTCAGCATATAAAACATTTGCTGTTTCTATTCAGAGAAAATCATTAAGACACTTAAATAATAATCAACATGAAAACAGCTGATTGGATGAAAACGTCTTTATTATTTGAAAACACTGAAATAATATTTAAACGCTGCAACAAGCTGGTGAATATTGTTATTGAACAATGTCAAATAAAAGACAGAGAGAGAGAGTGACAGAGTGAGACTGAGAGCAGTAGCAGACTGGAACCAGTAGCAGAGTCCCAGTGAGGCAGCTCAGGACTGGGAACACTGGTCTCTCCTCAGTGTCTCTGAGAGCGGAGTCTGGGAGCCCTGGCTGGCCTCACAGGTCACAGAGCCCACCTTCCTCCACTGGTCTGCAGGGAGCCTCAGGGTGCTGCTCCAGCTGTAGCGGCCGTCCTTCTCCAGCACCCCGAGGCTGCTGCTCTCCTCCCAGCTGCTGCTGCTGCTGATGCTGCTGCTGCTGCTGCCGTCCACCTTCCAGGCCAGACTCCAGTCTGAGGGGAAGCCCTTGTTGGCCAGGCACATGAGCGTGGCCTTGCCCTGCTGCAGCTCCTCAATGGAGGGGGGCAGCACCGTCAGGGTGGGACGGACATCACCTAGGAGACACCAATCAGCTTAGAGGACGGGGACCACACAGCTGTCAATCAAGCACCACGTGGACACCTTTACTGTGAGAGAGTTGGTTTTCTCCTATAAGGAGTTTCTGCCAGATGTTTGTTCTGCTCCACCAGTCACTCACTCACACATTGTTTCACTTCCCTTTAAGAAGCCTCTCATGCAGATCAGCACAGAGAGAATCATCGTACAGAACCACCAGAAATATAGCAAACTACACTGAGATGAAACACCAAGACGTGGCCCAATATTACAACTGCATCACTGAAAACCTTAAAGAAACATTACTTTAAATATTTAGTCAGAAGTTTCTGATGTGGATGTCAGTCGAGATTCAAAACTGTTTAAAATATTTTCAAAATGTAGAAGATTTTACACATCATGAAATACCATCTGTATCTTTACTGTGTTCAATTTGATTTGAATCCTAATTTTTTATTAAGGTGTAAAATTAATTAGAATTCTCGTTAATTATTTTTTTGAAAGAGTTCATGTTTTAACTGTTTTAAATTTGAAGTTGTTTAAATTTCAGGACGACATGAACGTGTAAAGACAAGTTTAGTGAAGCTGCTCTGAGTTAGTCTCCATGATAAAGGTGGAGATATAAAAACACTAAACATATTTTAAATGTAACCAAAGTATTTTATCTGCCTCAAACATCCTCAAACTGAATTTAAAACACAACTTTACAAAATCATATTGAGTAATTTAGTGCAGGAACTTACTTCCAACATCCAGTCTGGTTCCTCCACCAAAAGTCCACCACAGTGACACAAAGTCATTGAGCCGTCGTACAAAAACCGTCTCTGTGACTCTGACTGACTGAACTACATCTACAAGCACTCAAGAAACTATTTCACCATTAAAGTTGGAGGAAATGATTTATTCTACAGTTTAAAGTTTGACTTTTGAAACAACATGTTTCTTTACTTTCTGTTGCTGAAGTGAACTTTGTTTCTTTGTGCAACATTTTTGACGAAAATGTCGTTCATAAAAATTCAAAGAAAACTATTTTTCCTACATTGTTGAATATAATAATGAATACAAAGACAGTTGACTTCTGAAATAATAAAAATGGTAAACATTTGACTTACTTCCAAATTCCAGTCTGGTTCCTCCACCGAACGTGTACCACAGTGACACAAAGTCATTGAGCCGCCGTACAAAAACCTCTCAGTGTAGAGAGACACGGCTCTCTGACTCTGACACCAACAAACTCACCAAACTCAGTCACAGTTTACACACTTCATGTAAGAACTGGTCCAGATGTTTAAACCTGAGTCAGTAATGATGCATATGAATTTAACAATGAATTCATTAAATGTTAGACATCCATGAGCAACATGTTTTGAATCATAATTTTCGTATTGTTTACTTTACAGGGACAAATACACACTGACCAACAGTAAAACTGTAAGTGAGCCAAAGAGGCTAATTTTCATCTGCTGTCCCTGGCCAGTTTTTATTTACAATAACACAAAACTAATTCATTCAATATGTATTCATATAAAATACTATAGGCACTTAATACATAAACACCAAACAAGACAAATACACATTTGCACTGAATAGACAGGCAGGACAAACAGCACATTAATGTTTGCACATCCGATGGGCAACAAGCCATTCCCTGAGGCCATGTTTGAACTTTTTGTATGTTTTTTTTTGTTCGTATGTTTGATGGAAGAGCATTCAATGAGTTTGCTGATTTAATGGAAATATATTCCTAAAGACAAACATGTATTCCTGCCAATTGTTAATAATAGTGTTTGTGGTACACTATAATAAATAAATTGGCATTTTGTTTAAATTTGTACCAAAGTGACGTTGATTTGTGTTTTAGTGAATCAGGAGGATTTTACAAAACATTCTTGAATAAAATGTTTTCTTCAAAATGTATTTGTCAAATGTTAGACATCTATGAGAAATATTAACTTGTCTTTCAGTAAAATTAATTGATGATTGATCAAGTTATTCCTGAAGAAAAACATGTATTCCTGCTAAATGTCAATAATGGTCATACATGCATGTTTCTTGTACACTATAATAAATAAATGAACAATATTTGTTTAAATTTGTCCTACAACGAGAATGAATTGTGTGGTAGTGAATTAGGAGGATTTTACAAAACATCTTATATTAAAATGTTTCCTCTAAACTCAAACTAAAGACTGAAATGAGCTCTGACACATTCCTGATCAATACTCTGATGAAGTGATTGATCCATTGATCATCAGCATCATCAGAGTCATCAAGTCCCTGTTGGAGTCCGTCAGAGCATTTCCATAGAGAGCCACTTTGCATCAGCAGCACCATGCTCCAGTGCTCTGGGAGACTTTATAGTCCTGAGAGTTGGACACTGGATGACTGACAGCTGTCCTTCATCACAGCAGAAGACACAGAAATCCTCCTCATCAAAAACATGACTTTGATCTGCGTCCTCATGTGGACTCTCCTCTGCTGCTGCTTCACAGGTAAAGTCCAGAGAATCAAACTCCTCTCCTCTATGAACATCGTCCCTCTGAAGTGAAGCCGACTAAACCGTGACGCTGCTTTATGTCTTTGTCTCTGTGTCCTCAGAGTCCAGAGGACAGGTCACAGTGACTCAGCCTGGAGCAGTGAGCTCTGCTGTGGGAGGCTCCGTCTCCATCTCATGTCACACCAGTCAGAATGTTTATACTTGGAGCAGCTATCATGCGTTAGCCTGGTACCAACAGAGAGATGGAGAAGCTCCTAAACTGCTTATATGGGGAGCAAACAATCGACAATCAGGAATTCCAGCTCGTTTTTCAGGCAGTGGATCAAACTCTGACTTCACTCTGACCATCAGTGGAGTCCAGACTGAAGATGCAGCAGTTTACTACTGTCAGAGTTATCATTACATCAACAGTCAGTCGGTGTTCACACAGTGAAAAAGCGTCATACAAAAACCTCCCTCAGTCAGACTGAACAGAAACTGAACTGACTGCTGCAGCTGGAAGCTACTGAAGAGACTGATACACTTCACTGAAGACACACACACACACACACACACACACACACACACACACACACACACACACACACACAAAATCTACACAATAAAATGCATCAACATCTCAGACTTCTCATCTCAGTCTCACATCATGAAATCAGTTTGTTTGCAGATGACAGACTTTTATACATCATAAAATCTTCATTCATAATCTTCAATCATAATCTTGAGTTCAATCAAAGCAGGTTTTCTTTCCACACTCACTTCTTTAGTATATGAACATCACAGTTGAATCTATAAATTGAAGTCTGGATCTCAGGTAATTAAAATATTTAACACAATAAAATCCTCTGACAGAGAAATCAAACCTACAGGCATTTAAACAGTTCATCCGAATTAAGAGAAATATTTTCTCAACTTTGCAGAATATTCTTTTTTGTGTAGCCTACTGACAGTTATACTGATAGTTTAATATATAATGGACATGAATTATCTTTATAGTGCTCAAAGATTTGAAGAAAATCAAGAAAAAAAAAACTTCCCATATAACAACTAAAGTCCTGGTTGTTTTTATTGGAAGTACTTTGTGTTAAAATAATAGACCTCATCAAACCCATTGTGATGCAGCAGTTATGCACAGTGCCACAACACATTACACTTATTTGTTACATTCAAGACAAGGTTTTCTATTAGACTTGTGATTTCATATGAAACCAATAATGTTGCTTATTTGTTAAAAAAATCCAAGTGCCAAAGTATGTGTAGTGGCCGATCTACGTGTCGGCCACTCTGCTGGGTGCGGGATAAGATCCTGTTTCTCACGCGCTGCTTCAGTAAAAAAGAGTCCAGCCGTTAGTATATCTTTGGGTTATTGCACATTTACTTATCAACTGACGGCAGTTACAAGTTGTTATTTGGACTTCCTGAGCTGATTTACGAAGTTTGTTGGTCTAGCGGTAAAAACCGTCTGATCTCCCCGTCACCCATGCATCATCAATCACCCTTGCTCGTACCGGTGCCCCGTATTTAAACTATCACAATAAAACACACATTACCACAATAAAATACCCACCCGTGACTAATGGCTCCTACAGTATGTGTGAGAAAGGTCACCCATCACCTGAAACAGAGAAGGAATGATCATTAAAGTTTATTGCGGCAAAGATACTTTCATTGAACTCATATGAAGTCTTTTTATCTGTCTCTACATGAGCCCTGAGACAAACCTGTCCAGGTGAACTCTGCCTTCACCCAACGTCAGCTGATCGGCTCCAGCGCCCCGTGACCCCTTAAGAGGAGAAGCGGTTTGGAGAATGGAATATTAGTTCATGTGCTGTATATATCGTTCAATTCATAAATTATGTTGTTGTGAGTTATGGCAGGACTTGTCACTGCGTGTGGTTTATGGCAGTTGGTTGTTGAGTCCTTATTTCTGTTTCATACTTTGATCATTTCTAGAAAAGATTGTGTTACAGAAACACAGATGTTTTGAAGTTGGACGAATTACTGGAATGTCTTTTTATTCTAATAAGTATTCTGTGTTTCTGTGTCGTATCAAGGACACTGATACCAACAGACATAAGGACTTCATACACAGAGAAGTTTAAAGATACAGTAAGATCTTTACTTGAAGGCTCAATACACAGGTAAGCAGACAAAAAAGCAAATGTATGGAATAAAAGATCTCACGGCTGATACTCAGATAAGATGAACTGGAATAGTTTAATAGGTTTTAATAATTAAACACAATCAACATCAACCAAACCGCCAATGTAAACCATCAAAGGTTCTTTATTCCTCAACACTTCATATCAGATGCTTTAAACAGAGCGAGCTGTCACCAGTGAGGAGGAACCACCCTGACGTGTTGAGGACAGCTACACTTCACTGACTGTGTGTTTGCATATGTGTCCTGCCTCTCTGCTGCCAGCCGTTAAGAGGCCAGTGTTGATCAGTGGCTGTCCAGGCCTTTCAGAGACACTGACACGCCGGCAGCACGATGATGATGTCACTGACTCTACTGCTGAGCACCCTGGGGCTCCTTGTTCAGGGTGAGACTCTCTTGTGAACACGTTGGTTCCCCAGCACCATGTTCTGCTGTGATGGAGAACCACTGGAACAAGCAGCATTGACCTTCTTCCATCTGTTCTCCGGGTTAAAGAAATGAGACTCTTCTGTTGGGATGTTGATCATCTTTCTCCAAACTGGATTTGTCTCAATAACCCTTCTGCTCTTCTTCATGTTTTCAGATTCATCAGGAGAAATCCTCCTGACTCAGTCTCCTGGATCTCAGTCTGTTGCTCCAGGACAGACTGTCTCCATCAGATGTAAAGCCAGTACAAGTGTTGGTAGCTACCTTCACTGGTACCTTCAGAAACAAGGAGAAGCTCCTAAACTTTTGATTTATTATGCAACCAATCTTCAGTCTGGAGTTTCAAATCGTTTCAGTGGAAGTGGATCTGGAACTGACTTCACTTTGACCATCAGTGGAGTTCAGACTGAAGATGCAGGAGATTATTATTGTCAGCAGAGTGACAGCTACCCGTTCACACAGTGATACACCGTCGTACAAAAACCTCCTCAGCTAAAGAGGAACTGATGTGACTCAACAGCTGCACTGACACTAAAACAGACGTTTTAATAAAAAGTAAAATGTAGTTTATAATGATTTATTTTGAAGTTTCAACACTAAATATATCATATTTAAGCTGAAAGGTTATATTTTTGAGACACTCATTGTTTTGAAAGAATCTGCTGAACATCAAAGCTAAACTCTGTTGAAGTCTGATTTTCATCCTTTGATCAATTTA
Source organism: Clinocottus analis (assembly GCF_023055335.1). Lineage (NCBI taxonomy): Eukaryota > Metazoa > Chordata > Actinopteri > Perciformes > Cottidae > Clinocottus > Clinocottus analis. The sequence continues at coordinate 208,179 of NW_027176042.1, read as the reverse complement.
ATCCACAGAGTAGAATAACAAATAAAAGTGTTTTTTTTTGTTGTTGTATTTTTAAAAAATTTTTTCAGGTGAAACTCGAACACACTCACTTTGTTCATTAATTCCAAACTGTCACATCACGACAAGATTATGTTGATAATATATTTTGGTCATACATTTTGGCTCAACAATATGCATTATCAGTTTTCAAATTGAACTGGATGAATCATAAACACTCTAATAAAAAATACATATTCTTCTCTCATTTATATTTCAAAAAAGGCCGGATTCAATAACATTACTGAAAGGCTTAAAAAAAAAAAAGAAAAGAAATTGTAAAATACAGTACTCATTTTACAAAAATGAATGTAATTTAATTGTCTTTGGCCAGTAGTTTTAAATTCAGTTAATTCTAGTGACGTCAACCAAAAAAGCCACAACATTATATTATTCTCTTATGAAATGTGTGAGGGACGATATCTGTTATTAAACCACTTGTTTCAGCTCTATAGGCTCTGTTGACATTACTGTTGGACAGTGTATGGATGCGTTAGGAATCTGGTCATATTGACTCTTAGATTCTTGTGTTGTGCTTTATCTGTAGCAAAGCTTCACATTGAGCTTTAATAATGTCACAACACGAGACATATGAGTTTTGAACCGCGGTCCACCAGTTAGTGACTCGTGATGTACATGAACACATCTGATGTGATTGATTTGTATTCAGTATTTTAATAAACATCAGTTTTACTGCAAGCAGTGAAAAATTATCATGGCTGAAGTCAAATAATCCTTTTTGGGAGATAATGTCGACCCACAATTTCTTGCGGTGGCAACATTTAAAGTGACGTTTCATTCGGCCGTTCATGAGAACAAACAATCATGACCAACAAACGCAAATCATGTCAATAAAGATTAGCATAGATTGGAAATACTTCCAATAATCTGTTAAACCTGCCGGCAAACTACGATCTTTACGTTGCTGCTGCTGTAAAGTGATGAAACTGCTGTAAAGTGATGAAACTTCTGTATTTGATATTCTCTCTCTGGTGTTGAACTGCAGCTTCAGCCCTCATTCTTATCTTTTCCTTCAGTTACAGAAGTTTCAATGAAAGAGTTAAACTGGACGAGCTCTTCAGTCTGAGTCATGATTCTTTCTTTTTAATCAATTATTTTGTTCCAGTACAATAAAACACTATCAAGTTATGTTTCATAAACTGTTGTCTGCATAGTCTTATGATCAGATTATAATCTGCATATAAACAAAAACAGTATGAAGGGATATGAGACACATATATATGACACACATCGTTAGTGGGATAACGTATTTAATTCTGCATGTTTGAAACTGAACAAACAGTCGATGTGATGATCCTGCAGACAGACAGGAGGAGACAGAGACTGTGCTCACCTCTCTTTTGAGTCTTTTGCTCAAGTTTTAATGTCTGATTAAACATTATCACAATCAAAACATATTCAAATGTGAAAACTCAATCAAAAAATACAATTCATGTTATGTCACCATATGCAGATGATAGCCTGCTTTTCTTATCACAGAAAAAAGGTCAAGACACATAACTTTTATGATACACTTGATGAAATCTTTATTGTATTAAATGTTGAAAGCATCAACACAAGCAGGAAGACGTTCATGTAGAAACATGTCATGAGAGAAAGAGAACCAGAGAGAGAGAGTTACAGAGTAAGACTGAGAGCAGTGGCAGACTGGAACCAGTAGCACAGTCCCAGTGAGGCAGCTCAGGACTGGGAACACTGGTCTCTCCTCAGTGTCTCTGAGAGCGGAGTCTGGGAGCCCTGGCTGGCCTCACAGGTCACAGAGCCCACCTTCCTCCACTGGTCTGCAGGGAGCCTGAGGGTGCTGCTCCAGCTGTAGCGGCCGTCCTTCTCCAGCACCCCGAGGCTGCTGCTCTCCTCCCAGCTGCTGCTGCTGCTGCTGCTGCTGCTGCTGCTGCTGCTGCTGCTGCTGCTGCTGCTGCTGCTGCTGCTGCTGCTGCTGCTGCTGCTGCTGCCGTCCACCTTCCAGGCCAGACTCCAGTCTGAGGGGAAGCCCTTGTTGGCCAGGCACATGAGCGTGGCCTTCCCCTGCTGCAGCTCCTCACTGGAAGGGGGCAGCACCGTCAGGGTGGGGGCGACTCGGCCCACTGCAGAGAGAGAGAGTCAGAGTTCATATGAGGGGCAGCAGAGGAGACGACTAGTTCTGTTGGTCTTCCTCAGATCGGATGAAACTGATCTTAAAGGTCTCACTTCCCCCTCTGAGCTCAGTGAGCGTGACAACAGACAGGTTTCAGTACTGAAGATAAAACATCTGTACTTGCCTTCTTTCTTCTGAGTTACATTACAGCAGTGGTTCTCAAACTGTGGGGCGCGACCCTCTGGTGGGGCGCGAAGGTATTACAGGGAAATGTATTTTTTTTTAAATTTTTTAAAAATAATTATTTTATGAATAATTCTTTTTAAATCCCACACTGGGTCGATGATTCTCTGCATTTCACCCATCCTTAGTAACTAAGGAGCAGTGTGGTGCTGTGAAGCACTGGGGCTTCAGTGTCTTGCTTAAGGACACTTCACCATGAAACTATGGAGAGAAGAGGGATCAAACCGGCTACCTCGTGGTTTCAGGACGACCACGCCCCCATGAACGACATGAAAACTGGTTACATTTGCGCATGCGCGATCGCGACAGATCCTTTGTGAGTTGCGACACACACATGTACCACTGTGCAAAATGAAGACATTTTACAGGAGAGAAATCATATGGAGAACAGCAGCAAGATTCCAAGGAGAAAATATGACGACTCTTATCTCGCTCTGGGTTTCACAGTGAATGCGGTATGAGATGAGGAGAGACCAGTCTGTGTTGTATGTCTGAGAACTCTGGCAGCAGACAGCATGAAGCCCAACAAATTAAGAAGACACTTGGAGACGTCACACCCCAGTCACGTACCACTGGCATTCTTTCAGAGAAAGCTAGATGACGACCGCAAGCAGGCTACTCACTTTTAAAAGTGTCATCTTTAAGCAACAAAGCACAGCTGGCGTCATACAAGGTCGCATACAAAATTGCACAGTGCAAAAAACTGCACACCATCACCAAAGAGCTCATTCTCCCCTCAGTGCTTAACATGGTTTTAAGGATGCTTGATGAGAGTAGTGCTGCCATATTGAAGACTATCCCTCTGTCTAATGACACAATTGCATGAACTGACAGACACACGGTTTGCTTTACAAGTGGACGAGGCTACCGACAGCAATTGTCTATGTTCACTTTGTCACATCAGAGTCACTGAGTGAAGATTTGCTGTTTTGCAAATACGTTGCAGGCAGAGCGACAGCCGATGAGCTCTTTAGGCTTCTGGACAGTTACCTGACAGAAAACGGGCTGAAATGGGAAAATTGTGTGGGTTTCTGCACAGATGACGCGCAGACCATGGCAGGGGAAAAAAAGGGCTTGCAGGCGCTGATAAAGAGCGTCTCTCCAAATGTGCAATGGACTCACTGTGTTATACACAGAGAAGCGCTCGCAGCAAGACAAATGAGCCGTGAACCGAACGAGATGACGCTATCAGCGTGGTCAATTTCATTAAAACAAGACCCCTGAAAGCACAACTGTTTTCGGCACTCTTTGAGGAGATGGGATGTTTCACAGCGAAGCAAGGTGGCTCTCACGAGGAAAAGTGTTGTAGCGAGTCTTTGAGCTCACAGAGGAAATTCGTCCTGTGTCTTTATCCTCCAAGTCTTGACTCCAACGAAAGACTCCTTTGTCTATATCTTCTGAGTCTTCATGCAAAGAGTATTCACTGATGCAAAAGCTGATGCTTCAAATCCCCACCTGGTTTAACACCAGACTGTAAAAAGTTGCTCTGAATCACAACACAGTAATTTTGAGCCTTTTTTTCCCTCCTTTTTTCAGCAATAGACCATAATCCGTTTTAACATTATTTTCAACACAAACTAAGATGCCCCCAGATTGCTGGGGGCAACACACGCACGCACGCGCACGCACACACACGCACACGCACACACACACACACACACACACACACACACACACACACACACACACACACACACACACACTTGTGTGAACACCTGTTCGCAGCCCCATATATAAAAAAGCAGGTGTTTGTTATGGGAACCATCTCTATCCTGCTTCATGTGCCCATCCCCCCACGTGAACCACACCTGCCAGACTAAACAATGTTTATCTTCTCACTTTACCCCTAAATACACAGGGAACATCAAAGGAAGGGTTTCTTTCACGTCTCTCCTAATAAATACTGTACTATTGTCTGTTTAATTTGTGTTGCAGGAAACCTCCACCAGGCTGATGTTGAGGCCCAGGTGTCTCTGCAGAGCCTCAAAGCTCATCAAGTAAGATCCCAGTAGACAAAACCCCACATAGTCATTACACACAGCATCGTCCGCAGTAAAAACATGTTGTACTTCTAATTTCAATCCAATGTCTCTTTGTTCTTCTACTGCAGGTAAGAGGACTCCTGCCCATGGAGAAAACAATAAAGTCAGTCGTGGATATTTTATTGTTTGAAATGCAGTTTTTCCAGTTCAAATTGTTTTTGTACATTTCCCTCTTGACCAGAATATTTCATTTTTTCCACTTGAATTTTACTGTTTACTGTTAAATTACCTAAAGACATGTTTAACTTGTCACAATAACATGAAGAAAGGTGAACATTTTAAAATGTTGTATGTTCAGGAATAACATGAAATAATGTTGTAGTTTACAAAACTTAATTTTTTTTGCAAAATGAAATGTAAATTGTAATGTGTCTATATATATATATATATATATATATATATATATATAAATATATATATAATGTTGTAAATTCAGTAATCTTGTGACAGTGCATAACCATTTATTCATGTGTTTATTTATTATTACGCTGCGGACAAGTGAACTTCATGTTTTTGTTCACACAAATATTTAGAAGCTCTTTAAAAATAATATATGCAACACGTTTAACCCGGTACACAGCGGCTCGGGTGCAATTTGTGAGCTTGGCCACAAGATGTCAGGAAATATTATTTTAAATCCATTATTTCAGGATCCATTTGTCTTCAATATTGAACTAATAAAGGTTTAACATTAACTAAGAAAAACACCGTATTCAAGTTACGGACCAAAAACCAAGGCATTATTTCACTGAACTAAAACGATCACAATATAGTAATAACAAGATTTTACCTGCAAATTTGATCATTTATTCCTGTTTTTAATAACTTATTAACATTTAGAACTGTCTATTACTTCTTGCTTACTATTATTTATAACTATATGCTTGATGGTATGTAACTGTTTTACTTACTTATTAACATTTGTAGTTGTTTTTAAATGACTTACTAACATCTATAACTGTTTTTAAATTACTTAACATTTATAAATGTTTATTAGTTCCTTACTAACATTTAACAACTGCAGACCTGATTGTTTAAAACTGTTGATTAATGATTTACTTGCTTTCTTATCCTTTTTGTTTATATGTACACATCTATAATAATTCATTTATTTCCATTTCTAAATATTGGGTCTGGAAGTCTAGAATTTTGGTGTATTGGTTTATCGCATGAAATAACAGAAACAGAAAAAGATGAATAGATTGTATAGACAAAGACGTTGTGCGGTCATAATACACAAACACAGAAAATGCAGGATGTGCTTATGTACCATAGAATTTATTGGGATCCATGTTATATCAAAAAGTATAAGTTTTACATTTTCATCTGTAAATGACGCTTGATCAACAATATTAACAGATTCACGTCATCCACACAATCAGTTTAAGAGAAGTTTAAATGTTCATGCAGAGAAAAAACAAACGTCATCATGAGCAGTGAGAGTCTCCATGGCTAAACACACACACAGGAAGGAGCGCCACCTACAGGAGCTCATACATTTACACAACAATCACGAGAAGACGTCAAAGTACCGCCTCCCACAATGTTTGACTGACAGCTGATCTCTGTGCAGTAAAAAAAACGCCTCAACAATCAGCTCTCAGCCACAAACAGAGACTGAATGAGTTTAAAAGTTCAAACAGTGTTTAACCTTTAAAAGGACTTCTGTTCATTTCAGTTTACTCAACTCAGCAGTGGCTCCATAACGATAAAGTCCAGCATAGAGATGCTGAGTGAATGTGGTCTGGACTCTGTGGAGGAGAGTCATGGTTTCAGAGACGCTGTAGAAGGACAGAATACCTGCGCTGTGATCCAGGTACACTCCTACTCTGGAGGACTCAGGAACTGAGATGGGAGTTTTGACTTTGTTGTGAATAAATGTATGACTGTTATTGAAACATAACAATGCCCAAGATTTGTTATTGTTTCCAAATCCACATTCATCACTGTTCCCTTCTCTCTTGATATTCTTGTATGCGACTGCTACAAAAACTCCTGCTCCTCTCCACTCCACCTCCCAGTAACAACGTCCAGTCAGATTCTCTCTACTCAGAACCTGATACGAACCAGTGAATCTGTCTATGTGACTAGAATAAGACTGATGATCAATCATGAATGTTACTTTTCTGTTCTCATCAGATAATAACAGCTGTTTGTGTACTGTGTTTGGATCCAGTGTGATTTCACGTGAATACCTTAAGAATACAGCTCTGGTCGTTTCTTTTCTCCAGGAGACGGATCAGCTCGGTGAAGGTCTTCTCACTGTCCTCCACTGTTTTATCAGCAGAGAGATTGATGGCCTCCACCTCCTGATGAAGCAGCTTCACGTCCTTCTCTCTGTCCTGGATTCTCTGCTGGATGTTTAGTCGACTCCCCTCCAGCTCTCTCTGCCTCTCAGTTCTTTCTGCTGCAGCTGAGACTGTGTCGTGGCCTTTATGTTCCTCCATTAAACAGAGATAACAGATACGCTGCTGATCAGTACGGCAGAAGATCTTCGTCACCTCATCGTGACGAGAGCAAATGTTCTCCTGGAGCTTGATGGAGGGCTTCACCAGCTTGTTTTTCTTTAATGAAGCCGCTTCATAATGAGGCTGAAGGTGTTTCTCACAGTAAGAAGCCTGACATACCAAACAGGACTTGAAGGCTTTCCGTCTCCTCCCAGTGCAGACATCACAGGCCACGTCTTCAGGTCCAGCATAGCAGTGATCAGCAGCAGCAGCAGCTTGGAGTCCAGTCTTCTTCAGTTGCTCCACTAAATCTGCTAACATGGTGTTTTTCACCAGGACAGGCCTCAGTGTGAAGGTCTTCCTACACTGAGGGCAGCTTTGGAGTTTCTTCCCATCCTCTTCATCCCAGTAGACCTTAATACAGTTCATGCAGTAACTGTGTCCACAGGGAATATGTCCTTCAGTAGATCCAGACAGATGGAACAAGAGAAGCTTTCCCGGTCCAGCTGAACTCCTTTCTCTGCCATTTCACCTCTCAAAGACAATGACTGTATAAGTTTCACTTTCTCATAAGTAATTCTACTTTGAGCTCTGATCTGAATAACACGTGTCTCTGCAGTGAATGGGGCGCGTCAGCTGCTGCTCTTTACCTCTATGTTGGTTACATTCACCTATTGCAATGTTGGAGAACAGGAAGAACAGGGAGCGGTTTTAAAGCTGTAGTTCATTCCAGGAGGAGGAGCAGTTTGAGAGAGACTGTGTAACACTTGTTTACAAAGGACATCATTTCTCTGAAAGAAACACTGATTACTTTAACTTTTTGAAGGTAATCTCTGCTTAGAATAAACAAACTCTCTTCTTCCCTGAATATAGTTGAATGAAAGTTTTTAATGATAATAATAATACAAATACAGCAGAAGTGTCACGGCTGGCTCAGAGAATGAGGACCCAAATGCTGATGCGTGGTGCAAAACATAATTTTCTTCTTCCAAAACAAAGAAGGTGTCCGACTATGAAGCCAAATCCAGGTCATATGTATTGTTCATTTGGAAAAAAAATTTGAACCTGAAAAAGGAAGTTTTGTTGTTGAACTTTGAAAAATTTATCGGGTTCAATTTTAAAAAAACAAAACAAAACTCCCTTTTTCAGGTTCAGAGTTTTGACCCGTATCTGGTCTGGGGGGCGTGGTATCCATAACATGTTAAAAAGCATGAACTAGTTTTATTAAAGTGGGGGTTTTGCCAAAGTGGGATATTGAGCATAGAGCTTGCTTTGCATGCGAGAGGCAGTGGGATCGATGCCCACATTCTCCAAGTGACTTTGGCTCCTACTCTTATGTGGAAGATTTGGTAGTATGAGCATTATGGGACTTCTTGCACCAGTTGAGCTGAAGACAGCAGCTGTGTTTTTATTCCACCAAAACTTGGAGTAGAAACAGTAGAATCACTGTTGTTTAACAGATGAATCATGGAAGAGCAAGACATTTTAGACTTTTCTTGCTGGAAATTAGCAATTTCTAATCTTGAAACTGCATTTTGCTTGGGTCTTGAGCTCAATGGTGCACATTACACCCATGACATGGCAGACCAAAGCAGAGTGGACTGCGACGAGGATGGGATTCGAACCCACGCGTGCATAGCACAATGGATTAGCAGTCCATCGCCTTAACCACTCGGCCACCTCGTCGTCTCAACGCCCTTGCGTGAAAGGTCCGATCCAGTTCACCTTCCAAACTGATTATACAGGTCTGGAATGTTTGGAAAAGTGTGACCTGGCGGGGGTAGAGGAGGAGATATAGGCGTCTCTTGCCTGACACATAAACTACTCTTGGGGAATTAGCTCAAATGGTAGCGCGCTCGCTTAGCATGCGAGAAGTAGCGTGATTGATGCCTGCATTCTCCACCTCTCTGAAAGACTTTATTTTCTGATACTGATGGAAAACAAGTTTGTTGTTTAAAGTGTCCTCCGCAAATTGGGCAGGATCAGGGAGCATCTTGTTGCAGTGGCTGCTGGCCTACCCTATCTTCATTGGATCCCAGTGGAGTCCACAAAGTATTGCAAAGATTGCAACTACCAAATGTCACCATAAAATTCAGTTCCAGGCCATTTTTTGTGTGTTTTTTATGGGCCTGGAAAGTTGAAAAAAGCATGAAATAGCGGGTAGGAGAATGGGCGGGTAGGAGGAGGCATGGCACGTTGATCCATTGCCCTCTTGTGTAGAGGGGAATTAGCTCAAGTGGCAGAGCGCTTTCTTTGCATGCGAGAGGCAGTGGGATCGATGCCCACATTCTCCACCTCTTTGAAAGACTTTCTTTTCTGATATTGAGAGAAAACAAGTTTGTAGTTTAAAGTGTCGTCCGCTAATTGGGGAGGATCAGGGCCCATGTTGTCGCAATGGCTGCTCAGACTTAAACCTTCCAAAGTGATTATACCGGTCCGGAATGTTTGGAGAAGTCTGAACTGGTGGGGGTAGAGGAGGAGATATAGGTGGCTCTTCCATGAGCCTTAACCCTATTGTGGGGAATTAGCTCAAATGGTAGAGTGCTCGCTTAGCATGCGAGAAGTAGTGGGATCGATGCCCGCATTCTCCAAGTGACTTTGGCTCCTACTCTTATTTGGAGTATGAGCATTATGGGACTTCTTGCACCAGTTGAGCTGAAGACAGCAACTGTGTTTTTATTCCACCAAAACTTGGAGTAGAAACAGTAGAATCACTGTTGTTTAACAAATGAATCATGGAAGAGCAAGACATTTCAGACTTTTCTTGCTTGAAATGAGCAATTTCTAATCTTGAAACTGCATTTTGCTTGGGTCTTGAGCTCAATGGTGCACATTACACCCATGACATGGCAGACCAAAGCAGAGTGGACTGCGACGAGGATGGGATTCGAACCCACGCGTGCATAGCACAATGGATTAGCAGTCCATCGCCTTAACCACTCGGCCACCTCGTCGTCTCAGTGCCCTTGCGTGAAAGGTCCGATCCAGTTCACCTTCCAAACTGATTATACAGGTCTGGAATGTTTGGAAAAGTGTGACCTGGCGGGGGTAGAGGAGGAGATATAGGCGTCTCTCTTGAGAACAGGCAGGTAGGAGGAGGCCTGGCACGTTGATCCGTTGCACTTTTCAGCAGAGGGGAATTAGCTCAAGTGGTAGAGTGCTTTCTTTGCATGCGAGAGGCAGTGTGATTGATGCCCACATTCTCCAAGTGACTTTGGCTCATACTCTTATTTGGAAGTATGAGCATTATGGGACTTCTTGCACCAGTTGAGCTGAAGACAGCAACCGCGTTTTTATTCAGTTCCAGGCCATTTTTTGTGTTTTTTGGGCCTGGGAAGTATAAAAAAGCGTTAAATAGCGGGTACTAATCACTATACGATCACGGCCACATGCTTATTTTTTAACACAAAAACCAGCTCACACATCATTCAGCCTTTTTACAGCTGTAAATGTACTGGAATTAATAGTTATCAGAGCAGGAACTTGAAAAACTAGCATCAAGCTATACCATTGTTCAAGAATTGTTTGAAGTTCAGGTGCAACTTCAAATGTTCAGAGTACATGTCAGATTAGATTTTTACAGTATTATAAAGGGACTTGTTGTACCAGGATTAACAAGCTAAAGAACTGCACAAGCTAGCCAGGAGTCAAACCTAGAATCTTCTGATCCGTAGTCAGACGCGTTATCCATTGCGCCACTAGCCCTACAGTGATACTTTTGCTGTAAATTCCATGATGTTCCAGCATTTCATGCAAACTGTTGTGAGTTTTATTTGCTGAACAGATGGAGAACTGCCTTTTTACAGCTGTAAATCTACTGGAATTAATAGTTATTAGAGCAGGAACTTTAAAAACTAGCATCAAGCTATATCATCGTTCAAGAATTGTTTTAAACTAAGGTGAAAATTCACATGTTCAGAGTAGACGTCAGATGAGTTTTTTTTACAGTGTTATACAGGGACTTGTTGGACCAGGATCAATCTGTGAACAAGCTAAAGAACAGCACGAGCTAGCCAGGAGTTGAACCTAGAATCTTCTGAGCCGTAGTCAGACGCGTTATCCATTGCGCCACTAGCCCTACATTGATATGTTTGCTGTAAATTCTATGATGTGCCAGCATTTCATGCAAACTGTTGTGAGTTTTATTTGCTGAACAGATGGAGAACTTCAGACTGGTGTAGCCGGAAAGCATAAGGCTTCACGCAGAAAACACGACTGAAGCTGTCAAGTTTGACAATGTGTGAAGTAAGACGAATGTCAGAGTACAACAAGAATAGCTTAAACAAGACCAACATGCTGCCGTGACCCGGATTCGAACTGGGGTTGCTGCGACCACAACGCAGAGTACTAACCACTATACGATCACGGCCACATGACTATATCTTAATGTAAAAACCAGCTCACACATCATTCAGCCTTTTTACAGCTGTAAATCTAATGGAATCAATAGTTATTAGAGCAGGAACTTTAAAAACTAGCATCAAGCTATATCATCGTTCAAGAATTGTTTGAAACTACGGTGCAACTTCAAATGTTCAGAGCAGACGTCAGATGAGGTTTTTTTACAGTGTTATACAGGGACTTGTTGGACCAGGATCAATCTGTGAACAAGCTAAAGAACTGCACGAGCTAGCCAGGAGTTGAACCTAGAATCTTCTGATCTGTAGTCAGACACGTTAGCCATTGCGCCACTAGCCCTACATTGCCACTTTTGCTGTAAATTTCATGACATGCCAGCATTTCATGCAAACTATTGTGAGTTTTATTTGCTGAACAGATGGAGAACTCCGGCCTGGTGTAGCCGGAAAGCATCAGGCCTCACGCAGAAAACATGATTGAAGCTGTCAAGTTTGACACTGTGTTAAGCAAGACGAATGCCAGTGTACAACAACAATAGCTTAAACAATATACAATTCCAACATGCTGCTGTGACCCGGATTTGAACCGGGGTTGCTGCGACCACAACGCAGAGTACTAACCACTATACGATCACTGCCACATGATTGACACAGTGCTTATTTTTTCACATAAAAGTCAGTTTACACATCATTCAGCCTTCTTACAGCTGTAAATCTACTGGAATTAATAGTTATTAGAGAAGGAACTGTAGCTGTCAAGTTTGACACTGTGTGAACTAAGACGAATGTCAGAGTACAACAAGAATAGCTTAAACAACACCAACATGCTGCCGTGACCCGGATTCGAACCGGGGTTGCTGCGACCACAATGCACGGCCACATGATTGACACTGCTTTTTTTTTAAAGTAAAAGTCAGTTTACACATCATTCAGCCTTTTTACAGCTGTAAATCTACTGGAATTAATAGTTATTAGAGCAGGAACTTTAAAAACTACCATCAAGCTATATCATTGTTCAAGAATTTATTAAGATAAGGTGCAATTTCAAATGTTCAGAGTAGACGTCAGATAAGTTTTTTACAGTGATATACAGGGACTTGTTGGACGAGGATCAATCTGTGAACAAGCTAAAGAACTGCACGAGCTGCAGACCTGTTTCTTGTTGTTAGCGGCTGGTTCCCCCTTCGATCTTGCTTCATTTGAGAAGCTGACTGACATAATTGTGACTATCAGACACCAGCAATGAGTTTGAATGTCAGCTAGTATCCCACGTGTCTCATATTCTCGAGTACCACACTGTATTAACCCATATGTAAACCGGTATCCCCAATGTCAGTCTCGTATTCTAGAGCACCAGGGTTGCGACACTCTAAATGGGCCAAATAAGGGTTTTAACTGAAGGGGTGTCCTTAAGTGTGGGTCCACGGGGTCTGATGGTGAGCCGGGTCATGGGGTGAGCTCCAGTGGTGGGTCTGGTTCTCAAGGGGTCTCTTAAATCCTGTCGCCCGTTTCCTTATGCTGTGCATTTACAACTTGGGGCATTTTGACACCTGTCCTGCCAGCGGAACGCTCCTCGTCAAGGAATCCTGGTCTTCCGCGTGACAAGCGGAGATACTGTACTCGATACGAAAGAGGATTGATGAACTTGGATTTTGGGTTGGTTTTTCGGGATATACAGGGAATACAAAGAATGATAGCGTGAAAATGTGAAAGCTAAATGCACATTTACTGTCCCTTCTTGTGTTACATTTTAGTTCATTCAATTTTTGTGGAACTATGCTAAGCCCTTTTAGTGCATTGTTGGTATAGTGGCTAGCAGAGCTCCCTTCTAAGCATTTGACCAGGGTTCAATTCCCAGCCAATGAATCTCAATGATAAGTATGTCCTACACATGGTGGCTGAACATTTTAGGGTTACTTTCTTAAATAAACAAAGATTTCTTTCATTGGAAAAAAAAAGTCCTTGAACCGCCGAAAATGTCTTGCGAAAGATCAAAGTTGTGCCTTTAGAAGTACACGCCAAATTTTGTGGCTACTTGCATTGTCTCACTTATCTCTATATCACATTTGAGTTTCACAAAAGCATGGGAAGAACATGGCAGTTGTTTTCCATGTGCATAATGAAGGTTCCACCGAGAGTTGAACTCGGATCACTGGATTCAAAGTCCAAAGTGCTGACCTTTACACCATGGAACCAAGCTCTTTAGTTTCCTTATTGTGGTTGAAGGTAAATCTGTCAGTTCCCAATGTTACGCACTGACTTACATTTCAGTTCATTCAATTTTTGTGTCATCATGCCAGGCTCTTTTTGTGCATTGGTGGTATAGTGGTGAGCATAGCTGCCTTCCAAGCAGTTGACCTGGGTTCGATTCCCAGCCAATGCATCTCTATGATCAATATGTCCTGAACATGGTGGCTGAACATTTTAGGGTTACTGTCTTAAATAAACAACGTGTTCTTCCGTTGGAAAAATAGTGTACTTGGATCTCCGCAAATGTCTTGCGAATGATCAAAGTTGTGCCTTTGGAGGTTGACGGCAAATTTTGTGGCTACTTGCATTGTCTCACTTATCTCCATATCCCATTTGAGTTTCACAACAGCATGGGAACAACGTGGCAGTTGTTTTCCATGTGCATAATGAAGGTTCCACCGAGACTTGAACTCGGATCCAGAGTGCTGACCATTACACCATGGAACCGAGCACTTTAGTTTGCTTGTTATGGATGAAGGTACTTGTGATAGTTCCCAATGTTACACACTGACTTACATTTCAGTTCATTCAATTTTTGTGTCATCATGCCAGGCTCTTTTTGTGCATTGGTGGTATAGTGGTGAGCATAGCTGCTTTCCAAGCATTTGACCTGGGTTTGATTCCCAGCCAATGCATCTCTATGATCAATATGTCCTGATCATGGTGGCTGAACATTTTAGGGTTACTGTCTTAAATAAACAACGTGTTCTTCCGTTGGAAAAATAGTGTACTTGGATCACCCCAAACGTCTTGCGAATGATCAAAGTTGTGCCTTTGGAGGTTGACGCCAAATTTTGTGGCTACTTGCATTGTCTCACTTACCTCCATATCCCATTTGAGTTTCACAAGAGCATGGGAACAATGTGGCAGTTGTTTTCCATGTTCTTAATGAAGGTTCCACCGAGACTTGAACTCGGATCACTGGATTCAAAGTCCAAAGTGCTGACCTTTACACCATGGAACCAAGCTCTTTAATTGCCTCGTTGTGGTTGAAGGTAAATCTGTCAGTTCCCAATGTTACACACTGACTTACATTTCAGTTCATTCAATTTTTGTGTCATCATGCCAGGCTCTTTTTGTGCATTGGTGGTATAGTGGTGAGCATAGCTGCCTTCCAAGCAGTTGACCTGGGTTCGATTCCCAGCCAATGCATCTCTACGATCAGTACGTCCACTTATGTCCGAGACATGGTGAATCAACATTTTAGGGTTACCGTCTTAAATAAACAAAGCCTTCTTTCATTGGAAGAAAAGTCCTTGAACCGCCGAAAATGTCTTGCGAATGATCAAAGTTGTGCCTTTAGAAGTGCACGCCAAACATTTGTGGCTACTTGCATTGTCTGACATATCTCCATATCACATTTGAGTTTCACAACAGCGTGGGAACAACGTGACAGTGGTTTTCCTTGTGCATTATGAAGGTTCCACCGAGACTTGAACTCGGATCACTGGATTCAGAGTCCAAAGTGCTGACCATTACACCATGGAACCAAGCACTTGAGTTTGCTAGCCCCTGATGGGCTGGGGGAGGGGGCGTTGGGGGTTTGTGGCTGGATGATGGGCCTGTGGGGGATGGCGTCAGGACTGCTGCATTATCTTTCAAAGCGGCAGTAGAAGTCGTTCAGCTCGTTTGCCAGGCGGAGGTCGTTCATGGAGTGGGGGGTTTTAGGCTTGTAGTTGCTGATCTGCCTGAGACCTCTCCCGACAGAAGTAGAGTCACTTGCTGAGAGCTGATGTTGCAGTTTCTCAGAGTACAGTCGTTTAGCATCTCTCACCGCCTTACTAAACCTGTATTTTGACTCTGTGAACAAGTCATTGTCCCCACTCCTAAACGCCTGGTCCTTCTGCAAGCGTAGCGTTCTGAGCTCTGGTGTGAACCAGGGTTTGTCGTCGTTGTGGCTCACCCTGGAGCTGGATGGAACATAGCTGTCCTCACAGAAGCTGATGTATGAAGTTACAGCCTCTGTGTACTCATACAAACTGTTGGTAGCAGTCCTGAAAACGTCCCAGTCAGTGCAGTCCAAGAACGACTGAAGATCCTCCCAAGCCTCACTGGTCCACTTCTTGAATTTCCTCAATACAGGTTTGCAGAGTTTTAGTTTCTGCCGGTATGAGGGAATCAGGTGAACCATGGCGAGGTCAGAGTTTCCCAGTGCAGCACGAGGGACTGCGTGATAAGTCCTGCTGATGGTGGTGAACAGGAGTTTTAAATATTAGGCATCATAAAAATGCTTACTGCACCTGGTATTCCCAGGTGGTCTCCCATCCAAGTACTAACCAAGCCCAACTCTGGTTAGCTTCTGAGATCAGGCGCAATCAGTGGGGTGTGGCCATAAGCTGAAAATGTTGTGGCCAAGGTGAGTTTTATTGACCTGGGGAGAATTGGATGTTT
This sequence comes from Clinocottus analis, assembly GCF_023055335.1. Classification (NCBI taxonomy): domain Eukaryota; kingdom Metazoa; phylum Chordata; class Actinopteri; order Perciformes; family Cottidae; genus Clinocottus; species Clinocottus analis. The sequence continues at coordinate 192,317 of NW_027176042.1, read as the reverse complement.
AATTATTAAGCATAAAAAAATCTTACAGCACCCGGTATTCCCAGGCGGTTTCCGATCCAAGTACTAACCAGGCCCACCTCTGCTTAGCATCTGAGATCTGGCGCAATCAGTGGGGTGTGGACGTAAGCTGAAAACGTTCCAGCCAAAGTGAGTTTTCTTGACCTGGAGAGAACTGGATTTTTAAGCATAGAAAAAGATTATAGCACCTGGTATTCCCAGGAGGTCTCCCGCCCAAGTACTGGCCAAGCCCAACTCCGCTGAGATTGAACGGGATCAGGAGCAATCAGAGTGGTGTGGCCGTAAGCTAGAAAAGAAGTGGCCGAAGAGAGTTTTGTTGATCTGGAGAGAACTGGAGTTTTAATTATTAGGTTAAAAAAAGCCTACAGCACCTGGCATTCCCAGGAGGTCTCCCGTTCAAGTACTGACCAGGCCCACTCTGCTTAGCTTCTGAGATCGAACGAGATCAGGCGCAATCAGAGTTGTGTGTCTGTAAGCCACAAAGGAAGCGGCCAAAGTGAGTTTTATTGACCTGGAGAGAACTAGAGTGTTTATTGTTCGGCATTTAAAATAGCTTATAGCACCTGGTATTTCCAGGAGGTCTCCCAATCAAGTACTGACGAGGCCCAACTCTGCTTAGCTTCTGAGACCGAACGAGATCTGGCGCAATCAGAGTGGTGTGGCCGTAAGCTACAAAGGAAGTGGCCAAAGTGAGTTTTATTGATCCCGAGAGTGGTGGTAGAGCGCTTGCTTGGCATGCGAGAGGCAGTGGGATCGATGCCCGCATTCTCCACCTCTTTGAAAGACTTTGTTTTCTGATATTGAGAGGAAAACAAGCTTGTTGTTTAAAGGTTCCTCCGCTAATCGGGCAGGATCACGGAGCATCTTGTTGCAGTGGCTGCTGGCCTACCCTATCTTCATTGGATCCCAGTGGAGTCCACAAAGTATTGCAAAGATTGCAACTACCAAATGTCACCATAAAATTCAGTTCCAGGCCATTTTTTGTGTGTTTTTTATGGGCCTGGAAAGTTGAAAAAAGCGTGACATAGCGGGTAGGAGAATAGGCGGGTAGGAGAAGGCCTGGCACGTTGATCCATTGCCCTCTTGTGCAGAGGGGAATTAGCTCAAGTGGTAGAGCGCTTGCTTTGCATGTGAGAGGCAGTGGGATCGATGCCCACATTCTCCAAAGTGACTTTGGCTCCTACTCTCATGTGGAAGATTTGGAAGTATGAGCATAATGGGACATCTTGCACCAGTTGAGCAACCGCATTTTTATTCCACCAAAACTTGGAGTAGAAACAGTAGAATCACTGTTGTTTAACAAATGAATCATGGAAGAGCAAGACATTTTAGACTTTTCTTGCTTGAAATGAGCAATTTCTAATCTTGAAACTGCATTTTGCTTGGGTCTTGAGCTCAATGGTGCACATTATGCCCATGACATGGCAGACCAAAGCGAAGTGGACTGTGACGAGGATGGGATTCGAACCCACGCGTGCATAGCACAATGGATTAGCAGTCCATCCCCTTAACCACTCGGCCACCTCGTCGTCTCAACGCCCTTGCGTGAAAGGTCCGGTCCAGTTCACCTTCCAAACTGATTATACAGGTCTGGAATGTTTGGAAAAGTGTGACCTGGCAGGGGTAGAGGGGGAGATATAGGCGTTCTTTCACCTCCTCCTTTTCTACCATTCTTCATCTTCTTCTTCCTCCTCTTCGTCTGCTTCCTCTTCTTGTGAAAAGGAGCCGTATGCGGAATCTTTGCTCTCTCAGTCTTCCTCGTCTTCCTCGTCGTCCCACCTACAAACTACAAATGTTTCGTTGCTGCTGCTGTAAAGTGATCAAACTGCTGTAAAGTGATGAAACTTCTGTATTTGATATTCTCTCTGTGGTGTTGAACTGCAGCTTCAGCCCTCATTCTTATATTTTACTTCAGTTAAAGAAGATTTATTGAAAGAGTTAAACTGGAAAGAGCTCTTCAGTCTGAGTCATGATTCTGAATATCATCTTTTTAATTAATTATTTTGTTCCATGACAATGAAACACTATCAAGTTGTGTGGTGTTTCATAAACTGTTGTCTGCATATTCTTATGATCAGATTATAATCTTCATATAAACCATCACAGCATAATGGGATATGAGACACATATATATGACACACAACGTTAGTGGGATAACGTATTTAATTCTGCATGTTTCAAACTGAACAAACAGTCGATGTGATGATCCTGCAGACAGACAGGAGGAGACAGAGACTGTGCTCACCTCTCTTTTGAGTCTTGGTCAAGTTTTATGTCTCATTAAACATTATTATAATCAAAACATAATCAAATGCAAAAACTCAAAATAAATTTCATGTTAATTCACAATATGCAGATAATAGTCTGCTTTCATATCAAAGAAAATAAATCAAGACACATAACTTTTCTGATACACTTGATAAAATCTTTATTGTATTAAATGTTGAAAGCATCAACACAAGCAGGAAGACGTTCATGTAGAAACATGTCATGAGAGAAAGAGAACCAGAGAGAGAGTTACAGAGTGAGACTGAGAGCAGTAGCAGACTGGAACCAGTAGCAGAGTCCCAGTGAGGCAGCTCAGGACTGGGAACACTGGTCTCTCCTCAGTGTCTCTGAGAGCGGAGTCTGGGAGCCCTGGCTGGCCTCACAGGTCACAGAGCCCACCTTCCTCCACTGGTCTGCAGGGAGCCTCAGGGTGCTGCTCCAGCTGTAGCGGCCGTCCTTCTCCAGCACCCCGAGGCTGCTGCTCTCCTCCCAGCTGCTGCTGCTGCTGATGCTGCTGCTGCTGCTGCCGTCCACCTTCCAGGCCAGACTCCAGTCTGAGGGGAAGCCCTTGTTGGCCAGGCACATGAGCGTGGCCTTCCCCTGCTGCAGCTCCTCAATGGAGGGGGGCAGCACCGTCAGGGTGGGACGGACATCACCTAGGAGACACCAATCAGCTTAGAGGACGGGGACCACACAGCTGTCAATCAAGCACCACGTGGACACCTTTACTGTGAGAGAGTTGGTTTTCTCCTTTAAGGAGTTTCTGCCAGATGTTTGTTCTGCTCCACCAGTCACTCACTCACACATTGTTTCACTTCCCTTTAAGAAGCCTCTCATGCAGATCAGCACAGAGAGAATCATCGTACAGAACCACCAGAAATATATCAAACTCCACTGAGATGAAACACCAAGACGTGGCCCAATATTACAACTGCATCACTGAAAACCTTAAAGAAACATTACTTTTAAATATTTAGTCAGAAGTTTCTGATGTGGATGTCAGTTGCAATTCAAAAGTGTTTAAAATAGTTTCAAAATTTGCAACACTATTTGACACAATGAAGAAGATTTTACACATCATGAAATACCATCTTCATCTTTACTCTGTTCAATTTGATTTGAATCCTAATTTTTTATTAGGGTCTAAAATTAAATATTATTCTCGTTATTTTAAAAAAAAAGAATTCAAGTTTTATCTGTTTTAAATTTAAAGTTGTTTAAATTTTAGGACGACATGAACGTGTAAAGACAAGTTTAGTGAAGCTGCTCTGAGTTAGTCTCCATTATAAAGGTGGAGATATAAAAACACTAAACATGTTTTAAATATAAACAAAGTATTTTATCTGCCTCAAACATCCTCAAACTGAATTTAAAACACAACTTTACGAAATGATATTTAGTAATTTAGTGCAGAAACTTACTTCCAACATCCAGTCTGGTTCCTCCACCAAAAGTCCACCACAGTGACACAAAGTCATTGAGCCGCCGTACAAAAACCGTCTCTGTGACTCTGACTGACTGAACTACATCTACAAGCACTCAAGAAACTATTTCACCATTAAAGTTGGAGGAAATGATTTATTCTACAGTTTAAAGTTTGACTTTTGTAACAACATGTTTCTTTACTTTCTGTTGCTGAAGTGAACTTTGTTTCTTTGTGCAACATTTTTGACGAAAACTTTGTCTATAAAAATAAAAATAAAACTATTTTTCCTAAATTGTTGAATATAATAATGAATACAAAGACAGTTGACTTCTGAAATAATAAAAATGGTAAACATTTGACTTACTTCCAACATTCAGTCTGGTTCCTCCACCGAACGTCCACCACAGTGACACAAAGTCATTGAGCCGCCGTACAAAAACCTCTCAGTGTAGAGAGACACGGCTCTCTGACTCTGACACCAACAAACTCACCAAACTCAGTCACAGTTTACACACTTCATGTAAGAACTGGTCCAGATGTTTAAACCTGAGTCAGTAATGATACATATGAATTTAACAATGTATTCATTAAATGTTCAACATCTATGAGCAACATTTTTTTTATCATCATTTTTTTCATTGTTTATTTTACAGGGACAAATACACACTGACCAACAGTAAAACTGTAAGTGAGCCAGAGAGGCTAATTTTCATCTGCTGTCCCTGGCTAGTCTTTTTAATTACAATAACACAAAACTAATTCACAGATCTAATTCATTCAATATGTATTCATATAAAACACTAGAGGCTCATAATACATAAACACCAAACAAGACAAATATACATTTACACTGAATAGACAGGCAGGACAAACAGCACATTAATGTTTGCACATCTGATGGGCAACAAGCCATTCCCTGAGGCCATGTTTGAACTTTTTGTACTTTTTTTTTGTTCGTATGTTTGATGGAAGAGCATTCAATGAGTTTGCTGATTTAATGGAAATATATTCCTAAAGACAAACATGTATTCCTGCCAATTGTTAATAATAGTGTTTGTGGTACACTATAATAAATAAATTGGCATTTTGTTTAAATTTGTACCAAAGTGATGTTGATTTGTGTTTTAGTGAATCAGGAGGATTTTACAAAACATTCTTGAATAAAATGTTTTCTTCAAAATGTTTTTGTCAAATGTTAGACATCTATGAGAAATATTAACTTGTCTTTCAGTAAAATTAATTGATGATTGATCAAGTTATTCCTGAAGAAAAACATGTATTCCTGCTAAATGTCAATAATGGTCATACATGCATGTTTCTTGTACACTATAATAAATAAATAAACAATATTTGTTTAAATTTGTCCTACAACGAGAATGAATTGTGTGGTAGTGAATTAGGAGGATTTTACAAAACATTCTAAAATAAAATGTTTCCTCTAAACTCAAACTAAAGACTGAAATGAGCTCCGACACATTCCTGATCAATACTCTGATGAAGTGATTGATCAGATTCATCAGCATCATCAGAGTCATCAAGTCCCTGTTGGAGTCCGTCAGAGCATTTCCATAGAGAGCCACTTTGCATCAGCAGCACCATGCTCCAGTGCTCTGGGAGACTTTATAGTCCTGAGAGTTGGACACTGGATGACTGACAGCTGTCCTTCATCACAGCAGAAGACACAGAAATCCTCCTCATCAAAAACATGACTTTGATCTGCGTCCTCATGTGGACTCTCCTCTGCTGCTGCTTCACAGGTAAAGTCCAGAGAATCAAACTCCTCTCCTCTATGAACATCGTCCCTCTGAAGTGAAGCCGACTAAACCGTGACGCTGCTTTATGTCTTTGTCTCTGTGTCCTCAGAGTCCAGAGGACAGGTCACAGTGACTCAGCCTGGAGCAGTGAGCTCTGCTGTGGGAGGCTCCGTCTCCATCTCATGTCACACCAGTCAGAATGTTCATATTTGGAGCAACTATCACTTATTAGCCTGGTACCAACAGAGAGATGGAGAAGCTCCTAAACTGCTTATTTATTATGCTAGCACTCGACAATCAGGGATTCCAGCTCGTTTTACAGGAAGTGGATCAAACTCTGACTTCACTCTGACCATCAGTGGAGTCCAGACTGAAGATGCAGCAGTTTACTACTGTCAGAGTTTTCATTACATCAACAGTCAGCATGTGTTCACACAGTGAAAAAGCGTCGTACAAAAACCTCCCTCAGTCAGACTGAACAGAAACTGAACTGAATTCTGCAGCTGGAAGCTACTGAAGAGACTGATACACTTCACTGAAGACACACACACACACACACACACACACACACACACACACACACACACACACACACACACACACACACACACACACAATACACACAATAAAATGCACCAACATCTCAGACTTCTCATCTCAGAGTCACACATAATGAAATCAGTTTGTTTGCAGATGACAGACTTTTATACATCACAAAATCTTCATTTTCAGTCCCTTGAATTGATCAATAATCAAAGCAGGTTTTCTCCCCACACTCACTCCTTTTTTATATGAACATCAAAGATGAATCTACAAGTTGGGGTTCACATCTCAGCTAATTAAAACATTTATTTTATATCAAGAAGTCCAAGAAAGTGTGTTTGCAGCTTTGGTTTGATCAAATAATTCCAGGTTTATATTTAATCACCAGTCTGATCAGGAAGATCACTGGACAGTTCTCGTTGATGAACCAATCAGATTCTTTTTTTTTTAGCATCAGTGAAAATACCAACCAATCACATCCGGCTTCAATAGGACGTCTATCGCTGAGGATGGATCATTTATAAAACTACAGCAGATCAGAGCCTTCGGTCCACCGTCTCGAACTGATGAGGACTTCCATGTCTTTTGGTTTTGTCCACATGTTTTTCTGCTTGAATTTCTCAAACAAACTCTGTGAGACCCTCAACCTCCAATAAAGTCTCATTACAGCTCTACCTGGTGAAATGTCCACAATACAAACACCTAAACATGTCCAACCTTTATTAATATTGATGTCAGTTATCACTATGCAAAAAGACCACATTACCAAACTGAGACGACGGAACAAAACTGTCCTCAAGTCACAGGACCAGTTTACTACCAGACCATTCAACGTCCTCCATGTTTTATATTTATGAACATGTAGATGAAAGCCGTCACCAGTGAGGAGGAACCACCCTGACGTGTTGAGGACAGCTACACTTCACTGACTCTGTGTGTTTGCATATGTGTCCTGCCTCTCTGCTGCCAGCCGTTAAGAGGCCAGTGTTGATCAGTGGCTGTCCAGGCCTTTCAGAGACACTGACACGCCGGCAGCACGATGATGATGTCACTGACTCTACTGCTGAGCACCCTGGGGCTCCTTGTTCAGGGTGAGACTCTCTTGTGAACACGTTGGTTCCCCAGCACCATGTTCTGCTGTGATGGAGAACCACTGGAACAAGCAGCATTGACCTTCTTCCATCTGTTCTCCGGGTTAAAGAAATGAGACTCTTCTGTTGGGATGTTGATCATCTTTCTCCAAACTGGATTTGTCTCAATAACCCTTCTGCTCTTCTTCATGTTTTCAGATTCATCAGGAGAAATCCTCCTGACTCAGTCTCCTGGATCTCAGTCTGTTGTTCCAGGACAGACTGTCTCCATCAGATGTAAAGCCAGTTCAAGTATTAGTAGCTGGCTTCACTGGTACCTTCAGAAACAAGGAGAAGCTCCTAAACTTTTGATTTATGCAGCAACAAGTCTTCAGTCTGGAGTTTCAAATCGTTTCAGTGGAAGTGGATCTGGAACTGACTTCACTTTGACCATCAGTGGAGTTCAGACTGAAGATGCAGGAGATTATTATTGTCAGCAGGGTAGCAGCTTCCCGTTCACACAGTGATACACCGTCGTACAAAAACCTCCTCAGCTAAAGAGGAACTGATGTGACTCAACAGCTGCATAGAATTTTAAACACAAGATGTTTTATAACCATTCATTAATTTCATACCAGCATGAAAGCATTCAGCATATTTCTGTTCTTTACATTTTTAGGAGTATTTTTTATGCAGTTTGTAAGTAAATATCAGTTTGTTCAAAGTAATAATATAATTTAATTATATAATTTCAGTTCTTACAACATTACAATCGAAAAGACAATATAACAAAAAATCAAAACATTTAGCCACACATATTTAATTCATGCAGAGTTTGACTTTATGTTTACGTTGTAAACTTTCAAAAGCTTTAAACTCAGAAAGGAAAAACAACAAAAAACTGTTCTTATAAAAAATGTTTTCTGTTTTTGAATTGTATTGAACTATTTATACATTTTACTATATTGACATGTTTTATTGTCCATTATGTATTTAGATGATGTCAAAAACTAAATAATACAGCACAATTCAGTCCAGATTACACCACTGAGCATTACTTCTTTATGAAAATATCACCTGAGATTATCACAGTCTAGATATCTAAAGCTAAAAATAACTCAGTCTCTTTGGATTAAATATAACCACTGTTGTAATGATAGGAAACCAAATATTAAAACAGTTACTATTTTATATTATACATGGAGACAGATTAATTGAACAGCCGGTCTTTCGTATTTTAATAGAATATAAGTCTTGTGTAAAAATATATTTCTAAAGAGAGAGAGGAAGAGACAGATACATTATTGTACCCTCTTTTGTGTCAAGTCATTTAGTGGAGTTGTACTTTCTCTATGATTAAAATTTTATGTAAATTCTCAAAATATCCTGATTATTTATAACTTCACGCAGATGATACCCGGCTTTTTATATCTAATTCATGAAATGATTTTTACTCAAACACAACATGGATCTTCAAAGGTAAACACAAGTGATATCAGAGAGCTTTGGGATTCAACATTGAAATGATTCTCCAATGTGCATTGTTATGAAAGTTAAGTAATATTGATAAAACTGAAACAATATTCAAGGAATATTTACAAAATTAAACCTATTAAAAAGAACCTGGAATAAATGTAATGATTACTTTTGCAAATTGTGTGTATTAAATCTTAGTAATGCTTGTAATGTATGATTTATGTCAAAGAAAGGAAGTCAAAAGACACATAACTTTTATAATACACTTGATGAAATCTTTATTGTATTATATGTTGAAAGCATCAACACAAGCAGGAAGACGTTCATGTAGAAACATGTCATGAGAGAAAGAGAACCAGAGAGAGAGTTACAGAGTGAGACTGAGAGCAGTAGCAGACTGGAACCAGTAGCAGAGTCCCAGTGAGGCAGCTCAGGACTGGGAACACTGGTCTCTCCTCAGTGTCTCTGAGAGCGGAGTCTGGGAGCCCTGGCTGGCCTCACAGGTCACAGAGCCCACCTTCCTCCACTGGTCTGCAGGGAGCCTCAGGGTGCTGCTCCAGCTGTAGCGGCCGTCCTTCTCCAGCACCCCGAGGCTGCTGCTCTCCTCCCAGCTGCTGCTGCTGCTGCTGCTGCTGCTGCTGCCGTCCACCTTCCAGGCCAGACTCCAGTCTGAGGGGAAGCCCTTGTTGGCCAGGCACATGAGCGTGGCCTTCCCCTGCTGCAGCTCCTCAATGGAGGGGGGCAGCACCGTCAGGGTGGGGGCGACTCGGCCCACTGCAGAGAGAGAGAGAGTCAGAGTTCATATGAGGGGCAGCAGAGGAGACGACTAGTTCTGTTGGTCTTCCTCAGATCGGATGAAACTGATCTTAAAGGTCTCACTTCCCCCTCTGAGCTCAGTGAGCGTGACAACAGACAGGTTTCAGTACTGAAGATAAAACATCTGTACTTGCCTTCTTTCTTCTGAGTTACATTACAGCAGTGGTTCTCAAACTGTGGGGCGCGACCCTCTGGTGGGGTGCGAAGGTATTACAGGGAAATGTATTTTTTTTTAAAATTTTTCAAAATAATTATTTTATGAATAATTCTTTTTAAATCCCACACTGGGTAGATGATTCTCTGTATTTCACCCATCCTTAGTAACTAATGAGCAGTGTGGCGCTGTGAAGCACTGGGGCTTCAGTGTCTTGCTTAAGGACACTTCACCATGAAACTATGGAGAGAAGAGGGATCAAACCGGCTACCTCGTGGTTTCAGGACGACCACGCCCCCATGAACGACATGAAAACTGGTTACATTTGCGCATGCGCGATCGCGACAGATCCTTTGTGAGTTGCGACACACACATGTACCACTGTGCAAAATGAAGACATTTTACAGAAGAGAAATCATATGGAGAACAGCAGCAAGATTACAAGGAGAAAATATGACGACTCTTATCTCGCTCTGGGTTTGACAGTGAATGCGGTATGAGATGAGGAGAGACCAGTCTGTGTTGTATGTCTGAGAACTCTGGCAGCAGACAGCATGAAGCCCAACAAATTAAGAAGACACTTGGAGACGTCACACCCCAGTCACGTACCACTGGCATTCTTTCAGAGAAAACTAGATGACGACCGCAAGCAGGCTACTCACTTTTAAAAGTGTCATCTTTAAGCAACAAAGCACAGCTGGCGTCATACAAGGTCGCATACAAAATTGCACAGTGCAAAAAACTGCACACCATCACCAAAGAGCTCATTCTCCCCTCAGTGCTTAACATGGTTTTAAGGATGCTTGATGAGAGTAGTGCTGCCATATTGAAGACTATCTCTTTGTCCAATGACACAATTGCATGAACTGACAGACACACGGTTTGCTTTACAAGTGGACGAGGCTACCGACAGCAATTGTCTATGTTCACTTTGTCACATCAGAGTCACTGAGTGAAGATTTGCTGTTTTGCAAATACGTTGCAGGCAGAGCGACAGCCGATGAGCTCTTTAGGCTTCTGGACAGTTACCTGACAGAAAACGGGCTGAAATGGGAAAATTGTGTGGGTTTCTGCACAGATGACGCGCAGACCATGGCAGGGGAAAAAAAGGGCTTGCAGGCGCTGATAAAGAGCGTCTCTCCAAATGTGCAATGGACTCACTGTGTTATACACAGAGAAGCGCTCGCAGCAAGACAAATGAGCCGTGAACCGAACGAGATGACGCTATCAGCGTGGTCAATTTCATTAAAACAAGACCCCTGAAAGCACAACTGTTTTCGGCACTCTTTGAGGAGATGGGATGTTTCACAGCGAAGCAAGGTGGCTCTCACGAGGAAAAGTGTTGTAGCGAGTCTTTGAGCTCACAGAGGAAATTCGTCCTGTGTCTTTATCCTCCAAGTCTTGACTCCAACGAAAGACTCCTTTGTCTATATCTTCTGAGTCTTCATGCAAAGAGTATTCACTGATGCAAAAGCTGATGCTTCAAATCCCCACCTGGTTTAACACCAGACTGTAAAAAGTTGCTCTGAATCACAACACAGTAATTTTGAGCCTTTTTTTCCCTCCTTTTTTCAGCAATAGACCATAATCCGTTTTAACATTATTTTCAACACAAACTAAGATGCCCCCAGATTGCTGGGGGCAACACACGCACGCACGCGCACGCGCACACACGCACACGCACACACACACACACACACACACACACACACACACACACACTTGTGTGAACACCTGTTCGCAGCCCCATATATAAAAAAGCAGGTGTTTGTTATGGGAACCATCTCTATCCTGCTTCATGTGCCCATCCCCCCACGTGAACCACACCTGCCAGACTAAACAATGTTTATCTTCTCACTTTACCCCTAAATACACAGGGAACATCAAAGGAAGGGTTTCTTTCACGTCTCTCCTAATAAATACTGTACTATTGTCTGTTTAATTTGTGTTGCAGGAAACCTCCACCAGGCTGATGTTGAGGCCCAGGTGTCTCTGCAGAGCCTCAAGGCTCATCAAGTAAGATCCCAGTAGACAAAACCCCACATAGTCATTACACACAGCATCGTCCGCAGTAAAAAAACATGTTGTACTTCTAATTTCAATCCAATGTCTCTTTGTTCTTCTACTGCAGGTAAGAGGACTCCTGCCCATGGAGAAAACAATAAAGTCAGTCGTGGATATTTTATTGTTTGAAATGCAGTTTTTCCAGTTCAAATTGTTTTTGTACATTTCCCTCTTGACCAGAATATTTCATTTTTTCCACTTGAATTTTACTGTTTACTGTTAAATTACCTAAAGACATGTTTAAATTGTCACAATAACATGAAGAAAGGTGAACATTTTAAAATGTTGTATGTTCAGGAATAACATGAAATAATGTTGTAGTTTACAAAACTTAATTTTTTTTGCAAAATGAAATGTAAATTGTAATGTGTCTATATATATATATATATATATATATATATATATATATATATATATATATATATATATATATATATATATATACATATATATAATGTTGTAAATTCAGTAATCTTGTGACAGTGCATAACCATTTATTCATGTGTTTATTTATTATTACGCTGCGGACAAGTGAACTTCATGTTTTTGTTCACACAAATATTTAGAAGCTCTTTAAAAATAATATATGCAACACGTTTAACCCGGTACACAGCGGCTCGGGTGCAATTTGTGAGCTTGGCCACAAGATGTCAGGAAATATTATTTTAAATCCATTATTTCAGGATCCATTTGTCTTCAATATTGAACTAATAAAGGTTTAACATTAACTAAGAAAAACACCGTATTCAAGTTACGGACCGAAAACCAAGGCATTATTTCACTGAACTAAAATGACAATATAGTAATAACAAGATTTTACCTGCAAATTTGATCATTTATTCCTGTTTTTTATAACTTATTAACATTTAGAACTGTCTATTACTTCTTGCTTACTATTATTTATAACTATATGCTTGATGGTATGTAACTGTTTTACTTACTTATTAACATTTGTAGTTGTTTTTAAATGACTTACTAACATCTATAACTGTTTTTAAATTACTTAACATTTATAAATGTTTATTAGTTCCTTACTAACATTTAACAACTGCAGACCTGATTGTTTAAAACTGTTGATTAATGATTTACTTGCTTTCTTATCCTTTTTGTTTATATGTACACATCTATAATAATTCATTTATTTCCATTTCTAAACATTGGGTCTGGAAGTCTAGAATTTTGGTGTATTGGTTTATCGCATGAAATAACAGAAACAGAAAAAGATGAATAGATTGTATAGACAAAGACGTTGTGCGGTCATAATACACAAACACAGAAAATGCAGGATGTGCTTATGTACCATAGAATTTATTGGGATCCATGTTATATCAAAAAGTATAAGTTTTACATTTTCATCTGTAAATGACGCTTGATCAACAATATTAACAGATTCACGTCATCCACACAATCAGTTTAAGAGAAGTTTAAATGTTCATGCAGAGAAAAAACAAACGTCATCATGAGCAGTGAGAGTCTCCATGGCTAAACACACACACAGGAAGGAGCGCCACCTACAGGAGCTCATACATTTACACAACAATCACGAGAAGACGTCAAAGTACCGCCTCCCACAATGTTTGACTGACAGCTGATCTCTGTGCAGTAAAAAAAACGCCTCAACAATCAGCTCTCAGCCACAAACAGAGACTGAATGAGTTTAAAAGTTCAAACAGTGTTTAACCTTTAAAAGGACTTCTGTTCATTTCAGTTTACTCAACTCAGCAGTGGCTCCATAACGATAAAGTCCAGCATAGAGATGCTGAGTGAATGTGGTCTGGACTCTGTGGAGGAGAGTCATGGTTTCAGAGACGCTGTAGAAGGACAGAATACCTGCGCTGTGATCCAGGTACACTCCTACTCTGGAGGACTCAGGAACTGAGATGGGAGTTTTGACTTTGTTGTGAATAAATGTATGACTGTTATTGAAACATAACAATGCCCAAGATTTGTTATTGTTTCCAAATCCACATTCATCACTGTTCCCTTCTCTCTTGATATTCTTGTATGCGACTGCTACAAAAACTCCTGCTCCTCTCCACTCCACCTCCCAGTAACAACGTCCAGTCAGATTCTCTCTACTCAGAACCTGATACGAACCAGTGAATCTGTCTATGTGACTAGAATAAGACTGATGATCAATCATGAATGTTACTTTTCTGTTCTCATCAGATAATAACAGCTGTTTGTGTACTGTGTTTGGATCCAGTGTGATTTCACGTGAATACCTTAAGAATACAGCTCTGGTCGTTTCTTTTCTCCAGGAGACGGATCAGCTCGGTGAAGGTCTTCTCACTGTCCTCCACTGTTTTATCAGCAGAGAGATTGATGGCCTCCACCTCCTGATGAAGCAGCTTCACGTCCTTCTCTCTGTCCTGGATTCTCTGCTGGATGTTTAGTCGACTCCCCTCCAGCTCTCTCTGCCTCTCAGTTCTTTCTGCTGCAGCTGAGACTGTGTCGTGGCCTTTATGTTCCTCCATTAAACAGAGATAACAGATACGCTGCTGATCAGTACGGCAGAAGATCTTCGTCACCTCATCGTGACGAGAGCAAATGTTCTCCTGGAGCTTGATGGAGGGCTTCACCAGCTTGTTTTTCTTTAATGAAGCCGCTTCATAATGAGGCTGAAGGTGTTTCTCACAGTAAGAAGCCTGACATACCAAACAGGACTTGAAGGCTTTCCGTCTCCTCCCAGTGCAGACATCACAGGCCACGTCTTCAGGTCCAGCATAGCAGTGATCAGCAGCAGCAGCAGCTTGGAGTCCAGTCTTCTTCAGTTGCTCCACTAAATCTGCTAACATGGTGTTTTTCACCAGGACAGGCCTCAGTGTGAAGGTCTTCCTACACTGAGGGCAGCTTTGGAGTTTCTTCCCATCCTCTTCATCCCAGTAGACCTTAATACAGTTCATGCAGTAACTGTGTCCACAGGGAATATGTCCTTCAGTAGATCCAGACAGATGGAACAAGAGAAGCTTTCCCGGTCCAGCTGAACTCCTTTCTCTGCCATTTCACCTCTCAAAGACAATGACTGTATAAGTTTCACTTTCTCATAAGTAATTCTACTTTGAGCTCTGATCTGAATAACACGTGTCTCTGCAGTGAATGGGGCGCGTCAGCTGCTGCTCTTTACCTCTATGTTGGTTACATTCACCTATTGCAATGTTGGAGAACAGGAAGAACAGGGAGCGGTTTTAAAGCTGTAGTTCATTCCAGGAGGAGGAGCAGTTTGAGAGAGACTGTGTAACACTTGTTTACAAAGGACATCATTTCTCTGAAAGAAACACTGATTACTTTAACTTTTTGAAGGTAATCTCTGCTTAGAATAAACAAACTCTCTTCTTCCCTGAATATAGTTGAATGAAAGTTTTTAATGATAATAATAATACAAATACAGCAGAAGTGTCACGGCTGGCTCAGAGAATGAGGACCCAAATGCTGATGCGTGGTGCAAAACATAATTTTCTTCTTCCAAAACAAAGAAGGTGTCCGACTATGAAGCCAAATCCAGGTCATATGTATTGTTCATTTGGAAAAAAAATTTGAACCTGAAAAAGGAAGTTTTGTTGTTGAACTTTGAAAAATTTATCGGGTTCAATTTTAAAAAAACAAAACAAAACTCCCTTTTTCAGGTTCAGAGTTTTGACCCGTATCTGGTCTGGGGGGCGTGGTATCCATAACATGTTAAAAAGCATGAACTAGTTTTATTAAAGTGGGGGTTTTGCCAAAGTGGGATATTGAGCATAGAGCTTGCTTTGCATGCGAGAGGCAGTGGGATCGATGCCCACATTCTCCAAGTGACTTTGGCTCCTACTCTTATGTGGAAGATTTGGTAGTATGAGCATTATGGGACTTCTTGCACCAGTTGAGCTGAAGACAGCAGCCGTGTTTTTATTCCACCAAAACTTGGAGTAGAAACAGTAGAATCACTGTTGTTTAACAGATGAATCATGGAAGAGCAAGACATTTTAGACTTTTCTTGCTGGAAATTAGCAATTTCTAATCTTGAAACTGCATTTTGCTTGGGTCTTGAGCTCAATGGTGCACATTACACCCATGACATGGCAGACCAAAGCAGAGTGGACTGCGACGAGGATGGGATTCGAACCCACGCGTGCATAGCACAATGGATTAGCAGTCCATCGCCTTAACCACTCGGCCACCTCGTCGTCTCAACGCCCTTGCGTGAAAGGTCCGATCCAGTTCACCTTCCAAACTGATTATACAGGTCTGGAATGTTTGGAAAAGTGTGACCTGGCGGGGGTAGAGGAGGAGATATAGGCGTCTCTTGCCTGACACATAAACTACTCTTGGGGAATTAGCTCAAATGGTAGCGCGCTCGCTTAGCATGCGAGAAGTAGCGTGATTGATGCCTGCATTCTCCACCTCTCTAAAAGACTTTATTTTCTGATACTGATGGAAAACAAGTTTGTTGTTTAAAGTGTCCTCCGCAAATTGGGCAGGATCAGGGAGCATCTTGTTGCAGTGGCTGCTGGCCTACCCTATCTTCATTGGATCCCAGTGGAGTCCACAAAGTATTGCAAAGATTGCAACTACCAAATGTCACCATAAAATTCAGTTCCAGGCCATTTTTTGTGTGTTTTTTATGGGCCTGGAAAGTTGAAAAAAGCATGAAATAGCGGGTAGGAGAATGGGCGGGTAGGAGGAGGCATGGCACGTTGATCCATTGCCCTCTTGTGTAGAGGGGAATTAGCTCAAGTGGTAGAGCGCTTGCTTTGCATGCGAGAGGCATTGGGATCGATGCCCACATTCTCCACCTCTTTGAAAGACTTTCTTTTCTGATATTGAGAGAAAACAAGTTTGTAGTTTAAAGTGTCGTCCGCTAATTGGGGAGGATCAGGGCCCATGTTGTCGCAATGGCTGCTCAGACTTAAACCTACCAAAGTGATTATACCGGTCCGGAATGTTTGGAGAAGTCTGAACTGGTGGGGGTAGAGGAGGAGATATAGGTGGCTCTTCCATGAGCCTTAACCCTATTGTGGGGAATTAGCTCAAATGGTAGAGCGCTCGCTTAGCATGCGAGAAGTAGTGGGATCGATGCCCGCATTCTCCAAGTGACTTTGGCTCCTATTCTTATTTGGAAGTATGAGCATTATGGGACTTCTTGCACCAGTTGAGCTGAAGACAGCAACTGTGTTTTTATTCCACCAAAACTTGGAGTAGAAACAGTAGAATCACTGTTGTTTAACAAATGAATCATGGAAGAGCAAGACATTTCAGACTTTTCTTGCTTGAAATGAGCAATTTCTAATCTTAAAACTGCATTTTGCTTGGGTCTTGAGCTCAATGGTGCACATTACACCCATGACATGGCAGACCAAAGCAGAGTGGACTGCGACGAGGATGGGATTCGAACCCACGCGTGCATAGCACAATGGATTAGCAGTCCATCGCCTTAACCACTCAGCCACCTCGTCGTCTCAGTGCCCTTGCGTGAAAGGTCCGATCCAGTTCACCTTCCAAACTGATTATACAGGTCTGGAATGTTTGGAAAAGTGTGACCTGGCGGGGGTAGAGGAGGAGATATAGGCGTCTCTCTTGAGAACAGGCAGGTAGGAGGAGGCCTGGCACGTTGATCCGTTGCACTTTTCAGCAGAGGGGAATTAGCTCAAGTGGTAGAGTGCTTTCTTTGCATGCGAGAGGCAGTGTGATTGATGCCCACATTCTCCAAGTGACTTTGGCTCCTACTCTTATTTGGAAGTATGAGCATTATGGGACTTCTTGCACCAGTTGAGCTGAAGACAGCAACCGCGTTTTTATTCAGTTCCAGGCCATTTTTTGTGTTTTTTGGGCCTGGGAAGTATAAAAAAGCGTTAAATAGCGGGTACTAATCACTATACGATCACGGCCACATGCTTATTTTTTAACACAAAAACCAGCTCACACATCATTCAGCCTTTTTACAGCTGTAAATGTACTGGAATTAATAGTTATCAGAGCAGGAACTTGAAAAACTAGCATCAAGCTATACCATTGTTCAAGAATTGTTTGAAGTTCAGGTGCAACTTCAAATGTTCAGAGTACATGTCAGATTAGATTTTTACAGTATTATAAAGGGACTTGTTGTACCAGGATTAACAAGCTAAAGAACTGCACAAGCTAGCCAGGAGTCAAACCTAGAATCTTCTGATCCGTAGTCAGACGCGTTATCCATTGCGCCACTAGCCCTACAGTGATACTTTTGCTGTAAATTCCATGATGTTCCAGCATTTCATGCAAACTGTTGTGAGTTTTATTTGCTGAACAGATGGAGAACTGCCTTTTTACAGCTGTAAATCTACTGGAATTAATAGTTATTAGAGCAGGAACTTTAAAAACTAGCATCAAGCTATATCATCGTTCAAGAATTGTTTTAAACTAAGGTGAAAATTCACATGTTCAGAGTAGACGTCAGATGAGTTTTTTTTACAGTGTTATACAGGGACTTGTTGGACCAGGATCAATCTGTGAACAAGCTAAAGAACAGCACGAGCTAGCCAGGAGTTGAACATAGAATCTTCTGAGCCGTAGTTAGCCGGAAAGCATCAGGCCTCGCGCAGAAAACATGATTGAAGCTGTCAAGTTTGACACTGTGTTAAGCAAGACGAATGCCAGTGTACAACAACAATAGCTTAAACAATATACAATTCCAACATGCTGCTGTGACCCGGATTTGAACCGGGGTTGCTGCGACTACAACGCAGAGTACTAACCACTATACGATCACTGCCACATGATTGACACAGTGCTTATTTTTTCACATAAAAGTCAGTTTACACATCATTCAGCCTTCTTACAGCTGTAAATCTACTGGAATTAATAGTTATTAGAGAAGGAACTGTAGCTGTCAAGTTTGACACTGTGTGAACTAAGACGAATGTCAGAGTACAACAAGAATAGCTTAAACAACACCAACATGCTGCCGTGACCCGGATTCGAACCAGGGTTGCTGCGACCACAATGCACGGCCACATGATTGACACTGCTTATTTTTTAAAGTAAAAGTCAGTTTACACATCATTCAGCCTTTTTACAGCTGTAAATCTACTGGAATTAATAGTTATTAGAGCAGGAACTTTAAAAACTACCATCAAGCTATATCATTGTTCAAGAATTTATTAAGATAAGGTGCAATTTCAAATGTTCAGAGTAGACGTCAGATAAGTTTTTTACAGTGATATACAGGGACTTGTTGGACGAGGATCAATCTGTGAACAAGCTAAAGAACTGCACGAGCTGCAGACCTGTTTCTTGTTGTTAGCGGCTGGTTCCCCCTTCGATCTTGCTTCATTTGAGAAGCTGACTGACATAATTGTGACTATCAGACACCAGCAATGAGTTTGAATGTCAGCTAGTATCCCACGTGTCTCATATTCTCGAGTACCACACTGTATTAACCCAAATGTAAACCGGTATCCCCAATGTCAGTCTCGTATTCTAGAGCACCAGGGTTGCGACACTCTAAATGGGCCAAATAAGGGTTTTAACTGAAGGGGTGTCCTTAAGTGTGGGTCCACGGGGTCTGATGGTGAGCCGGGTCATGGGGTGAGCTCCAGTGGTGGGTCTGGTTCTCAAGGGGTCTCTTAAATCCTGTTGCCCGTTTCCTTATGCTGTGCATTTACAACTTGGGGCATTTTGACACCTGTCCTGCCAGCGGAACGCTCCTCGTCAAGGAATCCTGGTCTTCCGCGTGACAAGCGGAGATACTGTACTCGATACGAAAGAGGATTGATGAACTTGGATTTTGGGTTGGTTTTTCGGGATATACAGGGAATACAAAGAATGATAGCGTGAAAATGTGAAAGCTAAATGCACATTTACTGTCCCTTCTTGTGTTACATTTTAGTTCATTCAATTTTTGTGGAACTATGCTAAGCCCTTTTAGTGCATTGTTGGTATAGTGGCTAGCAGAGCTCCCTTCTAAGCATTTGACCAGGGTTCAATTCCCAGCCAATGAATCTCAATGATAAGTATGTCCTACACATGGTGGCTGAACATTTTAGGGTTACTTTCTTAAATAAACAAAGATTTCTTTCATTGGAAAAAAAAAGTCCTTGAACCGCCGAAAATGTCTTGCGAAAGATCAAAGTTGTGCCTTTAGAAGTACACGCCAAATTTTGTGGCTACTTGCATTGTCTCACTTATCTCTATATCACATTTGAGTTTCACAAAAGCATGGGAAGAACATGGCAGTTGTTTTCCATGTGCATAATGAAGGTTCCACCGAGAGTTGAACTTGGATCACTGGATTCAAAGTCCAAAGTGCTGACCTTTACACCATGGAACCAAGCTCTTTAGTTTCCTTATTGTGGTTGAAGGTAAATCTGTCAGTTCCCAATGTTACGCACTGACTTACATTTCAGTTCATTCAATTTTTGTGTCATCATGCCAGGCTCTTTTTGTGCATTGGTGGTATAGTGGTGAGCATAGCTGCTTTCCAAGCATTTGACCTGGGATTGATTCCCAGCCAATGCATCTCTATGATCAATATGTCCTGAACATGGTGGCTGAACATTTTAGGGTTACTGTCTTAAATAAACAACGTGTTCTTCCGTTGGAAAAATAGTGTACTTGGATCAACCCAAATGTCTTGCGAATGATCAAAGTTGTGCCTTTGGAGTTACACGCCAAATTTTGTGGCTACTTGCATTGTCTCACTTACCTCCATATCCCATTTGAGTTTCACAAGAGCATGAGAACAACGTGGCAGTTGTTTTCCATGTTCTTAATGAAGGTTCCACCGAGACTTGAACTCGGATCACTGGATTCAAAGTCCAAAGTGCTGACCTTTACACCATGGAACCAAGCTCTTTAATTGCCTCGTTGTGGTTGAAGGTAAATCTGTCAGTTCCCAATGTTACACACTGACTTACATTTCAGTTCATTCAATTTTTGTGTCATCATGCCAGGCTCTTTTTGTGCATTGGTGGTATAGTGGTGAGCATAGCTGCCTTCCAAGCAGTTGACCTGGGTTCGATTCCCAGCCAATGCATGTCTACGGTCAGTACGTCCACTTATGTCCGAGACATGGTGAATCAACATTTTAGGGTTACCGTCTTAAATAAACAAAGCCTTCTTTCATTGGAAGAAAAGTCCTTGAACCGCCGAAAATGTCTTGCGAATGATCAAAGTTGTGCCTTTAGAAGTGCCTGCCAAACATTTGTGGCTACTTGCATTGTCTGACATATCTCCATATCACATTTGAGTTTCACAACAGCGTGGGAACAACGTGACAGTGGTTTTCCTTGTGCATTATGAAGGTTCCACCGAGACTTGAACTCGGATCACTGGATTCAGAGTCCAAAGTGCTGACCATTACACCATGGAACCAAGCACTTGAGTTTGCTAGCCCCTGATGGGCTGGGGGAGGGGGCGTTGGGGGTTTGTGGCTGGATGATGGGCCTGTGGGGGATGGCGTCAGGACTGCTGCATTATCTTTCAAAGCGGCAGTAGAAGTCGTTCAGCTCGTTTGCCAGGCGGAGGTCGTTCATGGAGTGGGGGGTTTTAGGCTTGTAGTTGCTGATCTGCCTGAGACCTCTCCCGACAGAAGTAGAGTCACTTGCTGAGAGCTGATGTTGCAGTTTCTCAGAGTACAGTCGTTTAGCATCTCTCACCGCCTTACTAAACCTGTATTTTGACTCTGTGAACAAGTCATTGTCCCCACTCCTAAACGCCTGGTCCTTCTGCAAGCGTAGCGTTCTGAGCTCTGGTGTGAACCAGGGTTTGTCGTCGTTGTGGCTCACCCTGGAGCTGGATGGAACATAGCTGTCCTCACAGAAGCTGATGTATGAAGTTACAGCCTCTGTGTACTCATACAAACTGTTGGTAGCAGTCCTGAAAACGTCCCAGTCAGTGCAGTCCAAGAACGACTGAAGATCCTCCCAAGCCTCACTGGTCCACTTCTTGAATTTCCTCAATACAGGTTTGCAGAGTTTTAGTTTCTGCCGGTATGAGGGAATCAGGTGAACCATGGCGAGGTCAGAGTTTCCCAGTGCAGCACGAGGGACTGCGTGATAAGTCCTGCTGATGGTGGTGAACAGGAGTTTTAAATATTAGGCATCATAAAAATGCTTACTGCACCTGGTATTCCCAGGTGGTCTCCCATCCAAGTACTAACCAAGCCCAACTCTGGTTAGCTTCTGAGATCAGGCGCAATCAGTGGGGTGTGGCCATAAGCTGAAAATGTTGTGGCCAAGGTGAGTTTTATTGACCTGGGGAGAATTGGATGTTTAATTATTAAGCATAAAAAAATCTTACAGCACCCGGTATTCCCAGGCGGTTTCCGATCCAAGTACTAACCAGGCCCACCTCTGCTTAGCATCTGAGATCTGGCGCAATCAGTGGGGTGTGGACGTAAGCTGAAAACGTTCCAGCCAAAGTGAGTTTTCTTGACCTGGAGAGAACTGGATTTTTAAGCATAGAAAAAGATTATAGCACCTGGTATTCCCAGGAGGTCTCCCGCCCAAGTACTGGCCAAGCCCAACTCCGCTGAGATTGAACGGGATCAGGAGCAATCAGAGTGGTGTGGCCGTAAGCTAGAAAAGAAGTGGCCGAAGAGAGTTTTGTTGATCTGGAGAGAACTGGAGTTTTAATTATTAGGTTAAAAAAAGCCTACAGCACCTGGCATTCCCAGGAGGTCTCCCGTTCAGTACTGACCAGGCCCACTCTGCTTAGCTTCTGAGATCGAACGAGATCAGGCGCAATCAGAGTTGTGTGGCTGTAAGCCACAAAGGAAGCGGCCAAAGTGAGTTTTATTGACCTGGAGAGAACTAGAGTGTTTATTGTTCGGCATTTAAAATAGCTTATAGCACCTGGTATTTCCAGGAGGTCTCCCAATCAAGTACTGACCAGGCCCAACTCTGCTTAGCTTCTGAGACCGAACGAGATCTGGCGCAATCAGAGTGGTGTGGCCGTAAGCTACAAAGGAAGTGGCCAAAGTGAGTTTTATTGATCCCGAGAGTGGTGGTAGAGCGCTTGCTTGGCATGCGAGAAGTAGTGGGATAGATGCCCGCATTCTCCACCTCTCTGAAAGACTTTATTTTCTGATACTGATGGAAAACAAGTTTGTTGTTTAAAGTGTCCTCCGCAAATAGGGCAGGATCAGGGAGCATCTTGTTGCAGTGGCTGCTGGCCTACCCTATCTTCATTGGATCCCAGTGGAGTCCACAAAGTATTGCAAAGATTGCAACTACCAAATGTCACCATAAAATTCAGTTCCAGGCCATTTTTTGTGTGTTTTTTATGGGCCTGGAAAGTTGAAAAAAGCGTGACATAGCGGGTAGGAGAATAGGCGGGTAGGAGAAGGCCTGGCACGTTGATCCATTGCCCTCTTGTGCAGAGGGGAATTAGCTCAAGTGGTAGAGCGCTTGCTTTGCATGCGAGAGGCAGTGGGATCGATGCCCACATTCTCCAAAGTGACTTTGGCTCCTACTCTCATGTGGAAGATTTGGAAGTATGAGCATAATGGGACATCTTGCACCAGTTGAGCTGAAGACAGCAACCGCATTTTTATTCCACCAAAACTTGGAGTAGAAACAGTAGAATCACTGTTGTTTAACAAATGAATCATGGAAGAGCAAGACATTTTAGACTTTTCTTGCTTGAAATGAGCAATTTCTAATCTTGAAACTGCATTTTGCTTGGGTCTTGAGCTCAATGGTGCACATTATGCCCATGACATGGCAGACCAAAGCGAAGTGGACTGCGACGAGGATGGGATTCGAACCCACGCGTGCATAGCACAATGGATTAGCAGTCCATCCCCTTAACCACTCGGCCACCTCGTCGTCTCAACGCCCTTGCGTGAAAGGTCCGGTCCAGTTCACCTTCCAAACTGATTATACAGGTCTGGAATGTTTGGAAAAGTGTGACCTGGCAGGGGTAGAGGGGGAGATATAGGCGTTCTTTCACCTCCTCCTTTTCTACCACTTCTTCATCTTCTTCTTCCTCCTCTTCGTCTGCTTCCTCTTCTTGTGAAAAGGAGCCGTATGCGGAATCTTTGCTCTCTCAGTCTTCCTCGTCTTCCTCGTCGTCCCACCTACAAACTACAAATGTTTCGTTGCTGCTGCTGTAAAGTGATCAAACTGCTGTAAAGTGATGAAACTTCTGTATTTGATATTCTCTCTGTGGTGTTGAACTGCAGCTTCAGCCCTCATTCTTATATTTTACTTCAGTTAAAGAAGATTTATTGAAAGAGTTAAACTGGAAAGAGCTCTTCAGTCTGAGTCATGATTCTGAATATCATCTTTTTAATTAATTATTTTGTTCCATGACAATGAAACACTATCAAGTTGTGTGGTGTTTCATAAACTGTTGTCTGCATATTCTTATGATCAGATTATAATCTTCATATAAACCATCACAGCATAATGGGATATGAGACACATATATATGACACACAACGTTAGTGGGATAACGTATTTAATTCTGCATGTTTCAAACTGAACAAACAGTCGATGTGATGATCCTGCAGACAGACAGGAGGAGACAGAGACTGTGCTCACCTCTCTTTTGAGTCTTGGTCAAGTTTTATGTCTCATTAAACATTATTATAATCAAAACATAATCAAATGCAAAAACTCAAAATAAATTTCATGTTAATTCACAATATGCAGATAATAGTCTGCTTTCATATCAAAGAAAATAAATCAAGACACATAACTTTTCTGATACACTTGATAAAATCTTTATTGTATTAAATGTTGAAAGCATCAACACAAGCAGGAAGACGTTCATGTAGAAACATGTCATGAGAGAAAGAGAACCAGAGAGAGAGTTACAGAGTGAGACTGAGAGCAGTAGCAGACTGGAACCAGTAGCAGAGTCCCAGTGAGGCAGCTCAGGACTGGGAACACTGGTCTCTCCTCAGTGTCTCTGAGAGCGGAGTCTGGGAGCCCTGGCTGGCCTCACAGGTCACAGAGCCCACCTTCCTCCACTGGTCTGCAGGGAGCCTCAGGGTGCTGCTCCAGCTGTAGCGGCCGTCCTTCTCCAGCACCCCGAGGCTGCTGCTCTCCTCCCAGCTGCTGCTGCTGCTGATGCTGCTGCTGCTGCTGCCGTCCACCTTCCAGGCCAGACTCCAGTCTGAGGGGAAGCCCTTGTTGGCTAGGCACATGAGCGTGGCCTTCCCCTGCTGCAGCTCCTCAATGGAGGGGGGCAGCACCGTCAGGGTGGGACGGACATCACCTAGGAGACACCAATCAGCTTAGAGGACGGGGACCACACAGCTGTCAATCAAGCACCACGTGGACACCTTTACTGTGAGAGAGTTGGTTTTCTCCTATAAGGAGTTTCTGCCAGATGTTTGTTCTGCTCCACCAGTCACTCACTCACACATTGTTTCACTTCCCTTTAAGAAGCCTCTCATGCAGATCAGCACAGAGAGAATCATCGTACAGAACCACCAGAAATATATCAAACTCCACTGAGATGAAACACCAAGACGTGGCCCAATATTACAACTGCATCACTGAAAACCTTAAAGAAACATTACTTTTAAATATTTAGTCAGAAGTTTCTGATGTGGATGTCAGTTGCAATTCAAAAGTGTTTAAAATAGTTTCAAAATTTGCAACACTATTTGACACAATGAAGAAGATTTTACACATCATGAAATACCATCTTCATCTTTACTCTGTTCAATTTGATTTGAATCCTAATTTTTTATTAGGGTCTAAAATTAAATATTATTCTCGTTATTTAAAAAAAAAAGAATTCAAGTTTTATCTGTTTTAAATTTAAAGTTGTTTAAATTTTAGGACGACATGAACGTGTAAAGACAAGTTTAGTGACGCTGCTCTGAGTTAGTCTCCATGATAAAGGTGGAGATATAAAAACACTAAACATATTTTAAATGTAACCAAAGTATTTTTATCTGCCTCGAACATCCTCAAACTGAATTGAAAACACAACTTTACAAAATGATATTTAGTAATTTAGTGCAGAAACTTACTTCCAACATCCAGTCTGGTTCCTCCACCAAAAGTCCACCACAGTGACACAAAGTCATTGAGCCGCCGTACAAAAACCGTCTCTGTGACTCTGACTGACTGAACTACATCTACAAGCACTCAAGAAACTACTTCCCATTAAAGTTGGAGGAAATGATTTATTCTCCAGTTTAAAGTTTGACTTTTGAAACAACATGTTTCTGTACTTTCTGTTGCTGAAGTGAACTTTGTTTCTTTGTGCAACATTTTTGATGAAAATGTCGTTCATAAAAATTCAAAGAAAACTATTTTTCCTACATTGTTGAATATAATAATGAATCCAAAGACAGTTGACTTCTGAAATAATAAAAATGTTAAACATTTGACTTACTTCCAACATTCAGTCTGGTTCCTCCACCGAACGTGTACCACAGTGACACAAAGTCATTGAGCCGCCGTACAAAAACCTCTCAGTGTAGAGAGACACGGCTCTCTGACTCTGACACCAACAAACTCACCAAACTCAGTCACAGTTTACACACTTCATGTAAGAACTGGTCCAGATGTTTAAACCTGAGTCAGTAATGATGCATATGAATTTAACAATGAATTCATTAAATATTAGACATCCATGAGCAACATGTTTTGAATCATAATTTTCGTATTGTTTACTTTACAGGGACAAATACACACTGACCAACAGTAAAACTGTAAGTGAGCCAAAGAGGCTAATTTTCATCTGCTGTCCCTGGCCAGTTTTTATTTACAATAACACAAAACTAATTCATTCAATATGTATTCATATAAAATACTATAGGCACTTAATACATAAACACCAAACAAGACAAATACACATTTGCACTGAATAGACAGGCAGGACAAACAGCACATTAATGTTTGCACATCTGATGGGCAACAAGCCATTCCCTGAGGCCGTGTTTGAACTTTTTGTATGTTTTTTTTGTTCGTATGTTTGATGGAAGAGCATTCAATGAGTTTGCTGATTTAATGGAAATATATTCCTAAAGACAAACATGTATTCCTGCCAATTGTTAATAATAGTGTTTGTGGTACACTATAATAAATAAATTGGCATTTTGTTTAAATTTGTACCAAAGTGATGTTGATTTGTGTTTTAGTGAATCAGGAGGATTTTACAAAACATTCTTGAATAAAATGTTTTCTTCAAAATGTATTTGTCAAATGTTAGACATCTATGAGAAATATTAACTTGTCTTTCAGTAAAATTAATTGATGATTGATCAAGTTATTCCTGAAGAAAAACATGTATTCCTGCTAAATGTCAATAATGGTCATACATGCATGTTTCTTGTACACTATAATAAATAAATAAACAATATTTGTTTAAATTTGTCCTACAACGAGAATGAATTGTGTGGTAGTGAATTAGGAGGATTTTACAAAACATCTTATGATAAAATGTTTCCTCTAAACTCAAACTAAAGACTGAAATGAGCTCCGACACATTCCTGATCAATACTCTGATGAAGTGATTGATCCATTGATAATCAGCATCATCAGAGTCATCAAGTCCCTGTTGGAGTCCGTCAGAGCATTTCCATAGAGAGCCACTTTGCATCAGCAGCACCATGCTCCAGTGCTCTGGGAGACTTTATAGTCCTGAGAGTTGGACACTGGATGACTGACAGCTGTCCTTCATCACAGCAGAAGACACAGAAATCCTCCTCATCAAAAACATGACTTTGATCTGCGTCCTCATGTGGACTCTCCTCTGCTGCTGCTTCACAGGTAAAGTCCAGAGAATCAAACTCCTCTCCTCTATGAACATCGTCCCTCTGAAGTGAAGCCGACTAAACCGTGACGCTGCTTTATGTCTTTGTCTCTGTGTCCTCAGAGTCCAGAGGACAGGTCACAGTGACTCAGCCTGGAGCAGTGAGCTCTGCTGTGGGAGGCTCCGTCTCCATCTCATGTCACACCAGTCAGAACGTTCATACTTGGAGCAGCTATCATGCGTTAGCCTGGTACCAACAGAGAGATGGAGAAGCTCCTAAACTGCTTATTTATCGTGCTAGCACTCGACAATCAGGGATTCCAGCTCGTTTTTCAGGCAGTGGATCAAACTCTGACTTCACTCTGACCATCAGTGGAGTCCAGACTGAAGATGCAGCAGTTTACTACTGTCAGAGTTTTCACGTTATCAACAGTCAGTATGTGTTCACACAGTGAAAAAGTGTCGTACAAAAACCTCCATCAGTCAGACTGAACAGAAACTGAACTGACTGCTGCAGCTGGAAGCTACTGAAGAGACTGATACACTTCACTGAAGACACACACACACACACACACACACACACACACACACACACACACACACACACACACACACACACACACACACACACACACACACAATCACACAATTCACAATAAAATGCATCAACATCTCAGACTTCTCATCTCAGAGTCTCACATCATGAAATCAGTTTGTTTGCAGATGACAGACTTTTATACATCATAAAATCTTCATTCATAATCTTCATTCATAATCTTGAGTTGATAAATAATCAAAGCAGGTTTTCTCTCCACACACTTCTTTAGTATATGAACATCACAGTTGAATCTATAAATTGAAGTCTGGATCTCAGGTAATTAAAATATTTAACACAATAAAATCCTCTGACAGAGAAATCAAACCTACAGGCATTTAAACAGTTCATCCAAATTAAGAGAAATATTTTCTCAACTTTGCAGAATATTCTTTTTTGTGTAGCCTACTGACAGTTATACTGATACTTTAATATATAATGGACATGAATTATCTTTATAGTGCTCAAAGATTTGAAGAAAATCGAGAAAACTTCCCATATAACAACTAAAGTCCTGGTTGTTTTTATTGGAAGTACTTTGTGTTAAAATAATAGACCTCATCAAACCCATTGTGATGCAGCAGTTATGCACAGTGCCACAACACATTACACTTATTTGTTACATTCATGACAAGGACAAGGTTTTCTATTAGACTTGTGATTTCATATAAAACCAAGAAAGTTGCTTATTTGTTAAAAAAGTCCAAGTGACAAAGTATGTGTGAGAAAGGTCACCCATCACCTGAAACAGAGAAGGAATGATCATTAAAGTTTATTGAGGCAAAGATACTTTCATTGAACTCATATGAAGTCTTTTTATCTGTCTCTACATGAGCCCTGAGACAAACCTGTCCAGGTGTACAGATCCTTTTTTGAAACATCTCTTGTTTTTTGTTGCATTTTTTATTCAACACAATAATTGTGTATATAGAATTTGAATATGAACAAAAATACACATTGGAGACGTGACAAATACTATTCAGTTTGATAGGTTTTAATAATTAAACACAATCAACATCAACCAAACCGCCAATGTAAACCATCAAAGGTTCTTTATTCCTCAACACTTCATATCAGATGCTTTAAACAGAGCGAGCCGTCACCAGTGAGGAGGAACCACCCTGACGTGTTGAGGACAGCTACACTTCACTGACTCTGTGTGTTTGCATATGTGTCCTGCCTCTCTGCTGCCAGCCGTTAAGAGGCCAGTGTAGATCAGTGGCTGTCCAGGCCTTTCAGAGACACTGACACGCCGGCAGCACGATGATGATGTCACTGACTCTACTGCTGAGCACCCTGGGGCTCCTTGTTCAGGGTGAGACTCTCTTGTGAACACGTTGGTTCCCCAGCACCATGTTCTGCTGTGATGGAGAACCACTGGAACAAGCAGCATTGACCTTCTTCCATCTGTTCTCCGGGTTAAAGAAATGAGACTCTTCTGTTGGGATGTTGATCATCTTTCTCCAAACTGGATTTGTCTCAATAACCCTTCTGCTCTTCTTCATGTTTTCAGATTCATCAGGAGAAATCCTCCTGACTCAGTCTCCTGGATCTCAGTCTGTTGCTCCAGGACAGACTGTCTCCATCAGATGTAAAGCCAGTGTTAGTGTTAGCTACCTTCACTGGTACCTTCAGAAACAAGGAGAAGCTCCTAAACTTTTGATTTATTATGCAACAAATCGTCAGTCTGGAGTTTCAAATCGTTTCAGTGGAAGTGGATCTGGATCTGATTACACTTTGACCATCAGTGGAGTTCAGACTGAAGATGCAGGAGATTATTATTGTCAGCAGAGTGACAGCTTCCCGTTCACACAGTGATACACCGTCGTACAAAAACCTCCTCAGCTAAAGAGGAACTGATGTGACTCAACAGCTGCACTGACACTAAAACAGACGTTTTAATAAAAACTAAAAATGTGTTCATAATAATTTATTTATTTTGAAGTTTCAACACTAAATATATTGTATTTAAGCTGGAAGGTTATATTTTTGAGATATTCATTTTTTTGAAAGAATCTGCTGAACATCAAAACCAAACTCTGTTGAAGTCTGATTTTTATTCTTTGATACATTTAATCCACAGAGTAGAATAACACATAAACAGTGAAAGTGTTGTTTATTTTTTTTTACAATTTTTCAGAGAAAGTCAAACGTACTCACATTTTTAATTAATTCTAAATTGTCACAACATGTCAAACATATGTTGATAATATATTTTTTTATCATCTTGAGTGTTTTTTTAATCAAAGCACACACATATGTCTTATGACTGCAAACAAAACAATATTTATGGTGTTTGTAAATCTGTAACATTGTACTTGTTTCCTTTCGTCATCTCTTTATTAATCTTCGTGGGTCTTTAGCAGAAGCAGTGCATGCATAGCAATAGTGTAAGTTATAAAGTACAGATTACACTTATTTTATTTCTCTTTATGTTGATGAGAAACTGATTTTTATTTCACATTGAGAATAAAAAGTCAGACTTTATTTAAAGGTGATTGCATGTTCGTTCAATACTCCCCAAACAAATAAAATAATCAGAATCAGAATCAGAATACGTTTTATTGCCACATAAGTTATCACAAACGAGGAATTTGTCTTAACGTAGGGTGCAACATAAAAAGACAACAACAACAACAAGGAACATTTAACTGTACAAGTGAAAGTATAACAATTTGAATAAAAAACAAGTGAGTAAATAAGTAAATGCAGTAATGTGCAGTAAATAAGTAGCGACGCAGGGGTGACGATCAAAAATGATAACAATAAGAGTAAAGGTAAGTAAAGTGCACAGAATGAGGTAATGAATGTTTAAAGTGACAGGTGATGAGTAAAGTGGCGAGTGACCTTGAATGTGTGATGTGGACAGATGTGCAGGAGAGAGAAGGGAGAGAGAGAGAGAAGGGAGAGAAGGTCCTGGGGGAGACAGAGTCAGTCAGTGGGGGCCCCGGGCTTTGTTGATGAGCCCGACTGCTGCTGGGTAGAAACTGTTAGTGTGGCGGGAGGTCTTGGTCCTGATGGACCTCAGCCTCCTGCCAGAGGGAAGGGACTCAAAAAGTTTATGGCCGGGGTGAGAGGGGTCGGCCGCAATCTTCCCTGCCCGCTTCAAGGTCCTGGAAGCAAACAAGTCCTGGAGGGACGGCAGATTGCAGCCAATCACCCTCTCAGCAGAGCGGATGATGCGCTGCAGCCCGGGCTTGTCCTTGGCAGTGGCTGCAGCGTGCCAGACGGTGATGGAGTAGCAGATGATGGACTCAATAATGGCGGTGCAGAGGTGCACCATCATTGTCTTTGGCAGGTTGAATTTCTTCAGCTGCCTCAGGAGGAACATCCTCTGCTGGGCCTTCTTGGTGATGGAGCTGATGTTCAGCTCCCCCTCGAGGTCCTGGGTGATGATGGAGCCCAAGAAGCAGAAGGACTCCACAGCGTCGACGGGGGAGTTATGCAGGGTGAGAGGGGCGGGTGGGGCTGCGCTCTTCCTATAGTCCACAACCATCTCCACTGTTTTCAGAGCGTTGAGCTCCAGGTTGTTGTGGCTGCACCAGGTCACCAGGTGGTCAGTCTCCCACCTGTAGGCGGACTCATCCCCACTGGAGATCAGACCGATGAGGGTGGTGTCGTCCGCAAACTTCAGGAGCTTGACAGACTGGTGACTGGAGGAGCAGCTGTTGGTGTACAGCGAGAAGAGCAGAGGGGAAAGAACGTAGCTTTGGGGGGAACCGGTGCTGGTGGTCCTGAAGCCAGAGACGTGTTTCCCCAGCTTCACGTGCTGCTTCCTGTCACACAGGAAGTCTGTGATCCACCTGCAGGTAGAGTCTGGCACGTGCAGCTGGGAGAGCTTGTCCGGCAGCAGGGACGGGATGATTGTATTAAAAGCAGAGCTGAAGTCCACAAACAGGATCCGGGCGTAGGTTCCTGGGGAGTTCAGATGCTGGAGGATGTAGTGGAGGGCCATGTTGACTGCATCGTCTGCAGACCTGTTGGCTCTGTAGGCAAACTGCAGGGGGTCCAGCAGAGGGTCGGTGATGTCCTTGAGGTGTGACAGGACCAGGCGCTCAAAAGACTTCATGACCACAGAGGTCAGGGCGACGGGCCTGTACTCATTGAGTCCTGTGATCCTGGGTTTTTTGGGGACGGGAATGATGGTGGAGGCCTTGAAGCAGGCTGGGACATGGCATGTCTCCAGGGAGGTGTTGAAAATGTCAGTGAACACCGGAGACAGCTGGTCGGCACAGTGCTTCAGGGTGGAAGGGGAGACAGAATAATAATAATAATACATTGTTGTTAACATTAAACCACTTCAGTAATAAGTGATCATTTATCATTGATACCCACCTATCGTGAGTTTTGTTCCAAATGTTTATCATTACAGATAAATCTATGACTATAGAATAAACAGTTTTGAAGGGGTTCATAACTATTGTGACAACACTTAATGAACTTCTAATATCATCACTGTTTGTGATCCAATATTAAAGAGGATGAGGTTCTTCTTCAGGATATAAAACATTTGCTGTTTCTATTCAGAGAAAATCATGAAGACACTTAAATAATAATCAACATGAAAACAGCTGATTGGATGAAAACGTCTTTATTATTTGAAAACACTGAAATAATATTTAAACGCTGCAACAAGCTGGTGAATATTGTTATTGAACAATGTCAAATAAAAGACAGAGAGAGAGTGACAGAGTGAGACTGAAAGCAGTAGCAGACTGGAACCAGTAGCAGAGTCCCAGTGAGGCAGCTCAGGACTGGGAACACTGGTCTCTCCTCAGTGTCTCTGAGAGCGGAGTCTGGGAGCCCTGGCTGGCCTCACAGGTCACAGAGCCCACCTTCCTCCACTGGTCTGCAGGGAGCCTCAGGGTGCTGCTCCAGCTGTAGCGGCCGTCCTTCTCCAGCACCCCGAGGCTGCTGCTCTCCTCCCAGCTGCTGCTGCTGCTGATGCTGCTGCTGCTGCTGCCGTCCACCTTCCAGGCCAGACTCCAGTCTGAGGGGAAGCCCTTGTTGGCCAGGCACATGAGCGTGGCCTTCCCCTGCTGCAGCTCCTCAATGGAGGGGGGCAGCACCGTCAGGGTGGGCGCGACTCGGCCCACTGCAGAGAGAGAGAGAGTCAGAGTTCATATGAGGGGCAGCAGAGGAGGCGACTAGTTCTGTTGGTCTTCCTCAGATCGGATGAAACTGATCTTAAAGGTCTCACTTCCCCCTCTGAGCTCAGTGAGCGTGACAACAGACAGGTTTCAGTACTGAAGATAAAACATCTGTACTTGCCTTCTTTCTTCTGAGTTACATTACAGCAGTGGTTCTCAAACTGTGGGGCGCGACCCTCTGGTGGGGCGCGAAGGTATTACAGGGAAATGTAGTGTTTTTAAAAAAAAAATTAAATAATTATTTTATGAATAATTCTTTTTAAATCCCACACTGGGTAGATGATTCTCTGCATTTCACCCATCCTTAGTAACTAAGGAGCAGTGTGGTGCTGTGAAGCACTGGGGCTTCAGTGTGTTGCTTAAGGACACTTCACCATGAAACTATGGAGAGAAGAGGGATCAAACCGGCTACCTCGTGGTTTCAGGACGACCACGCCCCCATGAACGACATGAAAACTGGTTACATTTGCGCATGCGCGATCGCGACAGATCCTTTGTGAGTTGCGACACACACATGTACCACTGTGCAAAAACAGCAGCAAGATTCCAAGGAGAAAATATGACGACTCTTATCTCGCTCTGGGTTTCACAGTGAATGCGGTATGAGATGAGGAGAGACCAGTCTGTGTTGTATGTCTGAGAACTCTGGCAGCAGACAGCATGAAGCCCAACAAATTAAGAAGACACTTGGAGACGTCACACCCCAGTCACGTACCACTGGCATTCTTTCAGAGAAAACTAGATGACGACCGCAAGCAGGCTACTCACTTTTAAAAGTGTCATCTTTAATCAACAAAGCACAGCTGGCGTCATACAAGGTCGCATACAAAATTGCACAGTGCAAAAAACTTCCATCACCGAAGAAGAGCTCATTCTCCCCTCAGCGCTTAACATGGTTTTAAGGATGCTTGATGAGAGTAGTGCTGCCATATTGAAGACTATCCCTTTGTCCAATGACACAATTGCATGAACTGACAGACACACGGTTTGCTTTACAAGTGGACGAGGCTACCAACAGCAATTGTCTATGTTCACTTTGTCACATCAGAGTCACTGAGTGAAGATTTGCTGTTTTGCAAATACGTTGCAGGCAGAGCGACAGCCGATGAGCTCTTTAGGCTTCTGGACAGTTACCTGACAGAAAACGGGCTGAAATGGGAGAATTGTGTGGGTTTCTGCACAGATGACGCGCAGACCATGGCAGGGAAAAAAAAGGGCTTGCAGGCGCTGATAAAGAGCGTCTCTCCAAATGTGCAATGGACTCACTGTGTTATACACAGAGAAGCGCTCGCAGCAAGACAAATGAGCCGTGAACCGAACGAGATGACGCTATCAGCGTGGTCAATTTCATTAAAACAAGACCCCTGAAAGCACAACTGTTTTCGGCACTCTTTGAGGAGATGGGATGTTTCACAGCGAAGCAAGGTGGCTCTCACGAGGAAAAGTGTTGTAGCGAGTCTTTGAGCTCACAGAGGAAATTCGTCCTGTGTCTTTATCCTCCAAGTCTTGACTCCAACGAAAGACTCCTTTGTCTATATCTTCCGAGTCTTCATGCAAAGAGTATTCACTGATGCAAAAGCTGATGCTTCAAATCCCCACCTGGTTTAACACCAGACTGTAAAAAGTTGCTCTGAATCACAACACAGTAATTTTGAGCCTTTTTTTCCCTCCTTTTTTCAGCAATAGACCATAATCCGTTTTAACATTATTTTCAACACAAACTAAGATGCCCCCAGATTGCTGGGGACAACACACGCACGCACGCGCACGCACGCACGCAGGAAACCTCCACCAGGCTGATGTTGAGGCCCAGGTGTCTCTGCAGAGCCTCAATGCTCATCAAGTAAGATCCCAGTAGACAAAACCCCACATAGTCATTACACACAGCATCGTCCGCAGTAAAAAAACATGTTGTACTTCTAATTTCAATCCAATGTCTCTTTGTTCTTCTACTGCAGGTAAGAGGACTCCTGCCCATGGAGAAAACAATAAAGTCAGTCGTGGATATTTTATTGTTTGAAATGCAGTTTTTCCAGTTCAAATTGTTTTTGTACATTTCCCTCTTGACCAGAATATTTCATTTTTATCCACTTGAATTTTACTGTTTACTGTTAAATTACCTAAAGACATGTTTAAATTGTCACAATAACATGAAGAAAGGTGAACATTTTAAAATGTTGTATGTTCAGGAATAACATGAAATAATGTTGTAGTTTACAAAACTTAATTTTTTTTGCAAAATGAAATGTAAATTGTAATGTGTCTATATATATATATATATATATATATATATATATATATATATATATATATATATATATATATATATATATATATATAATGTTGTAAATTCAGTAATCTTGTGACAGTGCATAACCATTTATTCATGTGTTTATTTATTATTACGCTGCGGACAAGTGAACTTCATGTTTTTGTTCACACAAATATTTAGAAGCTCTTTAAAAATAATATATGCAACACGTTTAACCCGGTACACAGCGGCTCGGGTGCAATTTGTGAGCTTGGCCACAAGATGTCAGGAAATATTATTTTAAATCCATTATTTCAGGATCCATTTGTCTTCAATATTGAACTAATAAAGGTTTAACATTAACTAAGAAAAACACCGTATTCAAGTTACGGACCGAAAACCAAGGCATTATTTCACTGAACTAAAACGATCACAATATAGTAATAACAAGATTTTACCTGCAAATTTGATCATTTATTCCTGTTTTTTATAACTTATTAACATTTAGAACTGTCTATTACTTCTTGCTTACTATTATTTATAACTATATGCTTGATGGTATGTAACTGTTTTACTTACTTATTAACATTTGTAGTTGTTTTTAAATGACTTACTAACATCTATAACTGTTTTTAAATTACTTAACATTTATAAATGTTTATTAGTTCCTTACTAACATTTAACAACTGCAGACCTGATTGTTTAAAACTGTTGATTAATGATTTACTTGCTTTCTTATCCTTTTTGTTTATATGTACACATCTATAATAATTCATTTATTTCCATTTCTAAATATTGGGTCTGGAAGTCTAGAATTTTGGTGTATTGGTTTATCGCATGAAATAACAGAAACAGAAAAAGATGAATAGATTGTATAGACAAAGACGTTGTGCGGTCATAATACACAAACACAGAAAATGCAGGATGTGCTTATGTACCATAGAATTTATTGGGATCCATGTTATATCAAAAAGTATAAGTTTTACATTTTCATCTGTAAATGACGCTTGATCAACAATATTAACAGATTCACGTCATCCACACAATCAGTTTAAGAGAAGTTTAAATGTTCATGCAGAGAAAAAACAAACGTCATCATGAGCAGTGAGAGTCTCCATGGCTAAACACACACACAGGAAGGAGCGCCACCTACAGGAGCTCATACATTTACACAACAATCACGAGAAGACGTCAAAGTACCGCCTCCCACAATGTTTGACTGACAGCTGATCTCTGTGCAGTAAAAAAAACGCCTCAACAATCAGCTCTCAGCCACAAACAGAGACTGAATGAGTTTAAAAGTTCAAACAGTGTTTAACCTTTAAAAGGACTTCTGTTCATTTCAGTTTACTCAACTCAGCAGTGGCTCCATAACGATAAAGTCCAGCATAGAGATGCTGAGTGAATGTGGTCTGGACTCTGTGGAGGAGAGTCATGGTTTCAGAGACGCTGTAGAAGGACAGAATACCTGCGCTGTGATCCAGGTACACTCCTACTCTGGAGGACTCAGGAACTGAGATGGGAGTTTTGACTTTGTTGTGAATAAATGTATGACTGTTATTGAAACATAACAATGCCCAAGATTTGTTATTGTTTCCAAATCCACATTCATCACTGTTCCCTTCTCTCTTGATATTCTTGTATGCGACTGCTACAAAAACTCCTGCTCCTCTCCACTCCACCTCCCAGTAACAACGTCCAGTCAGATTCTCTCTACTCAGAACCTGATACGAACCAGTGAATCTGTCTATGTGACTAGAATAAGACTGATGATCAATCATGAATGTTACTTTTCTGTTCTCATCAGATAATAACAGCTGTTTGTGTACTGTGTTTGGATCCAGTGTGATTTCACGTGAATACCTTAAGAATACAGCTCTGGTCGTTTCTTTTCTCCAGGAGACGGATCAGCTCGGTGAAGGTCTTCTCACTGTCCTCCACTGTTTTATCAGCAGAGAGATTGATGGCCTCCACCTCCTGATGAAGCAGCTTCACGTCCTTCTCTCTGTCCTGGATTCTCTGCTGGATGTTTAGTCGACTCCCCTCCAGCTCTCTCTGCCTCTCAGTTCTTTCTGCTGCAGCTGAGACTGTGTCGTGGCCTTTATGTTCCTCCATTAAACAGAGATAACAGATACGCTGCTGATCAGTACGGCAGAAGATCTTCGTCACCTCATCGTGACGAGAGCAAATGTTCTCCTGGAGCTTGATGGAGGGCTTCACCAGCTTGTTTTTCTTTAATGAAGCCGCTTCATAATGAGGCTGAAGGTGTTTCTCACAGTAAGAAGCCTGACATACCAAACAGGACTTGAAGGCTTTCCGTCTCCTCCCAGTGCAGACATCACAGGCCACGTCTTCAGGTCCAGCATAGCAGTGATCAGCAGCAGCAGCAGCTTGGAGTCCAGTCTTCTTCAGTTGCTCCACTAAATCTGCTAACATGGTGTTTTTCACCAGGACAGGCCTCAGTGTGAAGGTCTTCCTACACTGAGGGCAGCTTTGGAGTTTCTTCCCATCCTCTTCATCCCAGTAGACCTTAATACAGTTCATGCAGTAACTGTGTCCACAGGGAATATGTCCTTCAGTAGATCCAGACAGATGGAACAAGAGAAGCTTTCCCGGTCCAGCTGAACTCCTTTCTCTGCCATTTCACCTCTCAAAGACAATGACTGTATAAGTTTCACTTTCTCATAAGTAATTCTACTTTGAGCTCTGATCTGAATAACACGTGTCTCTGCAGTGAATGGGGCGCGTCAGCTGCTGCTCTTTACCTCTATGTTGGTTACATTCACCTATTGCAATGTTGGAGAACAGGAAGAACAGGGAGCGGATTTAAAGCTGTAGTTCATTCCAGGAGGAGGAGCAGTTTGAGAGAGACTGTGTAACACTTGTTTACAAAGGAGATCATTTCTCTGAAAGAAACACTGATTACTTTAACTTTTTGAAGGTAATCTCTGCTTAGAATAAACAAACTCTCTTCTTCCCTGAATATAGTTGAATGAAAGTTTTTTAATGATAATAATAATACAAATACAGCAGAAGTGTCACGGCTGGCTCAGAGAATGAGGACCCAAATGCTGATGCGTGGTGCAAAACATAATTTTCTTCTTGCAAAACAAAGAAGGTGTCCGACTATGAAGCCAAATCCAGGTCATATGTATTGTTCATTTGGAAAAAAAATTTGAACCTGAAAAAGGAAGTTTTGTTGTTGAACTTTGAAAAATTTATCGGGTTCAATTTTAAAAAAACAAAACAAAACTCCCTTTTTCAGGTTCAGAGTTTTGACCCGTATCTGGTCTGGGGGGCGTGGTATCCATAACATGTTAAAAAGCATGAACTAGTTTTATTAAAGTGGGGGTTTTGCCAAAGTGGGATATTGAGCATAGAGCTTGCTTTGCATGCGAGAGGCAGTGGGATCGATGCCCACATTCTCCAAGTGACTTTGGCTCCTACTCTTATGTGGAAGATTTGGTAGTATGAGCATTATGGGACTTCTTGCACCAGTTGAGCTGAAGACAGCAGCCGTGTTTTTATTCCACCAAAACTTGGAGTAGAAACAGTAGAATCACTGTTGTTTAACAGATGAATCATGGAAGAGCAAGACATTTTAGACTTTTCTTGCTGGAAATTAGCAATTTCTAATCTTGAAACTGCATTTTGCTTGGGTCTTGAGCTCAATGGTGCACATTACACCTATGACATGGCAGACCAAAGCAGAGTGGACTGCGACGAGGATGGGATTCGAACCCACGCGTGCATAGCACAATGGATTAGCAGTCCATCGCCTTAACCACTCGGCCACCTCGTCATCTCAACGCCCTTGCGTGAAAGGTCCGATCCAGTTCACCTTCCAAACTGATTATACAGGTCTGGAATGTTTGGAAAAGTGTGACCTGGCGGGGGTAGAGGAGGAGATATAGGCGTCTCTTGCCTGACACATAAACTACTCTTGGGGAATTAGCTCAAATGGTAGCGCGCTCGCTTAGCATGCGAGAAGTAGCGTGATTGATGCCTGCATTCTCCACCTCTCTAAAAGACTTTATTTTCTGATACTGATGGAAAACAAGTTTGTTGTTTAAAGTGTCCTCCGCAAATTGGGCAGGATCAGGGAGCATCTTGTTGCAGTGGCTGCTGGCCTACCCTATCTTCATTGGATCCCAGTGGAGTCCACAAAGTATTGCAAAGATTGCAACTACCAAATGTCACCATAAAATTCAGTTCCAGGCCATTTTTTGTGTGTTTTTTATGGGCCTGGAAAGTTGAAAAAAGCATGAAATAGCGGGTAGGAGAATAGGCGGGTAGGATGAGGCCTGGCACGTTGATCCATTGCCCTCTTGTGTAGAGGGGAATTAGCTCAAGTGGTAGAGCGCTTGCTTTGCATGCGAGAGGCAGTGGGATCGATGCCCACATTCTCCACCTCTTTGAAAGACTTCCTTTTCTGATATTGAGAGAAAACAAGTTTGTAGTTTAAAGTGTCGTCCGCTAATTGGGGAGGATCAGGGCCCATGTTGTCGCAATGGCTGCTCAGACTTAAACCTTCCAAAGTGATTATACCGGTCCGGAATGTTTGGAGAAGTCTGAACTGGTGGGGGTAGAGGAGGAGATATAGGTGGCTCTTCCATGAGCCTTAACCCAATTGTGGGGAATTAGCTCAAATGGTAGAGCGCTCGCTTAGCATGCGAGAAGTAGTGGGATCGATGCCCGCATTCTCCAAGTGACTTTGGCTCCTACTCTTATTTGGAAGTATGAGCATTATGGGACTTCTTGCACCAGTTGAGCTGAAGACAGCAACTGTGTTTTTATTCCACCAAAACTCGGAGTAGAAACAGTAGAATCACTGTTGTTTAACAAATGAATCATGGAAGAGCAAGACATTTCAGACTTTTCTTGCTTGAAATGAGCAATTTCTAATCTTGAAACTGCATTTTGCTTGGGTCTTGAGCTCAATGGTGCACATTACACCCATGACATGGCAGACCAAAGCAGAGTGGACTGCGACGAGGATGGGATTCGAACCCCCGCGTGCATAGCACAATGGATTAGCAGTCCATCGCCTTAACCACTCGGCCACCTCGTCGTCTCAGTGCCCTTGCGTGAAAGGTCCGATCCAGTTCACCTTCCAAACTGATTATACAGGTCTGGAATGTTTGGAAAAGTGTGACCTGGCGGGGGTAGAGGAGGAGATATAGGCGTCTCTCTTGAGAACAGGCAGGTAGGAGGAGGCCTGGCACGTTGATCCGTTGCACTTTTCAGCAGAGGGGAATTAGCTCAAGTGGTAGAGTGCTTTCTTTGCATGCGAGAGGCAGTGTGATTGATGCCCACATTCTCCAAGTGACTTTGGCTCCTACTCTTATTTGGAAGTATGAGCATTATGGGACTTCTTGCACCAGTTGAGCTGAAGACAGCAACCGCGTTTTTATTCAGTTCCAGGCCATTTTTTGTGTTTTTTGGGCCTGGGAAGTATAAAAAAGCGTTAAATAGCGGGTACTAATCACTATACGATCACGGCCACATGCTTATTTTTTAACACAAAAACCAGCTCACACATCATTCAGCCTTTTTACAGCTGTAAATGTACTGGAATTAATAGTTATCAGAGCAGGAACTTGAAAAACTAGCATCAAGCTATACCATTGTTCAAGAATTGTTTGAAGTTCAGGTGCAACTTCAAATGTTCAGAGTACATGTCAGATTAGATTTTTACAGTATTATAAAGGGACTTGTTGTACCAGGATTAACAAGCTAAAGAACTGCACAAGCTAGCCAGGAGTCAAACCTAGAATCTTCTGATCCGTAGTCAGACGCGTTATCCATTGCGCCACTAGCCCTACAGTGATACTTTTGCTGTAAATTCCATGATGTTCCAGCATTTCATGCAAACTGTTGTGAGTTTTATTTGCTGAACAGATGGAGAACTGCCTTTTTACAGCTGTAAATCTACTGGAATTAATAGTTATTAGAGCAGGAACTTTAAAAACTAGCATCAAGCTATATCATCGTTCAAGAATTGTTTTAAACTAAGGTGAAAATTCACATGTTCAGAGTAGACATCAGATGAGTTTTTTTTACAGTGTTATACAGGGACTTGTTGGACCAGGATCAATCTGTGAACAAGCTAAAGAACAGCACGAGCTAGCCAGGAGTTGAACCTAGAATATTCTGAGCCGTAGTCAGACGCGTTATCCATTGCGCCACTAGCCCTACAGTGATATGTTTGCTGTAAATTCTATGATGTGCCAGCATTTCATGCAAACTGTTGTGAGTTTTATTTGCTGAACAGATGGAGAACTTCAGACTGGTGTAGCCGGAAAGCATAAGGCTTCACGCAGAAAACACGACTGAAGCTGTCAAGTTTGACAATGTGTGAAGTAAGACGAATGTCAGAGTACAACAAGAATAGCTTAAACAAGACCAACATGCAGCCGTGACCCGGATTCGAAATGGGGTTGCTGCGACCACAACGCAGAGTACTAACCACTATACGATCACATGACTATTTCTTAACGTAAAAAACAGCTCACACATCATTCAGCCTTTTTACAGCTGTAAATCTAATGGAATCAATAGTTATTAGAGGAGGAACTTTAAAAACTAGCATCATGCTATATCATCGTTCAAGAATTGTTTGAAACTAAGGTGAAAATTCACATGTTCAGAGTAGACGTCAGATGAGTTTTTTTTACAGTGTTATACAGGGACTTGTTGGACCAGGATCAATCT
Source organism: Clinocottus analis (assembly GCF_023055335.1). NCBI lineage: Eukaryota > Metazoa > Chordata > Actinopteri > Perciformes > Cottidae > Clinocottus > Clinocottus analis. Next base: position 150,346 of record NW_027176042.1, on the reverse strand, counting down.
GTAAACAAGCTAAAGAACTGCACGTAAATTTTATGATGTTCCAGTATTTCACGCAAACTGTTGTGAGTTTTATTTGCTGAACAGATGGAGAACTCCGGACTGGTGTAGCCGGAAAGCATAAGGCTTCACGCAGAAAACACGACTGAAGCTGTCAAGTTTGACACTGTGTGAAGTAAGACGAATGTCAGAGTACAACAAGAATAGCTTAAACAACACCAACATGCTGCCGTGACCCGGATTCCAAACGGGGTTGCTGCGACCACAACGCAGAGTACTAACCACTATACGATCACGGCCACATGATTGATACAGTGCTTATCTTTTAACATAAAAGTCAGTTTACACATCATTCAGCCTTTTTACAGCTGTAAATCTACTGGAATTAACAGTTATTAGAGCAGGAACTTTAAAAACTAGCATCAAGCTATATCGTCGTTCAAGAATTGTTTGAAACTAAGGTGAAACTTCACATGTTCAGAGTAGACGTCAGATGAGTTTTTTTTTTACAGTGTTAAACAGGGACTTGTTGGACCAGGATCAATCTGTGAACAAGCTGAAGAACTGCACGAGCTAGCCAGGAGTCGAACCTAGATTCTTCTGATCCGTAGTCAGACGCGTTATCCATTGCGCCACTAGCCCTACAGTGACACTTTTGCTGTAAATTTCATGATGTGCCAGCATTTCATGCAAACTGTTGTGAGTTTTATTTGCTGAACAGATGGAGAACTTCAGACTGGTGTAGCCGGAAAGCATAAGGCTTCACGCAGAAAACACGACTGAAGCTGTCAAGTTTGACACTGTGTGAAGTAAGACGAATGTCAGAGTACAACAAGAATAGCTTAAACAAGACCAACATGCTGCCGTGACCCGGATTCGAACTGGGGCTGCTGCGACCACAACGCAGAGTACTAACCACTATACGATCACGGCCACATGACTATTTCTTAATGTAAAAACCAGCTCACACATCATTCAGCCTTTTTACAGCTGTAAATCTAATGGAATCAATAGTTATTAGAGCAGGAACTTTAAAAACTAGCATCAAGCTATATCATCGTTCAAGAATTGTTTGAAACTACGGTGCAACTTCAAATGTTCAGAGCAGACGTCAGATGAGGTTTTTTTACAGTGTTATACAGGGACTTGTTGGACCAGAATCAATCTGTGAACAAGCTAAAGAACTGCACGAGCTAGCCAGGAGTTGAACCTAGAATCTTCTGATCCGTAGTCAGACACGTTAGCCATTGCGCCACTAGCCCTACATTGCCACTTATGCTGTAAATTTCATGACATGCCAGCATTTCATGCAAACTATTGTGAGTTTTATTTGCTGAACAGATGGAGAACTCCGGCCTGGTGTAGCCGGAAAGCATCAGGCCTCACGCAGAAAACATGATTGAAGCTGTCAAGTTTGACACTGTGTTAAGCAAGACGAATGCCAGTGTACAACAACAATAGCTTAAACAATATACAATTCCAACATGCTGCCGTGACCCGGATTTGAACCGGGGTTGCTGCGACCACAACGCAGAGTACTAACCACTATACGATCACTGCCACATGATTGACACAGTGCTTATTTTTTCACATAAAAGTCAGTTTACACATCATTCAGCCTTCTTACAGCTGTAAATCTACTGGAATTAATAGTTATTAGAGAAGGAACTGTAGCTGTCAAGTTTGACACTGTGTGAACTAAGACGAATGTCAGAGTACAACAAGAATAGCTTAAACAACACCAACATGCTGCCGTGACCCGGATTCGAACCGGGGTTGCTGCGACCACAATGCACGGCCACATGATTGACACTGCTTATTTTTTAAAGTAAAAGTCAGTTTACACATCATTCAGCCTTTTTACAGCTGTAAATCTACTGGAATTAATAGTTATTAGAGCAGGAACTTTAAAAACTACCATCAAGCTATATCATTGTTCAAGAATTTATTAAGATAAGGTGCAATTTCAAATGTTCAAAGTAGACGTCAGATAAGTTTTTTACAGTGATATACAGGGACTTGTTGGACGAGGATCAATCTGTGAACAAGCTAAAGAACTGCACGAGCTGCAGACCTGTTTCTTGTTGTTAGCGGCTGGTTCCCCCTTCGATCTTGCTTCATTTGAGAAGCTGACTGACATAATTGTGACTATCAGACACCAGCAATGAGTTTGAATGTCAGCTAGTATCCCACGTGTCTCATATTCTCGAGTACCACACTGTATTAACCCAAATGTAAACTGGTATCCCCAATGTCAGTCTCGTATTCTAGAGCACCAGGGTTGCGACACTCTAAATGGGCCAAATAAGGGTTTTAACTGAAGGGGTGTCCTTAAGTGTGGGTCCACGGGGTCTGATGGTGAGCCGGGTCATGGGGTGAGCTCCAGTGGTGGGTCTGGTTCTCAAGGGGTCTCTTAAATCCTGTCGCCCGTTTCCTTATGCTGTGCATTTACAACTTGGGGCATTTTGACACCTGTCCTGCCAGCGGAACGCTCCTCGTCAAGGAATCCTGGTCTTCCGCGTGACAAGCGGAGATACTGTACTCGATACGAAAGAGGATTGATGAACTTGGATTTTGGGTTGGTTTTTCGGGATATACAGGGAATACAAAGAATGATAGCGTGAAAATGTGAAAGCTAAATGCACATTTACTGTCCCTTCTTGTGTTACATTTTAGTTCATTCAATTTTTGTGGAACTATGCTAAGCCCTTTTAGTGCATTGTTGGTATAGTGGCTAGCAGAGCTCCCTTCTAAGCATTTGACCAGGGTTCAATTCCCAGCCAATGAATCTCAATGATAAGTATGTCCTACACATGGTGGCTGAACATTTTAGGGTTACTTTCTTAAATAAACAAAGATTTCTTTCATTGGAAAAAAAAAGTCCTTGAACCGCCGAAAATGTCTTGCAAAAGATCAAAGTTGTGCCTTTAGAAGTACACGCCAAATTTTGTGGCTACTTGCATTGTCTCACTTATCTCTATATCACATTTGAGTTTCACAAAAGCATGGGAAGAACATGGCAGTTGTTTTCCATGTGCATAATGGAGGTTCCACCGAGACTTGAACTCGGATCACTGGATTCAGAGTCCAAAGTGCTGACCATTACACCATGGAACCAAGCGCTTTAGTTTCCTTGTTGTGGTTGAAGGTAAATCTGTCAGTTCCCAATGTTACACACTGACTTACATTTCAGTTCATTCAATTTTTGTGTCATCATGCCAGGCTCTTTTTGTGCATTGGTGGTATAGTGGTGAGCATAGCTGCCTTCCAAGCAGTTGACCTGGGTTCGATTCCCAGCCAATGCATCTCTACGATCAGTACGTCCACTTATGTCCGAGACATGGTGAATCAACATTTTAGGGTTACCGTCTTAAATAAACAAAGCCTTCTTTCATTGGAAGAAAAGTCCTTGAACCGCCGAAAATGTCTTGCGAATGATCAAAGTTGTGCCTTTAGAAGTGCACGCCAAACATTTGTGGCTACTTGCATTGTCTGACATATCTCCATATCACATTTGAGTTTCACAACAGCGTGGGAACAACGTGACAGTGGTTTTCCTTGTGCATTATGAAGGTTCCACCGAGACTTGAACTCGGATCACTGGATTCAGAGTCCAAAGTGCTGACCATTACACCATGGAACCAAGCACTTGAGTTTGCTAGCCCCTGATGGGCTGGGGGAGGGGGCGTTGGGGGCCTGTGGCTGGATGATGGGCCTGTGGGGGATGGCGTCAGGACTGCTGCATTATCTTTCAAAGCGGCAGTAGAAGTCGTTCAGCTCGTTTGCCAGGCGGAGGTCGTTCATGGAGTGGGGGGTTTTAGGCTTGTAGTTGGTGATCTGCCTGAGACCTCTCCCGACAGAAGTAGAGTCACTTGCTGAGAGCTGATGTTGCAGTTTCTCAGAGTACAGTCGTTTAGCATCTCTCACCGCCTTACTAAACCTGTATTTTGACTCTGTGAACAAGTCATTGTCCCCACTCCTAAACGCCTGGTCCTTCTGCAAGCGTAGCGTTCTGAGCTCTGGTGTGAACCAGGGTTTGTCGTCGTTGTGGCTCACCCTGGAGCTGGATGGAACATAGCTGTCCTCACAGAAGCTGATGTATGAAGTTACAGCCTCTGTGTACTCATACAAACTGTTGGTAGCAGTCCTGAAAACGTCCCAGTCAGTGCAGTCCAAGCACGACCGAAGATCCTCCCAAGCCTCACTGGTCCACTTCTTGAATTTCCTCAATACAGGTTTGCAGAGTTTTAGTTTCTGCCGGTATGAGGGAATCAGGTGAACCATGGCGAGGTCAGAGTTTCCCAGTGCAGCACGAGGGACTGCGTGATAAGTCCTGCTGATGGTGGTGAACAGGAGTTTTAAATATTAGGCATCATAAAAATGCTTACCGCACCTGGTATTCCCAGGTGGTCTCCCATCCAAGTACTAACCAAGCCCAACTCTGGTTAGCATCTGAGATCAGGCGCAATCAGTGGGGTGTGGCCATAAGCTGAAAATGTTGTGGCCAAAGTGAGTTTTATTGACCTGGGGAGAATTGGATGTTTAATTATTAAGCATAAAAAAATCTTACAGCCCTTACAGTTTCCGATCCAAGTACTAACCAGGCCCACCTCTGCTTAGCATCTGAGATCTGGCGCAATCAGTGGGGTGTGGACGTAAGCTGAAAATGTTCCAGCCAAAGTGAGTTCTCTTGACCTGGAGAGAACTGGATTTTTAAGCATACACAATGGCTTACAGCACCTGGTATTCCCAGGCGGTCTTCCATCCAGGTACTAAACAGGCCCAACTCTGCTTAGCTTCTGAGTTCAGACAAACTCAGGGGCAAACAGTGTGGTGTGGCCGTAAGCTGAAAAGGTTGCGGCAAAAGTGACTTTTATTGACCTGGGGAGAACTGGATTTTTAATTATTAAGCATAGAAAAAGATTATAGCACCTGGTATTCCCAGGAGGTCTCCCACCCAAGTACTGGCCAAGCCCAACTCCGCTTAACTTCTCAGAGCTAACGAGATCAGGCGCAATCAGAGTGGTGTGGCCGTAAGCTGCATAGGAAGCGGACAAGGTGAGTTTTATTGACCTGGAGAGAACTAGAGTGTTTCTTATTCAGCATTTAAAAAAGCTTATCGGACCTGGTATTCCCAGGAGGTCTCCCACCCAAGTACAACTCCGCTTAACTTCCGAGATCAGGCGCAATCAGAGTGGTGTGGCCGTAAGCTGCATAGGAAGCGGACAAGGTGAGTTTTATTGACCTGGAGAGAACTAGAGTGTTTCTTATTCGGCATTTAAAAAAGCTTACCGCACATGGTATTCCCAGGAGGTCTCCCATCCAAGTACTGACCAGGCCCAACTCTGCTTAGTTTCTGAGATTGAACGGGATCAGGAGCAATCAGAGTGGTGTGGCCATAAGCTAGAAAAGAAGCGGCCGAAGAGAGTTTTGTTGATCTGGAGAGAACTGGAGTTTTAATTATTAGGTTAAAAAAAGCCTACGGCACCTGGTATTCCCAGGAGGTCTCCCGTTCAAGTACTGACCAGGCCCTACTTTGCTTAGCTTCCGAGAGCTGACGAGATCAGGTGCAATCAGAGTGGTGTGGCCGTAGGCTGCATAGGAAGCGGACAAGGTGAGTTTTTTTGACCTGGAGAGAACTATAGTGTTTATTATTCAGCATTTAAAAAAGCTTATAGCACCTGGTATTCTCAGGAGGTCTCCCATGCAAGTACTGAGTAGGCCCGACTCTGCTTTGCTTCTGAGATCGAACAAGATCAGGCGCAATCAGAGTGGTGTGGCCGTAAGGTACAAAGGAAGCGGCCAAAGTGAGTTTTATTGATCTGGAGAGAACTGAAGTTGTAATTATTAGGCATAAAAAAGGCCTACAGCACCTGCTCGTCCCAGGAGGTCTCCTTTCGAAATACTGACCAGGACCAACTCTGCTTAGCTTCTGAGATCTAACGAGATCAGAAGCAATCACAGTGGTGTGGCCGGAAGCAGAAAATGTTGCGGCCAAAGGTAGCTTTATTAACCTGGAGAGAACTGGAGTTTTAATTATTAGGCATAAGTCCTATAAGTCCCAGCTTATAGGACTTGGTATTCCCAGGAGGTCTCCCAATCAAGTACTGACCAGGCCCAACTCTGCTTAGCTTCTGAGATCGAACGAGATTTGGCGCAATCAGAGTGGTGTGGCCGTAAGCTACAAAGGAAGTGGCCAAAGTGAGTTTTATTGATCCCGAGAGTGGTGGTAGAGCGCTTGCTTGGCATGCGAGAGGCAGTGGGATCGATGCCTGCATTCTCCACCTCTCTGAAAGACTTTATTTTCTGATACTGATGGAAAACAAGTTTGTTGTTTAAAGTGTCCTCCGCAAATTGGGCAGGATCAGGGAGCATCTTGCTGCAGTGGCTGCTGGCCTACCCTATCTTCATTGGATCCCAGTGGAGTCCACAAAGTATTGCAAAGATTGCAACTACCAAATGTCACCACAAATTTCAGTTCCAGGCCATTTTTTGTGTGTTTTTTATGGGCCTGGAAAGTTGAAAAAAGCGTGAAATAGCGGGTAGGAGAATAGGCAGGTAGGATGAGGCCTGGCACGTTGATCCATTGCCCTCTTGTGCAGAGGGGAATTAGCTCAAGTGGTAGAGCGCTTGCTTCGCATGCGAGAGTCAGTGGCATCGATGCCCACATTCTCCACCTCTTTGAAAGACTTTCTTTTCTGATATTGAGAGAAAACAAGGTTGTTGTTTAAAGTGTCGTCCGCTAATTGGGGAGGATCAGGGCCCATGTTGTCGCAATGGCTGCTCATATTTAAACCTTCCAAAGTGATTATAACGGTCTGGAATGTTTGGAGAACTGTGAACTGGCGGGGGCAGAGGAGGAGATATAGGCGGCTCTTCCCTGAGCCTTAAACCAATTGTGGGGAATTAGCTCAAATGGTAGAGCGCTCGCTTAGCATGCGAGAAGTAGCGGGATCGATGCCTGCATTCTCCACCTCTCTGAAAGACTTTATTTTCTGATACTGATGGAAAACAAGTTTGTTGTTTAAAGTGTCCTCCGCAAATTGGGCAGGATCACGGAGCATCTTGTTGCAGTGGCTGCTGGCCTACCCTATCTTCATTGGATCCCAGTGGAGTCCACAAAGTATTGCAAAGATTGCAACTACCAAATGTCACCATAAAATTCAGTTCCAGGCCATTTTTTGTGTGTTTTTTATGGACCTGGAAAGTTAAAACAAAAAGAGTTAAATAGCGGGTAGGAGAATAGGCGGGTAGGAGGAGGCCTGGCACGTTGATCCATTGCCCACTTGTGCAGAGGGGAATTAGCTCAAGTCGTAGAGCGCTTGCTTCGCATGCGAGAGGCAGTGGGATCGATGCCCACATTCTCCAAGTGACTTTGGCTCCTACTCTTATTTGGAAGTACGAGCATTATGGGACTTCTTGCACCAGTTGAGCTGAAGACAGCAACCGCATTTTTATTCCACCAAAACTTGGAGTAGAAACAGTAGAATCACTGTTGTTTAACAAATGAATCATGGAAGAGCAAGACATTTTAGACTTTTCTTGTGTTAAATGAGCAATTTCTAATCTTGAAAGTGCATTTTACTTGGGTCTTGAGCTCAATGGTGCACATTATGCCCATGACATGGCAGACCAAAGCAAAGTGGACTGCGACGAGGATGGGATTCGAACCCACGCGTGCATAGCACAATGGATTAGCAGTCCATCGCCTTAACCACTCGGCCACCTCGTCGTCTCAACGCCCTTGCGTGAAAGGTCCGATCGAGTTCACCTTCCAAACTGATTATACAGGTCTGGAATGTTTGGAAAAGTGTGACCTGGCGGGGGTAGAGGAGGAGATATAGGTGTAGTATATTGTAGAAGTGGTCTGTTATTCAGGGATTACGTTTGTACCTGGCAACCTTATGAGTGATGTGTGATCGCGAGATCTGTGTCTTGGCATTGTAGTTATTAAACGTTACATGCAAGGTGATCAACACGAATCAGCCTACGAGTACTTTTATTCCTGACAAAAAAGTACAACATGGTGTCAGAAAGGGATTTTTCTTCATCCACGAGCGAATGCTGCACTAAGCTGTAACCCTGTGGTTGAGAAAAGGAAAGTTTTACCCGCGTTATAATGACTAAGTAAGTAGCTAGCAGTTCGAGCCTGTTGAATCTCGGAGACAGCTAGCAGCTAAGCATGGACCAGTTCAAGCCCCCCGCACCGCTCGTGCTCACCGGCAATTTAAGCGAAAATTGGCGACGCTGGGAGCAGCGTTTTAGGCTCTATATGACGGCTACAGGTGCGGACGAGAAGGATGAACCGGTGCAAATTGCTATCATGTTGCACACCGTCGGAGAGGACGCACTTGAGGTGTACAACACCCTCAACGTTGAAATGGCCGGCGATGATGAACCGACGCTGGACGAGATTATGGACGCATTCAGGTCGTACTGCACGCCGAAGAAAAATATTGTCTTTGAACGCCACCAGTTTTGGTCTCATTCCATGCCTGAAGGACTCGCTGTCGACAAGTTTGTGACAGAACTTCGTCAGAAATGCAAGAACTGTGAGTTTGGTGTGGGAGAAGAAGATATGATAAGAGACAAACTTGTGTTTAGTGTGCCAAATGCTCGCATGAAAGAGAGACTACTAAGAGAAACAGTCTTGACTCTCGATAAAGCTATTGATATTTGCAGAGCTGCAGAAGCTGCTACGTCTTAAATGCGCGTCATGGGAACGATGCAAACAGAAGCATCAGTGCAGGCACTAAGCAAGGTGGCAGTTGGCTCAGAGAAATATAAATTTAGCAAAATGAGAAAACAAAGACCACCAGATAGAGCACAAACATTTAATGCAAGTGCCAATGCCTGTAGAAAATGTGGTGGGACACACAAGCCACGACAGTGTCCAGCTTTTGGCGCTGTATGCCACAAATGCAGCAAGCAAAATCACTTTGCCAAAGTGTGTATTTCATCACAAGACAGGCAAGACTCTGTGAAAAGTGTCAATCAGTTGAAAAGGGAAGTTGAGTCTCTTTTCATAGGCACTATGTCATGTGCTGAATTAGGCCACACAGCTCAACAAGCTGACAGAGCATGGTACACCACAGCCAATATCAGAAACGTTGCTGTTAAGTTTAAACTGGATACCGGGGCGGAAGCAAATGTGCTGCCTATGAACATTTACCAAAAGATCCCAGGTCCCAATCAGTTGAAGCCCACCCCAGTAGTTCTTGTTGCATATGGAGGAGCACGCCTGGCACCAGAAGGCACAGTGAGTTTTATATGTGAAACCACCAAGAGCAAGTCAGGTCTGCAGTTCTTTGTAACAAAGCACTCCTCCACTCCAATACTTGGCAGAGAAGCGTGCGAGAAACTACAGCTGGTAAAAAGAGTGGACATGATCAGAGTGAAGGCGCCAGCCACAAAAGAGGAGTTGGTGGAAGCCTATCCATCCGTCTTCAGTGGTCTGGGACAGTTTCCAGGGATACATCACATTCACATTGACCCCAATGTGACCCCGGTAGTACACGGCTGCAGGAAAATTCCCATCGCTGTCATGGACAGATTAAAAACTACACTGCAAGAGCTCGTCGACAAAGACGTCATAGAACCTGTGACTGAGCCGACGGAGTGGGTTAATAGCCTTGTCATCACAGAGAAGAAGAACGGGTCTCTGAGGGTGTGTTTGGACCCTCGTGATCTAAACGAAGCGATTAAGAGGCAGCACTACTCCATACCCACCCCAGAAGAGGTCCTGTGTAGGTTGTCCGGAAAGTCCATCTTCACAATTCTAGATGAGAAAGACGGCTATTGGCAAGTAAAGCTTGACAAATCCTCATCTGTGTTGTGCACATTTAGCACACCCTGGGGCAGGTTTCGCTTTAAGAGGCTTCCTTTCTGCGTGAAGTCCGCCAGTGAAGTGTTTCAGCAAAAGAATTGTGAGACGTTTGGAAATATTGATGGCGTGCACATAATTGCCGACGATATGATAATCGCCGCTGCATCTGAGGAGGAGCATGACGCCATCCTTCAAAAAGTCATGGAGACTGCACAAAGGTCGAACGTGAAGTTCAATAAGGAGAAGATTCAGTACAAAGTGGACACAGTCAGGTACATGGGGCATGTCGTCACGTCCAAGGGAGTGAAGCCTGATGAATCCAAGGTGCTGGCCATCAAGAACATGCCAGAGCCTGAGGACAGGAAAGGGCTGCAAAGGCTGCTGGGAATGACAAGATATTTGGCCCAGTACATTCCAAATGAAGCCACAATAACTGCTCCACTCCGACAGCTGCTGAGAAAAGAAGTTGCATGGCAATGGGGTCATGAGCACAGTGCTGCACTGAACAGGCTGAAATCCACCCTCACACAAGCCCCTGTGCTCAAGTTTTATGATCAGTCTAAGCCTCTCACCATACAATGTGACGCATCAAAAGATGGACTGGCTGCTTGTCTTCTTCAAGACGGTTGTCCTCTGTCCTATGCTTCACGTGCACTCTCAGAATCTGAGAAAAATTATGCTCAGATTGAGAAGGAGCTGTTGGCGATAGCTTTTGCAACAAAACGCTTTCACCGATATGTTTACGGCAACTCAGTGACAGTCCAATCAGATCACAAACCACTGGAAATAATTTTCAGGAAACATCTAAGCAAAGCGCCAGCACGCCTACAGCGCATGTTATTGCAGCTCCAACGCTATGATCTGAATATAGTATACACTGCTGGCAAGGACATGCATGTCGCTGATGCCCTGTCTCGTGCCTTTCTTGAGGGCAACAATGACGAGGTAAAAGAGGATCTGTTTGAAGAGAGGGTAGTTCACGCAATGGAGCCCACAGCTGCAATGGACGCTGACACGCACAAGACACTGAAGGATGCCACAGCCGCAGATAACGTGTTGCAGCAGGTAGTCGCAATGCACCACAATGGTTGGCCCAAAAAGCGAAGCAGCATTGCCACTAACCTCCACCAGTACTGGCCTATGCGAACTGCCATCAACATTGGGGACGGAATACTGATGACAGGTGATAAGATTATGATTCCACAGAGTGCAAGGCAGATGATGCTTGACAGACTGCACCTTGCACATCAAGGTATACAGAGGATGAAAGCACAGGCCAGGAAGGTGATGTACTGGCCAGGTATGTCACATGACATTGAGCACATGGTGGACAGCTGTGCTCCATGTCAACAGCTTCAGCCACAAAATCAAAAAGAGCCTCTTATCCCACATGAGGTCCCTGAGCTGCCGTGGCTGAAGATTGGGGCAGACATTTTCGAGCTCCATGGACAGTCATACCTTATAATTGTGGATTATCTGTCAAAATATCCAGAAGTGCTTCATCTCCCAGACAAGACTGCCCATACGGTCATACGCAAGATGAAAGCGGTCTTTGCTAGGCATGGAATTACTAAAGAGCTGGTGAGCGACCATGTTCCTTTTGCAAGTTGTGAAATGGGACAGTTTGCAGCTTCATGGGGTATAAAGCTCATCCACTCCAGTCCAGGATATCCGCAATCAAACGGTCTTGCGGAGAGGAGGGTAAAGACAGTAAAGCATGCACTCAAAAAGGCAACACAAACAGGTACAGATCCACACTTAGCTCTCCTGTCACTCAGAAACACACCAGTGACTGGTACAGAGTTTTCCCCAGCACAAGTACTGATGGGAAGAGTGTTGCGAAGTACCTTGCCAATCGCTACAGCTGTGCTACAACCCGCCATTCCAGAAGGATTTCATTCAAAGCTTAAACATTTGCAAGCAAGACAGGAACACTATTATAACTCCAACTCAAAACCTCTGCCTGAGTTCACGCCTGGTAGTACAGTTCATATGACAACACGGCGTGGATGGGAACCAGCAACAGTCATAAGCAAAAGAGGGGAGCCGCGAGCATATGATGTGCAGACCCCCAGTGGTGTCACTTTCAGGAGAAACCGGCGGCATCTAAGGAGAATCCACCCAAGTCTGCAGAGAGATGGTGAGTCTGAACTATTTGAACAGCCAGAAGCCTTACAAACGGAGGACTCAGAACCACCTCTCAGCTCACAGCAAGACCAGACTGCACCTGCCTGTGAAGAGAGCACAGGTTCTCCGTCAACTCCTATCCGAAGCACCAGAAGTGGGAGACAAATAAAGCATCCGTCAAAGTACAATGACTTTGAGATGAGCTAATGCTGATGACTGTGACCTGCTGATGGGTTCAAGTTCAAGTTAATGTTAGTTAACCGAATAAGAGTGGTTAAAACAGATGTGTTTTTATGCAAATCAGTTTGTGTTTCTCAGGTCATATTGTATGCATAAAAAAGTATGGTTGTTAGTGAACAATGTCATTTGCTGAAATTGTTTTGAGGTCCAGTTAGTCACTCAAAAGGGGACTATCTTACTTGGAAAAGGAGGATGTAGTATATTGTAGAAGTGGTCTGTTATTCAGGGATTACGTTTGTACCTGGCAACCTTATGAGTGATGTGTGATCGCGAGATCTGTGTCTTGGCGTTGTAGTTATTAAACGTTACATGCAAGGTGATCAACACGAATCAGCCCTCGAGTACTTTTATTCCTGACAAAAAAGTACAACAATAGGCGTCTCTTGCCTGACAAATAAATGACTCTTGGGGAATTAGCTCAAATGGTAGAGCGCTCGCTTAGCATGCGAGAAGTAGCGGGATCGATGCCTGCATTCTCCACCTCTCTGAAAGACTTTATTTTCTGATACTGATGGAAAACAAGTTTGTTGTTTAAAGTGTCCTCCGCAAATTGGGCAGGATCAGGGAGCATCTTGTTGCAGTGGCTGCTGGCCTACCCTATCTTCATTGGATCCCAGTGGAGTCCACAAAGTATTGCAAAGATTGAACTACCAAATGTCACCACAAAATTCAGTTCCAGGCCATTTTTTGTGTGTTTTTTATGGGCCTGGAAAGTTGAAAAAAGCGTGAAATAGCGGGTAGGAGAATAGGCGGGTAGGATGAGGCCTGGCACGTTCAAGTGGTAGAGGGCTTGCTTCGCATGCGAGAGGCAGTGGGATCGATGCCCACATTCTCCAAGTGACTTTGGCTCCTACTCTTATTTGGAAGTATGAGCATTATGGGACTTCTTGCACCAGTTGAGCTGAAGACAGCAACCGTGTTTTTATTCAGTTCCAGGCCATTTTTTGTGTTTTTTGGGCCTGGGAAGTATAAAAAAGCGTTAAATAGCGGGTACTAATCACTATACGATCACGGCCACATGCTTATTTTTTAACGCAAAAACCAGCTCACACATCATTCAGCCTTTTTACAGCTGTAAATGTACTAGAATTAATAGTTATCAGAGCAGGAACTTTAAAAAGTAGCATCAAGCTATATCATTGTTCAAGAATTGTTTGAAGTTCAGGTGCAACTTCAAATGTTCAGAGTCGACGTCAGATTAGTTTTTTACAGTGTTATCCAGGAACTTGTTGTACCAGGATTAACAAGCTAAAGGACTGCACGAGCTAGCCAGGAGTCGAACCTAGAATCTTCTGATCCGTAGTCAGACGCGTTATCCATTGCGCCACTAACCCTACAGTGATACTTTTGCTGTAAATTCCATCATGTGCCAGCATTTCATGCAAACTGTTGTGAGTTTTATTTGCTGAACAGATGGAGAACTCCGGACTGGTGTAGCCGGAAAGCATAAGGCTTCACGCAGAAAACACGACTGAAGCTGTCAAGTTTGACACTGTGTGAAGTAAGACGAATGTCAGAGTACAACAAGAATAGCTTAAACAACACCTACACGCTGCCGTGACCCGGATTCGAACCGGGGTTGCTGCGACCACAACGCAGAGTACTAACCACTATACGATCACGGCCACATGATTGACACGGTGCTTATTTTTTCACATAAAAGTCAGTTTACACATCATTCAGCCTTCTTACAGCTGTAAATCTACTGGAATTAATAGTTATCAGAGAAGGAACTGTAGCTGTCAAGTTTGACACTGTGTGAAGTAAGACGAATGCCAGTGTACAACAACAATAGCTTAAACAACACACAACTCCAACATGCTGCCGTGACCCAGATTCAAACCGGGGTTGCTGCAACCACAACGCAGAGTACTAACCACTATACGATCACATGATTGACACAGTGCTTATTTTTTCACATAAAAGTCAGTTTACACATCATTCAGCCTTTTTACAGCTGTAATAATGAATAGTTATTAGAGCAGGAACTTTAAAAACTAGCATCAAGCTATATCATAGTTCAAGAATTTATTAAGATAAGGTGCAATTTCAAATGTTCAGAGTAGACGTCAGATAAGTTTTTTACAGTGATATACAGGGACTTGTTGGACGAGGATCAATCTGTGAACAAGCTAAAGAACTGCATGAGCTGCAGACCTGTTTCTTCTTATTAGCGGCTGGTTCCCCCTGCGATCTTGCTTCATTTGAGAAGCTGACTGACATAATTGTGACTATCAGACACCAGCAATGAGTTTGAATGTCAGCTAGTATCCCACGTGTCTCATATTCTCGAGTACCACACTGTATTAACCCAAATGTAAACCGGTATCCCCAATGTCAGTCTCGTATTCTAGAGCACCAGGGTTGCGACACTCTAAATGGGCCAAATAAGGGTTTTAACTGAAGGGGTGTGCTTAAGTGTGGGTCCACGGGGTCTGATGGTGAGCCGGGTCAGGGGGTGAGCTCCAGTGGTGGGTCTGGTTCTCAAGGGGTCTCTTGAATCCTGTCGCCCGTTTCCTTATGCTGTGCATTGACAACTTGGGGCATTTTGACACCTGTCCTGCCAGCGGAACGCTCCCCGTCTAGGAATCGAATCCTGGTCTTCCGCGTGACAAGCGGAGATACTGTCCTCGATACGAAAGAGGATTGATGAACTTGGATATTGGGTTGGTTTTTCGGGATATACAGGGAATACAAAGAATGATAGCGTGAAAATGTGAAAGCTAAGTGCACATTTACTGTCCCTTCTTGTGTTACATTTTAGTTCATTCAATTTTTGTGGAACTATGCTAAGCCCTTTTAGTGCATTGTTGGTATAGTGGCTAGCAGAGCTCCCTTCTAAGTATTTGACCAGGGTTCAATTCCCAGCCAATGAATCTCAATGATAAGTATGTCCTACACATGGTGGCTGAACATTTTAGGGTTACTTTCTTAAATAAACAAAGATTTCTTTCATTGGAAAAAAAAAGTCCTTGAACCGCCGAAAATGTCTTGCGAAAGATCAAAGTTGTGCCTTTAGAAGTACACGCCAAATTTTGTGGCTACTTGCATTGTCTCACTTATCTCTATATCACATTTGAGTTTCACAAAAGCATGGGAAGAACATGGCAGTTGTTTTCCATGTGCATAATGGAGGTTCCACCGAGAGTTGAACTCGGATCACTGGATTCAAAGTCCAAAGTGCTGACCTTGTTGTGGTTGAAGGTAAATCTGTCAGTTCCCAATGTTACGCGCTGACTTACATTTCAGTTCATTCAATTTTTGTGTCATCATGCCAGGCTCTTTTTGTGCGTTGGTGGTATAGTGGTGAGCATAGCTGCCTTCCAAGCAGTTGACCTGGGTTCGATTCCCAGCCAATGCATCTCTATGATCAATATGTCCTGAACATGGTGGCAGAACATTTTAGGGTTACTGTCTTAAATAAACAACGTGTTCTTCCGTTGGAAAAATAGTGTACTTGGATCGCCGCAAATGTCTTGCGAATGATCAAAGTTGTGCCTTTGGAGGTTGACGGCAAATTTTGTGGCTACTTGCATTGTCTCACTTATCTCCATATCCCATTTGAGTTTCACAAGAGCATGGGAACAACGTGGCAGTTGTTTTCCATGTGCATAATGAAGGTTCCACCGAGACTTGAACTCGGATCCAAAGTGCTGACCTTTACATCATGGAACCAGCTCTTTAATTGTCTTGTTGTGGTTGAAGGTAAATCTGTCAGTTCCCATTGTTGCGCGCTGACTTACATTTCAGTTCATTCAATTTTTGTGTCATCATGCCAGGCTCTTTTTGTGCATTGGTGGTATAATGGTGAGCATGGCTGCCTTCCAAGCAGTTGACTGGGTTCGATTCCCAGCCAATGAATCTCTATGATCAATTATGTCCTGGACATGGTGGCTGAACATTTTAGGGTTACTGTCTTAAATAAACAACGTGTTCTTCCGTTGGAAAAATAGTGTACTTGGATCGCCGCAAATGTCTTGCGAATGATCAAAGTTGTGCCTTTGGAGGTTGACGCCAAATTTTGTGGCTACTTGCGTTGTCTCACTTATCTCTATATCACATTTGAGTTTCACAACAGCATGGGAACAACGTGGTAGTTGTTTTCCATGTGCATAATGAAGGTTCCAACGAGACTTGAACTCGGATCACTGGATTCAAAGTCCAAAGTGCTGACCTTTACACCATGGAACCAAGCTCTTTAATTGCCTTGTTGTGGTTGAAGGTAAATCTGTCAGTTCCCAATGTTACACATTGACTTACATTTCAGTTCATTCAATTTTTGTGACATCATGCCAGGCTCTTTTTGTGCATTGGTGGTATAGTGGTGAGCATAGCTGCCTTCCAAGCAGTTGACCTGGGTTCGATTCCCAGCCAATGCATCGCTACGATCAGTACGTCCACTTATGTCCGATACATGGTGAATCAACATTTTAGGGTTACTCTGCTTAGCTTCTGAGTTCAGACAAACTCAGGGGCAAACAGTGTGGTGTGGCCGTAAGCTGAAAAGGTTGCGCAAAAGTGACTTTCATTGACCTGGGGAGAACTGGATTTTTAATTATTAAGCATAGAAAAAGATTATAGCACCTGGTATTCCCAGGAGGTCTCCCACCCAAGTACTGGCCAAGCCCAACTCCGCTTAACTTCTCAGAGCTGACGAGATCAGGCGCAATCAGAGTGGTGTGGCCGTAAGCTGCATAGGAAGCGGACAAGGTGAGTTTTATTGACCTGGAGAGAACTAGAGTGTTTCTTATTCGGCATTTAAAAAAGCTTATCGGACCAGGTATTCCCAGGAGGTCTCCCACCCAAGTACAACTCCGCTTAACTTCCGAGATCAGGCGCAATCAGAGTGGTGTGGCCGTAAGCTGCATAGGAAGCGGACAAGGTGAGTTTTATTGACCTGGAGAGAACTAGAGTGTTTCTTATTCGGCATTTAAAAAAGCTTCTAGCACCTGGTATGCCCAGGAGGTCTCCCATCCAAGTACTGACCAGGCCCAACTCTGCTTAGTTTCTGAGATTGAACGGGATCAGGAGCAATCAGAGTGGTGTGGCCGTAAGCTAGAAAAGAAGTGGCCGAAGAGAGTTTTGTTGATCTGGAGAGAACTGGAGTTTTAATTATTAGGTTAAAAAAAAGCCTACGGCACCTGGTATTCCCAGGAGGTCTCCCGTTCAAGTACTGACCAGGCCCAACTTTGCTTAGCTTCCGAGAGCTGACGAGATCAGGCGCAATCAGAGTGGTGTGGCCGTAAGCTGCATAGGAAGCGGACAAGGTGAGTTTTATTGACCTGGAGAGAACTAGAGTGTTTATCATTCAGCATTTAAAAAGGCTTTTAGCACCTGGTATGCCCAGGAGGTCTCCCATCCAAATACTGACTAGGCCCGACTCTGCTTAACTTCTGAGATCGAACGAGAGCAGGCGCAATCAGAGTGGTGTGGCCGTAAGCTACATAGGAAGCGGCCAAAGTGAGTTTTATTGATCTGGAGAGAACTGAAGTTGTAATTATTAGGCATAAAAAAGGCCTACAGCACCTGCTCGTCCCAGGAGGTCTCCTTTGGAAATACTGACCAGGCCCAACTCTGCTTAGCTTCTGAGATCGAACGAGATCTGGCGCAATCAGAGTGGTGTGGCCGTAAGCTACAAAGGAAGTGGCCAAAGTGAGTTTTATTGATCCCGAGAGTGGTGGTAGAGCGCTTGCATGGCATGCGAGAGGCAGTGGGATCGATGCCGGCATTCTCCACCTCTCTGAAAGACTTTATTTTCTGATATTGAGGGAAAACAAGTTTGTTGTTTTAATTGTCCTCCGCTAATTGGGCAGGATCAGGGAGCATCTTGTTGCACTGGCTGCTGGCCTACCCTATCTTCATTGGATACCAGTGGAGTCCACAAAGTATTTCAAAGATTGCAACTACCAAATGTCACCTTAAAATTCAGTTCCAGGCCATTTTTTGTGTGTTTTTTATGGGCCTGGAAAGTTGAAAAAAGCGTGAAATAGCGGGTAGGAGAATAGGCGGGTAGGAGGAGGCCTGGCACGTTGATCCATTGCCCTCTTGTGCAGAGGGGGATTACCTCAAGTGGTCGAGCACTTGCTTTGCGTGCGAGAGGCAGTGGGATCGATGCCCACATTCTCCAAGTGACTTTGGCTCCTACTCTTATTTGGAAGTATGAGCATTATGGGACTTCTTGCACCAGTTGAGCTGAAGACAGCAACCGTGTTTTTATTCCACCAAAACTTGGAGTAGAAACAGTAGAATCACTGTTGTTTAACAAATGAATCACGGAAGAGCAAGACATTTTAGACTTTTCTTGCTTGAAATGAGCAATTTCTAATCTTGAAACTGCATTTTGCTTGGGTCTTGAGCTCAATGGTGCACATTATGCCCATGACATGGCAGACCAAAGCAAAGTGGACTGCGACGAGGATGGGATTCGAACCCACGCGTGCATAGCACAATGGATTAGCAGTCCATCGCCTTAACTACTCGGCCACCTCGTCGTCTCAATGCCCTTGCGTGAAAGGTCCGATCCAGTTCACCTTCCAAACTGATTATACAGGTCTGAAATGTTTGGAAAAGTGTGACCTGGCGGGGGTAGAGGAGGAGATATAGGCGTCTCCATCATGACAAATAAAGGACTCTTGGGGAATTAGCTCAAATGGTAGAGCGCTCGCTTAGCATGCGAGAAGTAGCGGGATCGATACCTGCATTCTCCACCTCTCTGAAAGACTTTATTTTCTGATACTGATGGAAAACAAGTTTGTTGTTTAAAGTGTCCTCCGCAAATTGGGCAGGATCAGGGAGCATCTTGTTGCAGTGGCTGCTGGCCTACCCTATCTTCATTGGATCCCAGTGGAGTCCACAAAGTATTGCAAAGATTGCAACTACCAAATGTCACCATAAAATTCAGTTCCAGGCCATTTTTTGTGTGTGTTTTTATGGGCCTGAAAAGTTGAAAAAAGCGTGAAATAGCGGGTAGGAGAATAGGCGGGTAGGAGAAGGCCTGGCACGTTGATCCATTGCCCTCTTGTGCAGAGGGGAATTAGCTCAAGTGGTAGAGCGCTTGCTTCGCATGCGAGAGGCAGTGGGATCGATGCCCACATTCTCCACCTCTTTGAAAGACTTTCTTTTCTGATATTGAGAGAAAACAAGTTTGTTGTTTAAAGTGTCGTCCGCTAATTGGGGAGGATCAGGGCCCATGTTGTCGCAATGGCTGCTCAGACTTAAACCTTCCAAAGTGATTATACCGGTCTGGAATGATTGGAGAACTGTGAACTGGCGGGTGTAGAGGAGGAGATATAGGCGGCTCTTCCCTGAGCATTCAACTGATTGTGGGGAATTAGCTCAAATGGTAGAGAGCTCGCTTAGCATGCGAGAAGTAGCGGGATCGATGCCCGCATTCTCCACCTCTTTGAAATACTTTGTTTTCTGATATTGAGAGGAAACAAGTTTGTTGTTTAAAGTGTCGTCCGCTAATTGGGGAGGATCAGGGCCCATGTTGTCGCAATGGCTGCTCAGACGTCGCATTATCGGACTTCTTCCAAAGTGATTATACCGGTCTGGAATGTTTGGAAAATTGTGAACTGGCGGGGGTAGAGGAGGAGATATAGGCAGCTCTTCCCTGAGCCTTAAACCAATTGTGGGGAATTAGCTCAAATGGTAGAGCGCTTGCTTCGCATGCGAGAAGTAGTGGGATCGATGACTGCATTCTCCACCTCTTTGAAAGACTTTGTTTTCTGATATTGAGAGGAAAACAAGCTTGTTGTTTAAAGGTTCCTCCGCTAATCGGGCATGATCAGGGAGCATGTTGTCGCAATGGCTTCAGAGAATCATCGAGCATGTTGTCGCAATGGCTGCTGGCCTACCCTGTCTTCATTGGATCCCAGTGGAGTCCACAAAGTATTGCAAAGATTGCAACTACCAAATGTCACCATAAAATTCAGTTCCAGGCCATTTTTTGTGTGTTTTTTATGGGCCTGGAAAGTTGAAAAAAGCGTGAAATAGCGGGTAGGAGAATAGGCGGGTAGGAGGAGGCCTGGCACGTTGATCCATTGCCCTCTTGTGCAGATGGGAATTAGCTCAAGTGGTAGAGCGCTTGCTTTGCGTGCGAGAGGCAGTGGGATCGATGCCCACATTCTCCAAGTGGCTTTGGCTCATACTCTTATTTGGAAGTATGAGCATTATGGGACTTCTTGCACCAGTTGAGCTGAAGACTGCAACCGCATTTTTATTCCACCAAAACTTGGAGTAGAAACAGTAGAATCACTGTTGTTTAACAAATGAATCATGGAAGAGCAAGACATTTTAGACTTTTCTTGCTTGAAATGAGCAATTTCTAATCTTGAAACTGCATTTTGCTTGGGTCTTGAGCTCAATGGTGCACATTATGCCCACGACATGGCAGACCAAAGCAAAGTGGACTGCGACGAGGATGGGATTCGAACCCACGCGTGCATAGCACAATGGATTAGCAGTCCATCGCCTTAACCACTCGGCCACCTCGTCGTCTCAATGCCCTTGCGTGAAAGGTCCGGTCCAGTTCACCTTCCAAACTGATTATACAGGTCTGGAATGTTTGGAAAAGTGTGACCTGGCGGGGGTAGAGGAGGAGATATAGGCGTCTCTTGCCTGAGACATAAACTACTCTTGGGGAATTAGCTCAAATGGTAGAGCGCTCGCTTAGCATGCGAGAAGTAGCGGGATCGATGCCCGCATTCTCCACCTCTCTAAAAGACTTTCTTTTCTGATACTGATGGAAAACAAGTTTGTTGTTTAAAGTGTCCTCCGCAAATTGGGCAGGATCAGGGAGCATCTTGTTGCAGTGGCTGCTGGCCTACCCTATCTTCATTGGATCCCAGTGGAGTCCACAAAGTATTGCAAAGATTGCAACTACCAAATGTCACCATAAAATTCAGTTCCAGGCCATTTTTTGTGTGTGTTTTTATGGGCCTGGAAAGTTGAAAAAAGCGTGAAATAGCGGGTAGGAGAATAGGCGGGTAGGAGGAGGCCTGGCACGTTGATCCATTGAACTCTTGTGCAGAGGGGAATTAGCTCAAGTGGTAGAGCGCTTGCTTTGCATGCGAGAGGCAGTGGGATCGATGCCCAAATGTTCTCCAAGTGACTTTGGCTCCTACTCTCATGTGGAAGATTTGGACGTATGAGCATTATGGGACTTCTTGCACCAGTTGAGCTGAAAAAAGTGTGACCTGGCGGGGGTGGGGTGGGAGAGATAGGTGGCTCTACCCTGAGACCTAAACTACTAGTGGGGAATTAGCTCAAATGGTAGAGAGCTTGCGAGAAGTAGTGGGATTGGTGCCCACATTCTCCACCTCTTTGAAAACTTCATTTTTTGATATTGACAGAAAACAAATTTGTTGTTGAAAGTGTCCTCCGCTAGTCGGGCAGGATCAGGGAGCATCTTGTTGCAATAGCTGCTGGCCTACCCTATCTTCATTGGTTCCCAGCGGAGTCCACAAAGTGTAGCAAAGATTGCAACTACAAAATGTCACCGTAAAATTCAGTTCCAAGCCATTTTTTTGTGTTTTTCATGGGCCTGGAAAGATTAAAAAAGCGTTAAATAGCGGGGAGGAGGTGGCTAGGCACGTTAATCAATGCCACCCTTAAGCAGAGGGGAATTAGCTCAATTTTCTCTTCATTGTTGCGTCAGACTATACACCAGATGTTTTACGGTTAACCCCTGACCTCTGACCTGTTGTTTTGGTTTCCACAGAAACAGAGATAGTCTTTGTAAGATGCTTCTTGTCTCATGAGAATCTGCCCGGTACAGTTAGAAACCCCACAATGTCAAGGTGTGTCTGTGGCTCTTTCTTTTGTTCTTCAAAACAGTGATGTGCAATATTTTAAAGACGACAGTATATGTGCACGATTCCTCTTATGTGCACACTGCACTCATCACTCTTCACTGCCACTCACATCGACTGAGCTGCGACACAACAAACACACATGTTGTGTGCAGAGAAATATTGTTTCCCATGTATAGAATTCATTTGTAGTTTATATGCAGTACTCAGATTTCACAATACATTTACAAACATATGCATTATCAATCTTATTAGTGGTGATGGTGGCTTACTGCACAAATTATCATAAAAGAAAACAAACTGATAATCTTGTGGATAAGTGCAGACCCATTTTACATTTGGACGTGACTCATTCCATAAATCTCCATGTAATGTGCATTGAGCAACTGACCACATGTCAAAGTAATGTGAGCCAGCCCTCTTTATTAGCACGTACATGTTACCTGAAACCCCAACACGTTGCTCCGGAGTGACCAGTAGAGGGCGCCAGCGAACTGTCTGTAATACTTACAGAATATTGGTTGAGTAGCACATTCACAGATACTTTTATCTCATCATTTCATTTTGATATCTTGTAATGACTCTCAAATGTTTAAAGTAAAAACACAAATGTGCCTTGTAGTTATTTTCTATGTATGTCTTTTTATTTTGTGTTGCCTCTCCAGTGTTGGTAAGTTGTATATGTTCATTTTTAAATAAGCTATAGCAGTATTATGAACATGATAATAATGATATTAATTAATTAAGTTCCCACATTGTTTCCCTCTTATATATTGAGGTCACATCTTGTTCCCTTGCACCGACATGTCATCACCTTCGGTTCTGGTACACAATCAGTAAAGATTATTCTTTATGAGTTCATTTGAATACAATTGGGAAGAATTATACCACACATTGCTGGATGTTCCTCCATTTTAACATGTTATATTACAAATATCAATAATTAACAATAATAACAGTATAGCCTTCGAGTCAAATGGAAATCAAAAATATAGAATATATATATAATTTTTTTCATGCATTTAATATCAGAAATATTATGATATTGTTTCTAATATATATATATATATATATATATATATATATATATATATATATATATATATATATATATATATATATATGTATGTAAAGACATATCTAGAAAGACATTGAGTAAATAAACGGTATAAATACTGTACATCCAGGTTACATGAACATACTGTATTCTATGTGACAAATTAAATTTGCGGAGCTTCTTCAGGACGTTCCTCACCAACTTCTCTGCTGCAGGGTGCTACCTATTGCCGACCCCGCCAGACGCAAGGGAAGGCTGTCTGGGGCTTTATCACTCCTGACAGACATAAAGGTTTTACAATCCTGCAGCAAACAGGCTGTCAGTCTCAATCCGAGTCGCTGTCCTCATCCCTCTGCCAGTATCTTCTGAAGGATCTGAGGCCTGACGTGGAGGACGCAGACTCTTTGTAGTCCTCTTCTCTGGTCCTCTTAGAGAACAATCCGAGGCTTGACGTGGAGGGAGCAGACTCTTCTGACCTCTGGGGGCACCGCGTCATCTTCATCTTCTTCTTTCACCTCCTCCTTTTCTACCACTTCTTCATCTTCTTCTTCCTCCTCTTCGTCTGCTTCCACTTCTTGTGAAAAGGAGCCGTATGCGGAATCTTTGCTCTCTCAGTCTTCCTCGTCTTCCTCGTCGTCCCACCTACAAACTACAAATGTTTCGTTGCTGCTGCTGTAAAGTGATCAAACTGCTGTAAAGTGATGAAACTTCTGTATTTGATATTCTCTCTGTGGTGTTGAACTGCAGCTTCAGCCCTCATTCTTATATTTTACTTCAGTTAAAGAAGATTTATTGAAAGAGTTAAACTGGAAAGAGCTCTTCAGTCTGAGTCATGATTCTGAATATCATCTCTTTAATTAATTATTTTGTTCCATGACAATGAAACACTATCAAGTTGTGTGGTGTTTCATAAACTGTTGTCTGCATATTCTTATGATCAGATTATAATCTTCATATAAACCATCACAGCATAATGGGATATGAGACACATATATATGACACACAACGTTAGTGGGATAACGTATTTAATTCTGCATGTTTCAAACTGAACAAACAGTCGATGTGATGATCCTGCAGACAGACAGGAGGAGACAGAGACTGTGCTCACCTCTCTTTTGAGTCTTTTGGTCAAGTTTTATGTCTCATTAAACATTATTATAATCAAAACATAATCAAATGCAAAAACTCAAAATAAAATTCATGTTAATTCACAATATGCAGATAATAGTCTGCTTTCATATCAAAGAAAATAAATCAAGACACATAACTTTTATGATACACTTGATAAAATCTTTATTGTATTAAATGTTGAAAGCATCAACACAAGCAGGAAGACGTTCATGTAGAAACATGTCATGAGAGAAAGAGAACCAGAGAGAGAGAGAGTTACAGAGTGAGACTGAGAGCAGCAGCAGACTGGAACCAGTAGCACAGTCCCAGTGAGGCAGCTCAGGACTGGGAACACTGGTCTCTCCTCAGTGTCTCTGAGAGCGGAGTCTGGGAGCCCTGGCTGGCCTCACAGGTCACAGAGCCCACCTTCCTCCACTGGTCTGCAGGGAGCCTCAGGGTGCTGCTCCAGCTGTAGCGGCCGTCCTTCTCCAGCACCCCGAGGCTGCTGCTCTCCTCCCAGCTGCTGCTGCTGCTGATGCTGCTGCTGCTGCTGCCGTCCACCTTCCAGGCCAGACTCCAGTCTGAGGGGAAGCCCTTGTTGGCCAGGCACATGAGCGTGGCCTTCCCCTGCTGCAGCTCCTCAATGGAGGGGGGCAGCACCGTCAGGGTGGGACGGACATCACCTAGGAGACACCAATCAGCTTAGAGGACGGGGACCACACAGCTGTCAATCAAGCACCACGTGGACACCTTTACTGTGAGAGAGTTGGTTTTCTCCTATAAGGAGTTTCTGCCAGATGTTTGTTCTGCTCCACCAGTCACTCACTCACACATTGTTTCACTTCCCTTTAAGAAGCCTCTCATGCAGATCAGCACAGAGAGAATCATCGTACAGAACCACCAGAAATATATCAAACTCCACTGAGATGAAACACCAAGACGTGGCCCAATATTACAACTGCATCACTGAAAACCTTAAAGAAACATTACTTTTAAATATTTAGTCAGAAGTTTCTGATGTGGATGTCAGTTGCAATTCAAAAGTGTTTAAAATAGTTTCAAAATTTGCAACACTATTTGACACAATGAAGAAGATTTTACACATCATGAAATACCATCTTCATCTTTACTCTGTTCAATTTGATTTGAATCCTAATTTTTTATTAGGGTCTAAAATTAAATATTATTCTCGTTATTTAAAAAAAAAAGAATTCAAGTTTTATCTGTTTTAAATTTAAAGTTGTTTAAATTTTAGGACGACATGAACGTGTAAAGACAAGTTTAGTGAAGCTGCTCTGAGTTAGTCTCCATGATAAAGGTGGAGATATAAAAACACTAAACATATTTTAAATATAAACAAAGTATTTTATCTGCCTCAAACATCCTCAAACTGAATTGAAAACACAACTTTACAAAATGATATTTAGTAATTTAGTGCAGAAACTTACTTCCAACATCCAGTCTGGTTCCTCCACCAAAAGTCCACCACAGTGACACAAAGTCATTGAGCCGCCGTACAAAAACCGTCTCTCTGACTCTGACTGACTGAACTACATCTACAAGCACTCAAGAAACTACTTCACCATTAAAGTTGGAGGAAATAATTTATTCTCCAGTTTAAAGTTTGACTTTTGTAACAACATGTTTCTTTACTTTCTGTTGCTGAAGTGAACTTTGTTTCTTTGTGCAACATTTTTGACAAAAACGTTGTCTATAAAAATAAAAATAAAACTATTTTTCCTAAATTGTTTAATATAATAATGAATACAAAGACAGTTGACTTCTGAAATAATAAAAATGTTAAACATTTGACTTACTTCCAACATTCAGTCTGGTTCCTCCACCGAACGTCAACCACAGTGACACAAAGTCATTGAGCCGCCGTACAAAAACCTCTCAGTGTAGAGAGACACGGCTCTCTGACTCTGACACCAACAAACTCACCAAACTCAGTCACAGTTTACACACTTCATGTAAGAACTGGTCCAGATGTTTAAACCTGAGTCAGTAATGATACATATGAATTTAACAATGAATTCATTAAATATTAGACATCCATGAGCAACATGTTTTGAATCATAATTTTCGTATTGTTTACTTTACAGGGACAAATACATTCCGTGAGGCCATGTTTGAACTTTTTGTATTTTTATTTTTGTTCGTATGTTTGATGGAAGAGCATTCAATGAGTTTGCTGATTTAATGGAAATATATTCCGAAAGACAAACATGTATTCCTGCCAATTGTTAATAATAGTGTTTGTGGTACACTATAATAAATAAATTGGCATTTTGTTTAAATTTGTACCAAAGTGACGTTGATTTGTGTTTTAGTGAATCAGGAGGATTTTACAAAACATTCTTGAATAAAATGTTTTCTTCAAAATGTATTTGTCAAATGTTAGACATCTATAAGAAATATTAACTTGTCTTTCAGTAAAATTAATTGATGATTTATCAAGTTATTCCTGAAGAAAAACATTTATTCCTGCTAAATGTCAATAATGGTCATACATGCATGTTTCTTGTACACTATAATAAATAAATAAACAATATTTGTTTAAATTTGTCCTACAACGAGAATGAATTGTGTGGTAGTGAATTAGGAGGATTTTACAAAACATTCTAAAATAAAATGTTTCCTCTAAACTCAAACTAAAGACTGAAATGAGCTCCGACACATTCCTGATCAATACTCTGATGAAGTGATTGATCCATTGATCATCAGCATCATCAGAGTCATCAAGTCCCTGTTGGAGTCCGTCAGAGCATTTCCATAGAGAGCCACTTTGCATCAGCAGCACCATGCTCCAGTGCTCTGGGAGACTTTATAGTCCTGAGAGTTGGACACTGGATGACTGACAGCTGTCCTTCATCACAGCAGAAGACACAGAAATCCTCCTCATCAAAAACATGACTTTGATCTGCGTCCTCATGTGGACTCTCCTCTGCTGCTGCTTCACAGGTAAAGTCCAGAGAATCAAACTCCTCTCCTCTATGAACATCGTCCCTCTGAAGTGAAGCCGACTAAACCGTGACGCTGCTTTATGTCTTTGTCTCTGTGTCCTCAGAGTCCAGAGGACAGGTCACAGTGACTCAGCCTGGAGCAGTGAGCTCTGCTGTGGGAGGCTCCGTCTCCATCTCATGTCGGACCAGTCAGAACGTTTATATTTGGAGCAGCTATCATGCATTAGCCTGGTACCAACAGAGAGATGGAGAAGCTCCTAAACTGCTTATTTATCATGCTAGCACTCGACAATCAGGGATTCCAGCTCGTTTTTCAGGCAGTGGATCAAACTCTGACTTCACTCTGACCATCAGTGGAGTCCAGACTGAAGATGCAGCAGTTTACTACTGTCAGAGTTTTCACGTTATCAACAGTCAGTATGTGTTCACACAGTGAAAAAGCGTCGTACAAAAACCTCCCTCAGTCAGACTGAACAGAAACTGAACTGACTGCTGCAGCTGGAAGCTACTGAAGAGACTGATACACTTCACTGAAGACACACACACACACACACACACACACACACACACACACACACACACACACACACACACACACACATACACACACACGATCACACAATTCACAATGAAATGCATCAACATCTCAGACTTCTCATCTCAGAGTCTCACATCATGAAATCAGTTTGTTTACAGATGACAGACTTTTATACATCATAAAATCTTCATTCATAATCTTCATTCATAATCTTGAGTTGATAAATAATCAAAGCAGGTTTTCTTTCCACACTCACTTCTTTAGTATATGAACATCACAGTTGAATCTATAAATTGAAGTCTGGATCTCAGGTAATTAAAATATTTAACACAATAAAATCCTCTGACAGAGAAATCAAACCTACAGGCATTTAAACAGTTCATCCAAATTAAGAGAAATATTTTCTCAACTTTGCAGAATATTCTTTTTTGTGTAGCCTACTGACAGTTATACTGATACTTTAATATATAATGGACATGAATTATCTTTATAGTGCTCAAAGATTTGAAGAAAATCGAGAAAACTTACCATATAACAACTAAAGCCCTGGTTGTTTTTATTGGAAGTACTTTGTGTTAAAATAATAGACCTCATCAAACCCATTGTGATGCAGCAGTTATGCACAGTGCCACAACACATTACACTTATTTGTTACATTCATGACAAGGACAAGGTTTTCTATTAGACTTGTGATTTCATATAAAACCAAGAAAGTTGCTTATTTGTTAAAAAAGTCCAAGTGACAAAGTATGTGTGAGAAAGGTCACCCATCACCTGAAACAGAGAAGGAATGATCATTAAAGTTTATTGAGGCAAAGATCCTTTCATACACAATAATTGTGTATATAGAATTTGAATATGAACAAAAATACACATTGGAGACGTGACAAATACTATTCAGTTTGATAGGTTTTAATAATTAAACACAATCAACATCAACCAAACCGCCAATGTAAACCATCAAAGGTTCTTTATTCCTCAACACTTCATATCAGATGCTTTAAACAGAGCGAGCCGTCACCAGTGAGGAGGAACCACCCTGACGTGTTGAGGACAGCTACACTTCACTGACTCTGTGTGTTTGCATATGTGTCCTGCCTCTCTGCTGCCAGCCGTTAAGAGGCCAGTGTTGATCAGTGGCTGTCCAGGTCTTTAAGAGACACTGACACGCCGGCAGCACGATGATGATGTCACTGACTCTACTGCTGAGCACCCTGGGGCTCCTTGTTCAGGGTGAGACTCTCTTGTGAACACGTTGGTTCCCCAGCACCATGTTCTGCTGTGATGGAGAACCACTGGAACAAGCAGCATTGACCTTCTTCCATCTGTTCTCCGGGTTAAAGAAATGAGACTCTTCTGTTGGGATGTTGATCATCTTTCTCCAAACTGGATTTGTCTCAATAACCCTTCTGCTCTTCTTCATGTTTTCAGATTCATCAGGAGAAATCCTCCTGACTCAGTCTCCTGGATCTCAGTCTGTTGCTCCAGGACAGACTGTCTCCATCAGATGTAAAGTCAGTACAAGTGTTGGTAGCTACCTTCACTGGTACCTTCAGAAACAAGGAGAAGCTCCTAAACTTTTGATTTATACAGCAACAAGTCGTCAGTCTGGAGTTTCAAATCGTTTCAGTGGAAGTGGATCTGGAACTGACTTCACTTTGACCATCAGTGGAGTTCAGACTGAAGATGCAGGAGATTATTATTGTCAGCAGGGTAACAGCTGGCCGTTCACACAGTGATACACCGTCGTACAAAAACCTCCTCAGCTAAAGAGGAACTGATGTGACTCAACAGCTGCATAGACATTTAAACACAAGATGTTTTATAACCATTCATTAATTTCATACCAGCATGAAAGCATTCAGCATATTTCTGTTTTTTTACATTTTTAGGAGTATTTTTTATGCAGTTTGTAAGTAAATATCAGTTTGTTCAAAGTAATAATATAATTTAATTATATAATTTCAGTTCTTACAACATTACAATCGAAAAGACAATATAACAAAAAATCAAAACATTTAGCCACACATATTTAATTCATGCAGAGTTTGACTTTATGTTTACGTTGTAAACTTTCAAAAGCTTTAAACTCAGAAAGGAAAAACAACAAAAAACTGTTCTTATAAAAAATGTTTTCTGTTTTTGAATTGTATTGAACTATTTATACATTTTACTATATTGACATGTTTTATTGTCCATTATGTATTTAGATGATGTCAAAAACTAAATAATACAGAACAATTCAGTCCCGATTACACCACTGAGCATTACTTCTTTATGAAAATATCACCTGAGATTATCACAGTCTAGATATCTAAAGCTAAAAATAACTCAGTCTCTTTGGATTAAATATAACCACTGTTGTAATGATAGGAAACCAAATATTAAAACAGTTACTATTTTATATTATACATGGAGACAGATTAATTGAACAGCCGGTCTTTCGTATTTTAATAGAATATAAGTCTTGTGTAAAAATATATTTCTAAAGAGAGAGAGGAAGAGACAGATACATTATTGTACCCTCTTTTGTGTCAAGTCATTTAGTGGAGTTGTACTTTCTCTATGATTAAAATTTTATGTAAATTCTCAAAATATCCTGATTATATATAACTTCACGCAGATGATACCCGGCTTTTTATATCTAATTCATGAAATGATTTTTACTCAAACTCAACATAGATCTTCAAAGGTAAACACAAGTGATATCAGAGAGCTTTGGGATTCAACATTGAAATGATTCTCCAATGTGTATTGTTATGAAAGTTAAGTAATATTGATAAAACTGAAACAATATTCAAGGAATATTTACAAAATTAAACCTATTAAAAAGAACCTGGAATAAATGTAATGATTACTTTTGCAAATTGTGTGTATTAAATCTTAGTAATGCTTGTAATGTATGATTCATGTCAAAGAAAGGAAGTCAAAAGACACATAACTTTTATAATACACTTGATGAAATCTTTATTGTATTAAATGTTGAAAGCATCAACACAAGCAGGAAGACGTTCATGTAGAAACATGTCATGAGAGAAAGAGAACCAGAGAGAGAGTTACAGAGTGAGACTGAGAGCAGTAGCAGACTGGAACCAGTAGCAGAGTCCCAGTGAGGCAGCTCAGGACTGGGAACACTGGTCTCTCCTCAGTGTCTCTGAGAGCGGAGTCTGGGAGCCCTGGCTGGCCTCACAGGTCACAGAGCCCACCTTCCTCCACTGGTCTGCAGGGAGCCTCAGGGTGCTGCTCCAGCTGTAGCGGCCGTCCTTCTCCAGCACCCCGAGGCTGCTGCTCTCCTCCCAGCTGCTGCTGCTGCTGATGCTGCTGCTGCTGCTGCTGCCGTCCACCTTCCAGGCCAGACTCCAGTCTGAGGGGAAGCCCTTGTTGGCCAGGCACATGAGCGTGGCCTTCCCCTGCTGCAGCTCCTCAATGGAGGGGGGCAGCACCGTCAGGGTGGGACGGACATCACCTAGGAGACACCAATCAGCTTAGAGGACGGGGACCACACAGCTGTCAATCAAGCACCACGTGGACACCTTTACTGTGAGAGAGTTGGTTTTCTCCTTTAAGGAGTTTCTGCCAGATGTTTGTTCTGCTCCACCAGTCACTCACTCACACATTGTTTCACTTCCCTTTAAGAAGCCTCTCATGCAGATCAGCACAGAGAGAATCATCGTACAGAACCACCAGAAATATATCAAACTACACTGAGATGAAACACCAAGACGTGGCCCAATATTACAACTACATCACTGAAAACCTGAAAGAAACATTACTTTTAAATATTTAGTCAGAAGTTTCTGATATTGATGTCAGTCGAGATTCAAAACTGTTTAAAATATTTTCAAAATGTAGAAGATTTTACACATCATGAAATACCATCTGTATCTTTACTGTGTTCAATTTGATTTGAATCCTAATTTTTTATTAAGGTGTAAAATTAATTAGAATTCTCGTTAATTATTTTTTTGAAAGAGTTCATGTTTTAACTGTTTTAAATTTGAAGTTGTTTAAATTTCAGGACGACATGAACGTGTAAAGACAAGTTTAGTGAAGCTGCTCTGAGTTAGTCTCCATGATAAAGGTGGAGATATAAAAACACTAAACATATTTTAAATGTAACCAAAGCATTTTATCTGCCTCGAACATCCTCAAACTGAATTTAAAACACAACTTTACAAAATGATATTTAGTAATTTAGTGCAGGAACTTACTTCCAACATCCAGTCTGGTTCCTCCACCAAAAGTCCACCACAGTGACACAAAGTCATTGAGCCGCCGTACAAAAACCGTCTCTCTGACTCTGACTGACTGAACTACATCTACAAGCACTCAAGAAACTACTTCCCATTAAAGTTGGAGGAAATGATTTATTCTCCAGTTTAAAGTTTGACTTTTGAAACAACATGTTTCTGTACTTTCTGTTGCTGAAGTGAACTTTGTTTCTTTGTGCAACATTTTTGATGAAAATGTCGTTCATAAAAATTCAAAGAAAACTATTTTTCCTACATTGTTGAATATAATAATGAATACAAAGACAGTTGACTTCTGAAATAATAAAAATGGTAAACATTTGACTTACTTCCAAATTCCAGTCTGGTTCCTCCACCGAACGTCAACCACAGTGACACAAAGTCATTGAGCCGCCGTACAAAAACCTCTCAGTGTAGAGAGACACGGCTCTCTGACTCTGACACCAACAAACTCACCAAACTCAGTCACAGTTTACACACTTCATGTAAGAACTGGTCCAGATGTTTAAACCTGAGTCAGTAATGATACATATGAATTTAACAATGAATTCATTAAATATTAGACATCCATGAGCAACATGTTTTGAATCATAATTTTCGTATTGTTTACTTTACAGGGACAAATACATTCCCTGAGGCCATGTTTGAACTTTTTGTATGTTTTTTTTTGTTCGTATGTTTGATGGAAGAGCATTCAATGAGTTTGCTGATTTAATGGAAATATATTCCGAAAGACAAACATGTATTCCTGCCAATTGTTAATAATAGTGTTTGTGGTACACTATAATAAATAAATTGGCATTTTGTTTAAATTTGTACCAAAGTGACGTTGATTTGTGTTTTAGTGAATCAGGAGGATTTTACAAAACATTCTTGAATAAAATGTTTTCTTCAAAATGTATTTGTCAAATGTTAGACATCTATGAGAAATATTAACTTGTCTTTCAGTAAAATTAATTGATGATTGATCAAGTTATTCCTGAAGAAAAACATGTATTCCTGCTAAATGTCAATAATGGTTATACATGCATGTTTCTTGTACACTATAATAAATAAATAAACAATATTTGTTTAAATTTGTCCTACAACGAGAATGAATTGTGTGGTAGTGAATTAGGAGGATTTTACAAAACATTCTAAAATAAAATGTTTCCTCTAAACTCAAACTAAAGACTGAAATGAGCTCTGACACATTCCTGATCAATACTCTGATGAAGTGATTGATCCATTGATCATCAGCATCATCAGAGTCATCAAGTCCCTGTTGGAGTCCGTCAGAGCATTTCCATAGAGAGCCACTTTGCATCAGCAGCACCATGCTCCAGTGCTCTGGGAGACTTTATAGTCCTGAGAGTTGGACACTGGATGACTGACAGCTGTCCTTCATCACAGCAGAAGACACAGAAATCCTCCTCATCAAAAACATGACTTTGATCTGCGTCCTCATGTGGACTCTCCTCTGCTGCTGCTTCACAGGTAAAGTCCAGAGAATCAAACTCCTCTCCTCTATGAACATCGTCCCTGTGAAGTGAAGCCGACTAAACCGTGACGCTGCTTTATGTCTTTGTCTCTGTGTCCTCAGAGTCCAGAGGACAGGTCACAGTGACTCAGCCTGGAGCAGTGAGCTCTGCTGTGGGAGGCTCCGTCTCCATCTCATGTCACACCAGTCAGAATGTTTATACTTGGAGCAGCTATCATGCGTTAGCCTGGTACCAACAGAGAGATGGAGAAGCTCCTAAACTGCTTATATGGGGAGCAAACAATCGACAATCAGGAATTCCAGCTCGTTTTTCAGGCAGTGGATCAAACTCTGACTTCACTCTGACCATCAGTGGAGTCCAGACTGAAGATGCAGCAGTTTACTACTGTCAGAGTTATCATTACATCAACAGTCAGTCGGTGTTCACACAGTGAAAAAGCGTCGTACAAAAACCTCCCTCAGTCAGACTGAACAGAAACTGAACTGACTGCTGCAGCTGGAAGCTACTGAAGAGACTGATACACTTCACTGAAGACTCACACACACACACACACACACACACACACACACACACACACACACACACACACACACACACACACACACACACACACACAAAATCTACACAATAAAATGCATCAACATCTCAGACTTCTCATCTCAGAGTCTCACATCATGAAATCAGTTTGTTTGCAGATGACAGACTTTTATACATCATAAAATCTTCATTCATAATCTTCAATCATAATCTTGAGTTCAATCAAAGCAGGTTTTCTTTCCACACTCACTTCTTTAGTATATGAACATCACAGTTGAATCTATAAATTGAAGTCTGGATCTCAGGTAATTAAAATATTTAACACAATAAAATCCTCTGACAGAGAAATCAAACCTACAGGCATTTAAACAGTTCATCCGAATTAAGAGAAATATTTTCTCAACTTTGCAGAATATTCTTTTTTGTGTAGCCTACTGACAGTTATACTGATAGTTTAATATATAATGGACATGAATTATCTTTATAGTGCTCAAAGATTTGAAGAAAATCAAGAAAAAAAAAACTTACCATATAACAACTAAAGCCCTGGTTGTTTTTATTGGAAGTACTTTGTGTTAAAATAATAGACCTCATCAAACCCATTGTGATGCAGCAGTTATGCACAGTGCCACAACGTATTAAACGTATTTGTTACATTCAAGACAAGGTTTTCTATTAGACTTGTGATTTCATATGAAACCAATAATGTTGCTTATTTGTTAAAAAAATCCAAGTGCCAAAGTATGTGTAGTGGCCGATCTACGTGTCGGCCACTCTGCTGGGTGCGGGATAAGATCCTGTTTCTCACGCGCTGCTTCAGTAAAAAAGACTCCAGCCGTTAGTATATCTTTGGGTTATTGCACATTTACTTATCAACTGACGGCAGTTACAAGTTGTTATTTGGACTTCCTGAGCTGATTTACGAAGTTTGTTGGTCTAGCGGTAAAAACCGTCTGATCTCCCCGTCACCCATGCATCATCAATCACCCTTGCTCGTACCGGTGCCCCGTATTTAAACTATCACAATAAAACACACATTACCACAATAAAATACCCACCCGTGACTAATGGCTCCTACAGTATGTGTGAGAAAGGTCACCCATCACCTGAAACAGAGAAGGAATGATCATTAAAGTTTATTGCGGCAAAGATACTTTCATTGAACTCATATGAAGTCTTTTTATCTGTCTCTACATGAGCCCTGAGACAAACCTGTCCAGGTGAACTCTGCCTTCACCCAACGTCAGCTGATCGGCTCCAGCGCCCCGCGACCCCTGAAGAGGAGAAGCGGTTTGGAGAATGGAATATTAGTTTATGTGCTGTATATATCGTTTAATTCATAAATTATGTTGTTATGAGTTATGACAGGACTTGTCACTGCGTGTGGTTTATGGCAGTTGGTTGTTGAGTGCTTGTTTCTGTTTCATACTTTGATCATTTCTAGAAAGGATTGTGTTCCAGAAACACAGATGTTTTGAATTTGGACTAATTACTGGAATGTTTATTTATTCTAATAAGTATTCTGTGTTTCTGTGTCGTATCAAGGACACTGATACCAACAGACAAAGGACTTCATACACAGAGAAGTTTAAAGATACAGTAAGATCTTTACTTGAAGGCTCAATACACAGGTAAGCAGACAAAAAAGCAAATGTATGGAATAAAAGATCTCACGGCTGATATTCAGATAAGATGAACTGGAATAGTTTAATAGGTTTTAATAATTAAACACAATCAACATCAGCAAAACCGCCAATGTAAACCATCAAAGGTTCTTTATTCCTCAACACTTCATATCAGATGCTTTCAACAGAGCGAGCCGTCACCAGTGAGGAGGAACCACCCTGACGTGTTGAGGACAGCTACACTTCACTGACTCTGTGTGTTTGCATATGTGTCCTGCCTCTCTGCTGCCAGCCGTTAAGATGCCAGTGTTGATCAGTGGCTGTCCAGGCCTTTCAGAGACACTGACACGCCGGCAGCACGATGATGATGTCACTGACTCTACTGCTGAGCACCCTGGGGCTCCTTGTTCAGGGTGAGACTCTCTTGTGAACACGTTGGTTCCCCAGCACCATGTTCTGCTGTGATGGAGAACCACTGGAACAAGCAGCATTGACCTTCTTCCATCTGTTCTCCGGGTTAAAGAAATGAGACTCTTCTGTTGGGATGTTGATCATCTTCCTCCAAACTGGATTTGTCTCAATAACCCTTCTGCTCTTCTTCATGTTTTCAGATTCATCAGGAGAAATCCTCCTGACTCAGTCTCCTGGATCTCAGTCTGTTGCTCCAGGACAGACTGTCTCCATCAGATGTAAAGCCAGTACAAGTGTTGGTAACTGCCTTAACTGGTACCTTCAGAAACAAGGAGAAGCTCCCAAACTTCTGATTTATGCAGCTACAAATCGTCAGTCTGGAGTTTCAAATCGTTTCAGTGGAAGTGGATCTGGATCTGATTACACTTTGACCATCAGTGGAGTTCAGACTGAAGATGCAGGAGATTATTATTGTCAGCAGTGTAGCAGCTACCCGTTCACACAGTGATACACCGTCGTACAAAAACCTCCTCAGCTAAAGAGGAACTGATGTGACTCAACAGCTGCACAGACAGTAAAACAGACGTTTTACTAAAAAGTAAAATGTAGTTTATAATGATTTATTTTGAAGTTTCAACACTAAATATATATCATATTTAAGCTGAAAGGTTATATTTTTGAGACACTCATTGTTTTGAAAGAATCTGCTGAACATCAAAGCTAAACTCTGTTGAAGTATGATTTTCATCCTTTGATCAATTTAATCCACAGAGTAGAATAACAAATAAAAGTGTTTTTTTGTTTGTTTTATTTTTTAAAAAATTTTCAGGTGAAACTCGAACACACTCACTTTGTTCATTCATTCCAAACTGTCACATCACGACAAGATTATGTTGATAATATATTTTGGTCATACATTTTGGCTCAACAATATGCATTATCAGTTTTCAAATTGAACTGGATGAATCATAAACACTCTAATAAAAAATACATATTCTTCTCTCATTTATATTTCAAAAAAGGCCGGATTCAATAACATTACTGAAAGGCTTAAAAAAAAGAAAGAAAAGAAATTGTAAAATACAGTACTCATTTTACAAAAATGAATGTAATTTAATTGTCTTTGGCCAGTAGTTTTAAATTCAGTTAATTCTAGTGATGTCAACCAAAAAAGCCACAACATTATATTATTCTCTTATGAAATGTGTGAGGGACGATATCTGTTATTAAACCACTTGTTTCAGCTCTATAGGCTCTGTTGACATTACTGTTGGACAGTGTATGGATGCGTTAGGAATCTGATCATATTGACTCTTAGATTCTTGTGTTGTGCTTTATCTGTAGCAAAGCTTCACATTGAGCTTTAATAATGTCACAACACGAGACATATGAGTTTTGAACCGCGGTCCACCAGTTAGTGACTCGTGATGTACATGAACACATCTGATGTGATTGATTTGTATTCAGTATTTTAATAAACATCAGTTTTACTGCAAGCAGTGAAAAATTATCATGGCTGAAGTCAAATAATCCTTTTTGGGAGATAATGTCGACCCACAATTTCTTGCGGTGGCAACATTTAAAGTGACGTTTCATTCGGCCGTTCATGAGAACAAACAATCATGACCAACAAACGCAAATCATGTCAATAAAGATTAGCATAGATTGGAAATACTTCCAATAATCTGTTAAACCTGCCGGCAAACTACGATCTTTACGTTGCTGCTGCTGTAAAGTGATGAAACTGCTGTAAAGTGATGAAACTTCTGTATTTGATATTCTCTCTCTGGTGTTGAACTGCAGCTTCAGCCCTCATTCTTATCTTTTCCTTCAGTTACAGAAGTTTCAATGAAAGAGTTAAACTGGACGAGCTCTTCAGTCTGAGTCATGATTCTTTCTTTTTAATCAATTATTTTGTTCCAGTACAATAAAACACTATCAAGTTATGTTTCATAAACTGTTGTCTGCATAGTCTTATGATCAGATTATAATCTGCATATAAACAAAAACAGTATGAAGGGATATGAGACACATATATATGACACACATCGTTAGTGGGATAACGTATTTAATTCTGCATGTTTGAAACTGAACAAACAGTCGATGTGATGATCCTGCAGACAGACAAGAGGAGACAGAGACTGTGCTCACCTCTCTTTTGAGTCTTTTGCTCAAGTTTTAATGTCTCATTAAACATTATCACAATCAAAACATATTCAAATGTGAAAACTCAATCAAAAAATACAATTCATGTTATGTCACCATATGCAGATGATAGCCTGCTTTTCTTATCACAGAAAAAAGGTCAAGACACATAACTTTAATGATAAACTTGATGAAATCTTTATTGTATTAAATGTTGAAAGCATCAACACAAGCAGGAAGACGTTCATGTAGAAACATGTCATGAGAGAAAGAGAACCAGAGAGAGAGAGTTACAGAGTAAGACTGAGAGCAGTGGCAGACTGGAACCAGTAGCACAGTCCCAGTGAGGCAGCTCAGGACTGGGAACACTGGTCTCTCCTCAGTGTCTCTGAGAGCGGAGTCTGGGAGCCCTGGCTGGCCTCACAGGTCACAGAGCCCACCTTCCTCCACTGGTCTGCAGGGAGCCTCAGGGTGCTGCTCCAGCTGTAGCGGCCGTCCTTCTCCAGCACCCCGAGGCTGCTGCTCTCCTCCCAGCTGCTGCTGCTGCTGCTGCTGCTGCCGTCCACCTTCCAGGCCAGACTCCAGTCTGAGGGGAAGCCCTTGTTGGCTAGGCACATGAGCGTGGCCTTCCCCTGCTGCAGCTCCTCAATGGAGGGGGGCAGCACCGTCAGGGTGGGGGCGACTCGGCCCACTGCAGAGAGAGAGAGAGTCAGAGTTCATATGAGGGGCAGCAGAGGAGGCGACTAGTTCTGTTGGTCTTCCTCAGATCGGATGAAACTGATCTTAAAGGTCTCACTTCCCCCTCTGAGCTCAGTGAGCGTGACAACAGACAGGTTTCAGTACTGAAGATAAAACATCTGTACTTGCCTTCTTTCTTCTGAGTTACATTACAGCAGTGGTTCTCAAACTGTGGGGCGCGACCCTCTGGTGGGGCGCGAAGGTATTACAGGGAAATGTATTTTTTTTTAATTTTTTTAAAAATAATTATTTTATGAATAATTCTTTTTAAATCCCACACTGGGTCGATGATTCTCTGCATTTCACCCATCCTTAGTAACTAAGGAGCAGTGTGGCGCTGTGAAGCACTGGGGCTTCAGTGTCTTGCTTAAGGACACTTCACCATGAAACTATGGAGAGAAGAGGGATCAAACCGGCTACCTCGTGGTTTCAGGACGACCACGCCCCCATGAACGACATGAAAACTGGTTACATTTGCGCATGCGCGATCGCGACAGATCCTTTGTGAGTTGCGACACACACATGTACCACTGTGCAAAATGAAGACATTTTACAGAAGAGAAATCATATGGAGAACAGCAGCAAGATTACAAGGAGAAAATATGACGACTCTTATCTCGCTCTGGGTTTGACAGTGAATGCGGTATGAGATGAGGAGAGACCAGTCTGTGTTGTATGTCTGAGAACTCTGGCAGCAGACAGCATGAAGCCCAACAAATTAAGAAGACACTTGGAGACGTCACACCCCAGTCACGTACCACTGGCATTCTTTCAGAGAAAACTAGATGACGACCGCAAGCAGGCTACTCACTTTTAAAAGTGTCATCTTTAATCAACAAAGCACAGCTGGCGTCATACAAGGTCGCATACAAAATTGCACAGTGCAAAAAACTTCCATCACCGAAGAAGAGCTCATTCTCCCCTCAGCGCTTAACATGGTTTTAAGGATGCTTGATGAGAGTAGTGCTGCCATATTGAAGACTATCCCTTTGTCCAATGACACAATTGCATGAACTGACAGACACACGGTTTGCTTTACAAGTGGACGAGGCTACCGACAGCAATTGTCTATGTTCACTTTGTCACATCAGAGTCACTGAGTGAAGATTTGCTGTTTTGCAAATACGTTGCAGGCAGAGCGACAGCCGATGAGCTCTTTAGGCTTCTGGACAGTTACCTGACAGAAAACGGGCTGAAATGGGAGAATTGTGTGGGTTTCTGCACAGATGACGCGCAGACCATGGCAGGGAAAAAAAAGGGCTTGCAGGCGCTGATAAAGAGCGTCTCTCCAAATGTGCAATGGACTCACTGTGTTATACACAGAGAAGCGCTCGCAGCAAGACAAATGAGCCGTGAACCGAACGAGATGACGCTATCAGCGTGGTCAATTTCATTAAAACAAGACCCCTGAAAGCACAACTGTTTTCGGCACTCTTTGAGGAGATGGGATGTTTCACAGCGAAGCAAGGTGGCTCTCACGAGGAAAAGTGTTGTAGCGAGTCTTTGAGCTCACAGAGGAAATTCGTCCTGTGTCTTTATCCTCCAAGTCTTGACTCCAACGAAAGACTCCTTTGTCTATATCTTCCGAGTCTTCATGCAAAGAGTATTCACTGATGCAAAAGCTGATGCTTCAAATCCCCACCTGGTTTAACACCAGACTGTAAAAAGTTGCTCTGAATCACAACACAGTAATTTTGAGCCTTTTTTTCCCTCCTTTTTTCAGCAATAGACCATAATCCGTTTTAACATTATTTTCAACACAAACTAAGATGCCCCCAGATTGCTGGGGACAACACACGCACGCACGCGCACGCACACACACGCACACACACACACACACACACACACACACACACACACATACACGCACACACACACACACACACACACACACACACACACACACACACACACACACACACACAAACACACACTTGTGTGAACACCTGTTCGCAGCCCCATATATAAAAAAGCAGGTGTTTGTTATGGGAACCATCTCTATCCTGCTTCATGTGCCCATCCCCCCACGTGAACCACACCTGCCAGACTAAACAATGTTTATCTTCTCACTTTACCCCTAAATACACAGGGAACATCAAAGGAAGGGTTTCTTTCACGTCTCTCCTAATAAATACTGTACTATTGTCTGTTTAATTTGTGTTGCAGGAAACCTCCACCAGGCTGATGTTGAGGCCCAGGTGTCTCTGCAGAGCCTCAAGGCTCATCAAGTAAGATCCCAGTAGACAAAACCCCACATAGTCATTACACACAGCATCGTCCGCAGTAAAAAAACATGTTGTACTTCTAATTTCAATCCAATGTCTCTTTGTTCTTCTACTGCAGGTAAGAGGACTCCTGCCCATGGAGAAAACAATAAAGTCAGTCGTGGATATTTTATTGTTTGAAATGCAGTTTTTCCAGTTCAAATTGTTTTTGTACATTTCCCTCTTGACCAGAATATTTCATTTTTATCCACTTGAATTTTACTGTTTACTGTTAAATTACCTAAAGACATGTTTAAATTGTCACAATAACATGAAGAAAGGTGAACATTTTAAAATGTTGTATGTTCAGGAATAACATGAAATAATGTTGTAGTTTACAAAACTTAATTTTTTTTGCAAAATGAAATGTAAATTGTAATGTGTCTATATATATATATATATATATATATATATATATATATATATATATATATATATATATATATATATATATATAATGTTGTAAATTCAGTAATCTTGT
This sequence comes from Clinocottus analis, assembly GCF_023055335.1. Classification (NCBI taxonomy): domain Eukaryota; kingdom Metazoa; phylum Chordata; class Actinopteri; order Perciformes; family Cottidae; genus Clinocottus; species Clinocottus analis. The sequence continues at coordinate 108,741 of NW_027176042.1, read as the reverse complement.
GACAGTGCATAACCATTTATTCATGTGTTTATTTATTATTACGCTGCGGACAAGTGAACTTCATGTTTTTGTTCACACAAATATTTAGAAGCTCTTTAAAAATAATATATGCAACACGTTTAACCCGGTACACAGCGGCTCGGGTGCAATTTGTGAGCTTGGCCACAAGATGTCAGGAAATATTATTTTAAATCCATTATTTCAGGATCCATTTGTCTTCAATATTGAACTAATAAAGGTTTAACATTAACTAAGAAAAACACCGTATTCAAGTTACGGACCGAAAACCAAGGCATTATTTCACTGAACTAAAATGACAATATAGTAATAACAAGATTTTACCTGCAAATTTGATCATTTATTCCTGTTTTTTATAACTTATTAACATTTAGAACTGTCTATTACTTCTTGCTTACTATTATTTATAACTATATGCTTGATGGTATGTAACTGTTTTACTTACTTATTAACATTTGTAGTTGTTTTTAAATGACTTACTAACATCTATAACTGTTTTTAAATTACTTAACATTTATAAATGTTTATTAGTTCCTTACTAACATTTAATAACTGCAGACCTGATTGTTTAAAACTGTTGATTAATGATTTACTTGCTTTCTTATCCTTTTTGTTTATATGTACACATCTATAATAATTCATTTATTTCCATTTCTAAATATTGGGTCTGGAAGTCTAGAATTTTGGTGTATTGGTTTATCGCATGAAATAACAGAAACAGAAAAAGATGAATAGATTGTATAGACAAAGACGTTGTGCGGTCATAATACACAAACACAGAAAATGCAGGATGTGCTTATGTACCATAGAATTTATTGGGATCCATGTTATATCAAAAAGTATAAGTTTTACATTTTCATCTGTAAATGACGCTTGATCAACAATATTAACAGATTCACGTCATCCACACAATCAGTTTAAGAGAAGTTTAAATGTTCATGCAGAGAAAAAACAAACGTCATCATGAGCAGTGAGAGTCTCCATGGCTAAACACACACACAGGAAGGAGCGCCACCTACAGGAGCTCATACATTTACACAACAATCACGAGAAGACGTCAAAGTACCGCCTCCCACAATGTTTGACTGACAGCTGATCTCTGTGCAGTAAAAAAAACGCCTCAACAATCAGCTCTCAGCCACAAACAGAGACTGAATGAGTTTAAAAGTTCAAACAGTGTTTAACCTTTAAAAGGACTTCTGTTCATTTCAGTTTACTCAACTCAGCAGTGGCTCCATAACGATAAAGTCCAGCATAGAGATGCTGAGTGAATGTGGTCTGGACTCTGTGGAGGAGAGTCATGGTTTCAGAGACGCTGTAGAAGGACAGAATACCTGCGCTGTGATCCAGGTACACTCCTACTCTGGAGGACTCAGGAACTGAGATGGGAGTTTTGACTTTGTTGTGAATAAATGTATGACTGTTATTGAAACATAACAATGCCCAAGATTTGTTATTGTTTCCAAATCCACATTCATCACTGTTCCCTTCTCTCTTGATATTCTTGTATGCGACTGCTACAAAAACTCCTGCTCCTCTCCACTCCACCTCCCAGTAACAACGTCCAGTCAGATTCTCTCTACTCAGAACCTGATACGAACCAGTGAATCTGTCTATGTGACTAGAATAAGACTGATGATCAATCATGAATGTTACTTTTCTGTTCTCATCAGATAATAACAGCTGTTTGTGTACTGTGTTTGGATCCAGTGTGATTTCACGTGAATACCTTAAGAATACAGCTCTGGTCGTTTCTTTTCTCCAGGAGACGGATCAGCTCGGTGAAGGTCTTCTCACTGTCCTCCACTGTTTTATCAGCAGAGAGATTGATGGCCTCCACCTCCTGATGAAGCAGCTTCACGTCCTTCTCTCTGTCCTGGATTCTCTGCTGGATGTTTAGTCGACTCCCCTCCAGCTCTCTCTGCCTCTCAGTTCTTTCTGCTGCAGCTGAGACTGTGTCATGGCCTTTATGTTCCTCCATTAAACAGAGATAACAGATACGCTGCTGATCAGTACGGCAGAAGATCTTCGTCACCTCATCGTGACGAGAGCAGATGTTCTCCTGGAGCTTGATGGAGGGCTTCACCAGCTTGTTTTTCTTTAATGAAGCCGCTTCATAATGAGGCTGAAGGTGTTTCTCACAGTAAGAAGCCTGACATACCAAACAGGACTTGAAGGCTTTCCGTCTCCTCCCAGTGCAGACATCACAGGCCACGTCTTCAGGTCCAGCATAGCAGTGATCAGCAGCAGCAGCAGCTTGGAGTCCAGTCTTCTTCAGTTGCTCCACTAAATCTGCTAACATGGTGTTTTTCACCAGGACAGGCCTCAGTGTGAAGGTCTTCCTACACTGAGGGCAGCTTTGGAGTTTCTTCCCATCCTCTTCATCCCAGTAGACCTTAATACAGTTCATGCAGTAACTGTGTCCACAGGGAATATGTCCTTCAGTAGATCCAGACAGATGGAACAAGAGAAGCTTTCCCGGTCCAGCTGAACTCCTTTCTCTGCCATTTCACCTCTCAAAGACAATGACTGTATAAGTTTCACTTTCTCATAAGTAATTCTACTTTGAGCTCTGATCTGAATAACACGTGTCTCTGCAGTGAATGGGGCGCGTCAGCTGCTGCTCTTTACCTCTATGTTGGTTACATTCACCTATTGCAATGTTGGAGAACAGGAAGAACAGGGAGCGGATTTAAAGCTGTAGTTCATTCCAGGAGGAGGAGCAGTTTGAGAGAGACTGTGTAACACTTGTTTACAAAGGAGATCATTTCTCTGAAAGAAACACTGATTACTTTAACTTTTTGAAGGTAATCTCTGCTTAGAATAAACAAACTCTCTTCTTCCCTGAATATAGTTGAATGAAAGTTTTTAATGATAATAATAATACAAATACAGCAGAAGTGTCACGGCTGGCTCAGAGAATGAGGACCCAAATGCTGATGCGTGGTGCAAAACATAATTTTCTTCTTCCAAAACAAAGAAGGTGTCCGACTATGAAGCCAAATCCAGGTCATATGTATTGTTCATTTGGAAAAAAAATTTGAACCTGAAAAAGGAAGTTTTGTTGTTGAACTTTGAAAAATTTATCGGGTTCAATTTTAAAAAAACAAAACAAAACTCCCTTTTTCAGGTTCAGAGTTTTGACCCGTATCTGGTCTGGGGGGCGTGGTATCCATAACATGTTAAAAAGCATGAACTAGTTTTATTAAAGTGGGGGTTTTGCCAAAGTGGGATATTGAGCATAGAGCTTGCTTTGCATGCGAGAGGCAGTGGGATCGATGCCCACATTCTCCAAGTGACTTTGGCTCCTACTCTTATGTGGAAGATTTGGTAGTATGAGCATTATGGGACTTCTTGCACCAGTTGAGCTGAAGACAGCAGCCGTGTTTTTATTCCACCAAAACTTGGAGTAGAAACAGTAGAATCACTGTTGTTTAACAGATGAATCATGGAAGAGCAAGACATTTTAGACTTTTCTTGCTGGAAATTAGCAATTTCTAATCTTGAAACTGCATTTTGCTTGGGTCTTGAGCTCAATGGTGCACATTACACCCATGACATGGCAGACCAAAGCAGAGTGGACTGCGACGAGGATGGGATTCGAACCTACGCGTGCATTGCACAATGGATTAGCAGTCCATCGCCTTAACCACTCGGCCACCTCGTCATCTCAACGCCCTTGCGTGAAAGGTCCGATCCAGTTCACCTTCCAAACTGCTTATACAGGTCTGGAATGTTTGGAAAAGTGTGACCTGGCGGGGGTAGAGGAGGAGATATAGGCGTCTCTTGCCTGACACATAAACTACTCTTGGGGAATTAGCTCAAATGGTAGCGCGCTCGCTTAGCATGCGAGAAGTAGCGTGATTGATGCCTGCATTCTCCACCTCTCTAAAAGACTTTATTTTCTGATACTGATGGAAAACAAGTTTGTTGTTTAAAGTGTCCTCCGCAAATTGGGCAGGATCAGGGAGCATCTTGTTGCAGTGGCTGCTGGCCTACCCTATCTTCATTGGATCCCAGTGGAGTCCACAAAGTATTGCAAAGATTGCAACTACCAAATGTCACCATAAAATTCAGTTCCAGGCCATTTTTTGTGTGTTTTTTATGGGCCTGGAAAGTTGAAAAAAGCATGAAATAGCGGGTAGGAGAATAGGCGGGTAGGATGAGGCCTGGCACGTTGATCCATTGCCCTCTTGTGTAGAGGGGAATTAGCTCAAGTGGTAGAGTGCTTGCTTTGCATGCGAGAGGCAGTGGGATCGATGCCCACATTCTCCACCTCTTTGAAAGACTTCCTTTTCTGATATTGAGAGAAAACAAGTTTGTAGTTTAAAGTGTCGTCCGCTAATTGGGGAGGATCAGGGCCCATGTTGTCGCAATGGCTGCTCAGACTTAAACCTTCCAAAGTGATTATACCGGTCCGGAATGTTTGGAGAAGTCTGAACTGGTGGGGGTAGAGGAGGAGATATAGGTGGCTCTTCCATGAGCCTTAACCCAATTGTGGGGAATTAGCTCAAATGGTAGAGCGCTCGCTTAGCATGCGAGAAGTAGTGGGATCGATGCCCGCATTCTCCAAGTGACTTTGGCTCCTACTCTTATTTGGAAGTATGAGCATTATGGGACTTCTTGCACCAGTTGAGCTGAAGACAGCAACTGTGTTTTTATTCCACCAAAACTCGGAGGAGAAACAGTAGAATCACTGTTGTTTAACAAATGAATCATGGAAGAGCAAGACATTTCAGACTTTTCTTGCTTGAAATGAGCAATTTCTAATCTTGAAACTGCATTTTGCTTGGGTCTTGAGCTCAATGGTGCACATTACACCCATGACATGGCAGACCAAAGCAGAGTGGACTGCGACGAGGATGGGATTCGAACCCCCGCGTGCATAGCACAATGGATTAGCAGTCCATCGCCTTAACCACTCGGCCACCTCGTCGTCTCAGTGCCCTTGCGTGAAAGGTCCGATCCAGTTCACCTTCCAAACTGATTATACACGTCTGGAATGTTTGGAAAAGTGTGACCTGGCGGGGGTAGAGGAGGAGATATAGGCGTCTCTCTTGAGAACAGGCAGGTAGGAGGAGGCCTGGCACGTTGATCCGTTGCACTTTTCAGCAGAGGGGAATTAGCTCAAGTGGTAGAGTGCTTTCTTTGCATGCGAGAGGCAGTGTGATTGATGCCCACATTCTCCAAGTGACTTTGGCTCCTACTCTTATTTGGAAGTATGAGCATTATGGGACTTCTTGCACCAGTTGAGCTGAAGACAGCAACCGCGTTTTTATTCAGTTCCAGGCCATTTTTTGTGTTTTTTGGGCCTGGGAAGTATAAAAAAGCGTTAAATAGCGGGTACTAATCACTATACGATCACGGCCACATGCTTATTTTTTAACACAAAAACCAGCTCACACATCATTCAGCCTTTTTACAGCTGTAAATGTACTGGAATTAATAGTTATCAGAGCAGGAACTTGAAAAACTAGCATCAAGCTATACCATTGTTCAAGAATTGTTTGAAGTTCAGGTGCAACTTCAAATGTTCAGAGTACATGTCAGATTAGATTTTTACAGTATTATAAAGGGACTTGTTGTACCAGGATTAACAAGCTAAAGAACTGCACAAGCTAGCCAGGAGTCAAACCTAGAATCTTCTGATCCGTAGTCAGACGCGTTATCCATTGCGCCACTAGCCCTACAGTGATACTTTTGCTGTAAATTCCATGATGTTCCAGCATTTCATGCAAACTGTTGTGAGTTTTATTTGCTGAACAGATGGAGAACTGCCTTTTTACAGCTGTAAATCTACTGGAATTAATAGTTATTAGAGCAGGAACTTTAAAAACTAGCATCAAGCTATATCATCGTTCAAGAATTGTTTTAAACTAAGGTGAAAATTCACATGTTCAGAGTAGACATCAGATGAGTTTTTTTTACAGTGTTATACAGGGACTTGTTGGACCAGGATCAATCTGTGAACAAGCTAAAGAACAGCACGAGCTAGCCAGGAGTTGAACCTAGAATCTTCTGAGCCGTAGTCAGACGCGTTATCCATTGCGCCACTAGCCCTACAGTGATATGTTTGCTGTAAATTCTATGATGTGCCAGCATTTCATGCAAACTGTTGTGAGTTTTATTTGCTGAACAGATGGAGAACTTCAGACTGGTGTAGCCGGAAAGCATAAGGCTTCACGCAGAAAACACGACTGAAGCTGTCAAGTTTGACAATGTGTGAAGTAAGACGAATGTCAGAGTACAACAAGAATAGCTTAAACAAGACCAACATGCAGCCGTGACCCGGATTCGAAACGGGGTTGCTGCGACCACAACGCAGAGTACTAACCACTATACGATCACATGACTATTTCTTAACGTAAAAACCAGCTCACACATCATTCAGCCTTTTTACAGCTGTAAATCTAATGGAATCAATAGTTATTAGAGGAGGAACTTTAAAAACTAGCATCATGCTATATCATCGTTCAAGAATTGTTTGAAACTAAGGTGAAAATTCACATGTTCAGAGTAGACGTCAGATGAGTTTTTTTTACAGTGTTATACAGGGACTTGTTGGACCAGGATCAATCTGTAAACAAGCTAAAGAACTGCACGTAAATTTTATGATGTTCCAGTATTTCACGCAAACTGTTGTGAGTTTTATTTGCTGAACAGATGGAGAACTCCGGACTGGTGTAGCCGGAAAGCATAAGGCTTCACGCAGAAAACACGACTGAAGCTGTCAAGTTTGACACTGTGTGAAGTAAGACGAATGTCAGAGTACAACAAGAATAGCTTAAACAACACCAACATGCTGCCGTGACCCGGATTCCAAACGGGGTTGCTGCGACCACAACGCAGAGTACTAACCACTATACGATCACGGCCACATGATTGATACAGTGCTTATCTTTTAACATAAAAGTCAGTTTACACATCATTCAGCCTTTTTACAGCTGTAAATCTACTGGAATTAACAGTTATTAGAGCAGGAACTTTAAAAACTAGCATCAAGCTATATCGTCGTTCAAGAATTGTTTGAAACTAAGGTGAAACTTCACATGTTCAGAGTAGACGTCAGATGAGTTTTTTTTTTACAGTGTTAAACAGGGACTTGTTGGACCAGGATCAATCTGTGAACAAGCTGAAGAACTGCACGAGCTAGCCAGGAGTCGAACCTAGATTCTTCTGATCCGTAGTCAGACGCGTTATCCATTGCGCCACTAGCCCTACAGTGACACTTTTGCTGTAAATTTCATGATGTGCCAGCATTTCATGCAAACTGTTGTGAGTTTTATTTGCTGAACAGATGGAGAACTTCAGACTGGTGTAGCCGGAAAGCATAAGGCTTCACGCAGAAAACACGACTGAAGCTGTCAAGTTTGACACTGTGTGAAGTAAGACGAATGTCAGAGTACAACAAGAATAGCTTAAACAAGACCAACATGCTGCCGTGACCCGGATTCGAACTGGGGCTGCTGCGACCACAACGCAGAGTACTAACCACTATACGATCACGGCCACATGACTATTTCTTAATGTAAAAACCAGCTCACACATCATTCAGCCTTTTTACAGCTGTAAATCTAATGGAATCAATAGTTATTAGAGCAGGAACTTTAAAAACTAGCATCAAGCTATATCATCGTTCAAGAATTGTTTGAAACTACGGTGCAACTTCAAATGTTCAGAGCAGACGTCAGATGAGGTTTTTTTACAGTGTTATACAGGGACTTGTTGGACCAGAATCAATCTGTGAACAAGCTAAAGAACTGCACGAGCTAGCCAGGAGTTGAACCTAGAATCTTCTGATCCGTAGTCAGACACGTTAGCCATTGCGCCACTAGCCCTACATTGCCACTTATGCTGTAAATTTCATGACATGCCAGCATTTCATGCAAACTATTGTGAGTTTTATTTGCTGAACAGATGGAGAACTCCGGCCTGGTGTAGCCGGAAAGCATCAGGCCTCACGCAGAAAACATGATTGAAGCTGTCAAGTTTGACACTGTGTTAAGCAAGACGAATGCCAGTGTACAACAACAATAGCTTAAACAATATACAATTCCAACATGCTGCCGTGACCCGGATTTGAACCGGGGTTGCTGCGACCACAACGCAGAGTACTAACCACTATACGATCACTGCCACATGATTGACACAGTGCTTATTTTTTCACATAAAAGTCAGTTTACACATCATTCAGCCTTCTTACAGCTGTAAATCTACTGGAATTAATAGTTATTAGAGAAGGAACTGTAGCTGTCAAGTTTGACACTGTGTGAACTAAGACGAATGTCAGAGTACAACAAGAATAGCTTAAACAACACCAACATGCTGCCGTGACCCGGATTCGAACCGGGGTTGCTGCGACCACAATGCACGGCCACATGATTGACACTGCTTATTTTTTAAAGTAAAAGTCAGTTTACACATCATTCAGCCTTTTTACAGCTGTAAATCTACTGGAATTAATAGTTATTAGAGCAGGAACTTTAAAAACTACCATCAAGCTATATCATTGTTCAAGAATTTATTAAGATAAGGTGCAATTTCAAATGTTCAAAGTAGACGTCAGATAAGTTTTTTACAGTGATATACAGGGACTTGTTGGACGAGGATCAATCTGTGAACAAGCTAAAGAACTGCACGAGCTGCAGACCTGTTTCTTGTTGTTAGCGGCTGGTTCCCCCTTCGATCTTGCTTCATTTGAGAAGCTGACTGACATAATTGTGACTATCAGACACCAGCAATGAGTTTGAATGTCAGCTAGTATCCCACGTGTCTCATATTCTCGAGTACCACACTGTATTAACCCAAATGTAAACTGGTATCCCCAATGTCAGTCTCGTATTCTAGAGCACCAGGGTTGCGACACTCTAAATGGGCCAAATAAGGGTTTTAACTGAAGGGGTGTCCTTAAGTGTGGGTCCACGGGGTCTGATGGTGAGCCGGGTCATGGGGTGAGCTCCAGTGGTGGGTCTGGTTCTCAAGGGGTCTCTTAAATCCTGTCGCCCGTTTCCTTATGCTGTGCATTTACAACTTGGGGCATTTTGACACCTGTCCTGCCAGCGGAACGCTCCTCGTCAAGGAATCCTGGTCTTCCGCGTGACAAGCGGAGATACTGTACTCGATACGAAAGAGGATTGATGAACTTGGATTTTGGGTTGGTTTTTCGGGATATACAGGGAATACAAAGAATGATAGCGTGAAAATGTGAAAGCTAAATGCACATTTACTGTCCCTTCTTGTGTTACATTTTAGTTCATTCAATTTTTGTGGAACTATGCTAAGCCCTTTTAGTGCATTGTTGGTATAGTGGCTAGCAGAGCTCCCTTCTAAGCATTTGACCAGGGTTCAATTCCCAGCCAATGAATCTCAATGATAAGTATGTCCTACACATGGTGGCTGAACATTTTAGGGTTACTTTCTTAAATAAACAAAGATTTCTTTCATTGGAAAAAAAAAGTCCTTGAACCGCCGAAAATGTCTTGCAAAAGATCAAAGTTGTGCCTTTAGAAGTACACGCCAAATTTTGTGGCTACTTGCATTGTCTCACTTATCTCTATATCACATTTGAGTTTCACAAAAGCATGGGAAGAACATGGCAGTTGTTTTCCATGTGCATAATGGAGGTTCCACCGAGACTTGAACTCGGATCACTGGATTCAGAGTCCAAAGTGCTGACCATTACACCATGGAACCAAGCGCTTTAGTTTCCTTGTTGTGGTTGAAGGTAAATCTGTCAGTTCCCAATGTTACACACTGACTTACATTTCAGTTCATTCAATTTTTGTGTCATCATGCCAGGCTCTTTTTGTGCATTGGTGGTATAGTGGTGAGCATAGCTGCCTTCCAAGCAGTTGACCTGGGTTCGATTCCCAGCCAATGCATCTCTACGATCAGTACGTCCACTTATGTCCGAGACATGGTGAATCAACATTTTAGGGTTACCGTCTTAAATAAACAAAGCCTTCTTTCATTGGAAGAAAAGTCCTTGAACCGCCGAAAATGTCTTGCGAATGATCAAAGTTGTGCCTTTAGAAGTGCACGCCAAACATTTGTGGCTACTTGCATTGTCTGACATATCTCCATATCACATTTGAGTTTCACAACAGCGTGGGAACAACGTGACAGTGGTTTTCCTTGTGCATTATGAAGGTTCCACCGAGACTTGAACTCGGATCACTGGATTCAGAGTCCAAAGTGCTGACCATTACACCATGGAACCAAGCACTTGAGTTGCTAGCCCCTGATGGGCTGGGGGAGGGGGCGTTGGGGGCCTGTGGCTGGATGATGGGCCTGTGGGGGATGGCGTCAGGACTGCTGCATTATCTTTCAAAGCGGCAGTAGAAGTCGTTCAGCTCGTTTGCCAGGCGGAGGTCGTTCATGGAGTGGGGGGTTTTAGGCTTGTAGTTGGTGATCTGCCTGAGACCTCTCCCGACAGAAGTAGAGTCACTTGCTGAGAGCTGATGTTGCAGTTTCTCAGAGTACAGTCGTTTAGCATCTCTCACCGCCTTACTAAACCTGTATTTTGACTCTGTGAACAAGTCATTGTCCCCACTCCTAAACGCCTGGTCCTTCTGCAAGCGTAGCGTTCTGAGCTCTGGTGTGAACCAGGGTTTGTCGTCGTTGTGGCTCACCCTGGAGCTGGATGGAACATAGCTGTCCTCACAGAAGCTGATGTATGAAGTTACAGCCTCTGTGTACTCATACAAACTGTTGGTAGCAGTCCTGAAAACGTCCCAGTCAGTGCAGTCCAAGCACGACCGAAGATCCTCCCAAGCCTCACTGGTCCACTTCTTGAATTTCCTCAATACAGGTTTGCAGAGTTTTAGTTTCTGCCGGTATGAGGGAATCAGGTGAACCATGGCGAGGTCAGAGTTTCCCAGTGCAGCACGAGGGACTGCGTGATAAGTCCTGCTGATGGTGGTGAACAGGAGTTTTAAATATTAGGCATCATAAAAATGCTTACCGCACCTGGTATTCCCAGGTGGTCTCCCATCCAAGTACTAACCAAGCCCAACTCTGGTTAGCATCTGAGATCAGGCGCAATCAGTGGGGTGTGGCCATAAGCTGAAAATGTTGTGGCCAAAGTGAGTTTTATTGACCTGGGGAGAATTGGATGTTTAATTATTAAGCATAAAAAAATCTTACAGCCCTTACAGTTTCCGATCCAAGTACTAACCAGGCCCACCTCTGCTTAGCATCTGAGATCTGGCGCAATCAGTGGGGTGTGGACGTAAGCTGAAAATGTTCCAGCCAAAGTGAGTTCTCTTGACCTGGAGAGAACTGGATTTTTAAGCATACACAATGGCTTACAGCACCTGGTATTCCCAGGCGGTCTTCCATCCAGGTACTAAACAGGCCCAACTCTGCTTAGCTTCTGAGTTCAGACAAACTCAGGGGCAAACAGTGTGGTGTGGCCGTAAGCTGAAAAGGTTGCGGCAAAAGTGACTTTTATTGACCTGGGGAGAACTGGATTTTTAATTATTAAGCATAGAAAAAGATTATAGCACCTGGTATTCCCAGGAGGTCTCCCACCCAAGTACTGGCCAAGCCCAACTCCGCTTAACTTCTCAGAGCTAACGAGATCAGGCGCAATCAGAGTGGTGTGGCCGTAAGCTGCATAGGAAGCGGACAAGGTGAGTTTTATTGACCTGGAGAGAACTAGAGTGTTTCTTATTCAGCATTTAAAAAAGCTTATCGGACCTGGTATTCCCAGGAGGTCTCCCACCCAAGTACAACTCCGCTTAACTTCCGAGATCAGGCGCAATCAGAGTGGTGTGGCCGTAAGCTGCATAGGAAGCGGACAAGGTGAGTTTTATTGACCTGGAGAGAACTAGAGTGTTTCTTATTCGGCATTTAAAAAAGCTTACCGCACATGGTATTCCCAGGAGGTCTCCCATCCAAGTACTGACCAGGCCCAACTCTGCTTAGTTTCTGAGATTGAACGGGATCAGGAGCAATCAGAGTGGTGTGGCCATAAGCTAGAAAAGAAGCGGCCGAAGAGAGTTTTGTTGATCTGGAGAGAACTGGAGTTTTAATTATTAGGTTAAAAAAAGCCTACGGCACCTGGTATTCCCAGGAGGTCTCCCGTTCAAGTACTGACCAGGCCCTACTTTGCTTAGCTTCCGAGAGCTGACGAGATCAGGTGCAATCAGAGTGGTGTGGCCGTAGGCTGCATAGGAAGCGGACAAGGTGAGTTTTTTTGACCTGGAGAGAACTATAGTGTTTATTATTCAGCATTTAAAAAAGCTTATAGCACCTGGTATTCTCAGGAGGTCTCCCATGCAAGTACTGAGTAGGCCCGACTCTGCTTTGCTTCTGAGATCGAACAAGATCAGGCGCAATCAGAGTGGTGTGGCCGTAAGGTACAAAGGAAGCGGCCAAAGTGAGTTTTATTGATCTGGAGAGAACTGAAGTTGTAATTATTAGGCATAAAAAAGGCCTACAGCACCTGCTCGTCCCAGGAGGTCTCCTTTCGAAATACTGACCAGGACCAACTCTGCTTAGCTTCTGAGATCTAACGAGATCAGAAGCAATCACAGTGGTGTGGCCGTAAGCAGAAAATGTTGCGGCCAAAGGTAGCTTTATTAACCTGGAGAGAACTGGAGTTTTAATTATTAGGCATAAGTCCTATAAGTCCCAGCTTATAGGACTTGGTATTCCCAGGAGGTCTCCCAATCAAGTACTGACCAGGCCCAACTCTGCTTAGCTTCTGAGATCGAACGAGATTTGGCGCAATCAGAGTGGTGTGGCCGTAAGCTACAAAGGAAGTGGCCAAAGTGAGTTTTATTGATCCCGAGAGTGGTGGTAGAGCGCTTGCTTGGCATGCGAGAGGCAGTGGGATCGATGCCTGCATTCTCCACCTCTCTGAAAGACTTTATTTTCTGATACTGATGGAAAACAAGTTTGTTGTTTAAAGTGTCCTCCGCAAATTGGGCAGGATCAGGGAGCATCTTGCTGCAGTGGCTGCTGGCCTACCCTATCTTCATTGGATCCCAGTGGAGTCCACAAAGTATTGCAAAGATTGCAACTACCAAATGTCACCACAAATTTCAGTTCCAGGCCATTTTTTGTGTGTTTTTTATGGGCCTGGAAAGTTGAAAAAAGCGTGAAATAGCGGGTAGGAGAATAGGCAGGTAGGATGAGGCCTGGCACGTTGATCCATTGCCCTCTTGTGCAGAGGGGAATTAGCTCAAGTGGTAGAGCGCTTGCTTCGCATGCGAGAGTCAGTGGCATCGATGCCCACATTCTCCACCTCTTTGAAAGACTTTCTTTTCTGATATTGAGAGAAAACAAGGTTGTTGTTTAAAGTGTCGTCCGCTAATTGGGGAGGATCAGGGCCCATGTTGTCGCAATGGCTGCTCATATTTAAACCTTCCAAAGTGATTATAACGGTCTGGAATGTTTGGAGAACTGTGAACTGGCGGGGGCAGAGGAGGAGATATAGGCGGCTCTTCCCTGAGCCTTAAACCAATTGTGGGGAATTAGCTCAAATGGTAGAGCGCTCGCTTAGCATGCGAGAAGTAGCGGGATCGATGCCTGCATTCTCCACCTCTCTGAAAGACTTTATTTTCTGATACTGATGGAAAACAAGTTTGTTGTTTAAAGTGTCCTCCGCAAATTGGGCAGGATCACGGAGCATCTTGTTGCAGTGGCTGCTGGCCTACCCTATCTTCATTGGATCCCAGTGGAGTCCACAAAGTATTGCAAAGATTGCAACTACCAAATGTCACCATAAAATTCAGTTCCAGGCCATTTTTTGTGTGTTTTTTATGGACCTGGAAAGTTAAAACAAAAAGAGTTAAATAGCGGGTAGGAGAATAGGCGGGTAGGAGGAGGCCTGGCACGTTGATCCATTGCCCACTTGTGCAGAGGGGAATTAGCTCAAGTCGTAGAGCGCTTGCTTCGCATGCGAGAGGCAGTGGGATCGATGCCCACATTCTCCAAGTGACTTTGGCTCCTACTCTTATTTGGAAGTACGAGCATTATGGGACTTCTTGCACCAGTTGAGCTGAAGACAGCAACCGCATTTTTATTCCACCAAAACTTGGAGTAGAAACAGTAGAATCACTGTTGTTTAACAAATGAATCATGGAAGAGCAAGACATTTTAGACTTTTCTTGTGTTAAATGAGCAATTTCTAATCTTGAAAGTGCATTTTACTTGGGTCTTGAGCTCAATGGTGCACATTATGCCCATGACATGGCAGACCAAAGCAAAGTGGACTGCGACGAGGATGGGATTCGAACCCACGCGTGCATAGCACAATGGATTAGCAGTCCATCGCCTTAACCACTCGGCCACCTCGTCGTCTCAACGCCCTTGCGTGAAAGGTCCGATCGAGTTCACCTTCCAAACTGATTATACAGGTCTGGAATGTTTGGAAAAGTGTGACCTGGCGGGGGTAGAGGAGGAGATATAGGTGTAGTATATTGTAGAAGTGGTCTGTTATTCAGGGATTACGTTTGTACCTGGCAACCTTATGAGTGATGTGTGATCGCGAGATCTGTGTCTTGGCATTGTAGTTATTAAACGTTACATGCAAGGTGATCAACACGAATCAGCCTACGAGTACTTTTATTCCTGACAAAAAAGTACAACATGGTGTCAGAAAGGGATTTTTCTTCATCCACGAGCGAATGCTGCACTAAGCTGTAACCCTGTGGTTGAGAAAAGGAAAGTTTTACCCGCGTTATAATGACTAAGTAAGTAGCTAGCAGTTCGAGCCTGTTGAATCTCGGAGACAGCTAGCAGCTAAGCATGGACCAGTTCAAGCCCCCCGCACCGCTCGTGCTCACCGGCAATTTAAGCGAAAATTGGCGACGCTGGGAGCAGCGTTTTAGGCTCTATATGACGGCTACAGGTGCGGACGAGAAGGATGAACCGGTGCAAATTGCTATCATGTTGCACACCGTCGGAGAGGACGCACTTGAGGTGTACAACACCCTCAACGTTGAAATGGCCGGCGATGATGAACCGACGCTGGACGAGATTATGGACGCATTCAGGTCGTACTGCACGCCGAAGAAAAATATTGTCTTTGAACGCCACCAGTTTTGGTCTCATTCCATGCCTGAAGGACTCGCTGTCGACAAGTTTGTGACAGAACTTCGTCAGAAATGCAAGAACTGTGAGTTTGGTGTGGGAGAAGAAGATATGATAAGAGACAAACTTGTGTTTAGTGTGCCAAATGCTCGCATGAAAGAGAGACTACTAAGAGAAACAGTCTTGACTCTCGATAAAGCTATTGATATTTGCAGAGCTGCAGAAGCTGCTACGTCTTAAATGCGCGTCATGGGAACGATGCAAACAGAAGCATCAGTGCAGGCACTAAGCAAGGTGGCAGTTGGCTCAGAGAAATATAAATTTAGCAAAATGAGAAAACAAAGACCACCAGATAGAGCACAAACATTTAATGCAAGTGCCAATGCCTGTAGAAAATGTGGTGGGACACACAAGCCACGACAGTGTCCAGCTTTTGGCGCTGTATGCCACAAATGCAGCAAGCAAAATCACTTTGCCAAAGTGTGTATTTCATCACAAGACAGGCAAGACTCTGTGAAAAGTGTCAATCAGTTGAAAAGGGAAGTTGAGTCTCTTTTCATAGGCACTATGTCATGTGCTGAATTAGGCCACACAGCTCAACAAGCTGACAGAGCATGGTACACCACAGCCAATATCAGAAACGTTGCTGTTAAGTTTAAACTGGATACCGGGGCGGAAGCAAATGTGCTGCCTATGAACATTTACCAAAAGATCCCAGGTCCCAATCAGTTGAAGCCCACCCCAGTAGTTCTTGTTGCATATGGAGGAGCACGCCTGGCACCAGAAGGCACAGTGAGTTTTATATGTGAAACCACCAAGAGCAAGTCAGGTCTGCAGTTCTTTGTAACAAAGCACTCCTCCACTCCAATACTTGGCAGAGAAGCGTGCGAGAAACTACAGCTGGTAAAAAGAGTGGACATGATCAGAGTGAAGGCGCCAGCCACAAAAGAGGAGTTGGTGGAAGCCTATCCATCCGTCTTCAGTGGTCTGGGACAGTTTCCAGGGATACATCACATTCACATTGACCCCAATGTGACCCCGGTAGTACACGGCTGCAGGAAAATTCCCATCGCTGTCATGGACAGATTAAAAACTACACTGCAAGAGCTCGTCGACAAAGACGTCATAGAACCTGTGACTGAGCCGACGGAGTGGGTTAATAGCCTTGTCATCACAGAGAAGAAGAACGGGTCTCTGAGGGTGTGTTTGGACCCTCGTGATCTAAACGAAGCGATTAAGAGGCAGCACTACTCCATACCCACCCCAGAAGAGGTCCTGTGTAGGTTGTCCGGAAAGTCCATCTTCACAATTCTAGATGAGAAAGACGGCTATTGGCAAGTAAAGCTTGACAAATCCTCATCTGTGTTGTGCACATTTAGCACACCCTGGGGCAGGTTTCGCTTTAAGAGGCTTCCTTTCTGCGTGAAGTCCGCCAGTGAAGTGTTTAAGCAAAAGAATTGTGAGACGTTTGGAAATATTGATGGCGTGCACATAATTGCCGACGATATGATAATCGCCGCTGCATCTGAGGAGGAGCATGACGCCATCCTTCAAAAAGTCATGGAGACTGCACAAAGGTCGAACGTGAAGTTCAATAAGGAGAAGATTCAGTACAAAGTGGACACAGTCAGGTACATGGGGCATGTCGTCACGTCCAAGGGAGTGAAGCCTGATGAATCCAAGGTGCTGGCCATCAAGAACATGCCAGAGCCTGAGGACAGGAAAGGGCTGCAAAGGCTGCTGGGAATGACAAGATATTTGGCCCAGTACATTCCAAATGAAGCCACAATAACTGCTCCACTCCGACAGCTGCTGAGAAAAGAAGTTGCATGGCAATGGGGTCATGAGCACAGTGCTGCACTGAACAGGCTGAAATCCACCCTCACACAAGCCCCTGTGCTCAAGTTTTATGATCAGTCTAAGCCTCTCACCATACAATGTGACGCATCAAAAGATGGACTGGGTGCTTGTCTTCTTCAAGACGGTAGTCCTCTGTCCTATGCTTCACGTGCACTCTCAGAATCTGAGAAAAATTATTCTCAGATTGAGAAGGAGCTGTTGGCGATAGCTTTTGCAACAAAACGCTTTCACCAATATGTTTACGGCAACTCAGTGACAGTCCAATCAGATCACAAACCACTGGAAATAATTTTCAGGAAACATCTAAGCAAAGCGCCAGCACGCCTACAGCGCATGTTATTGCAGCTCCAACGCTATGATCTGAATATAGTATACACTGCTGGCAAGGACATGCATGTCGCTGATGCCCTGTCTCGTGCCTTTCTTGAGGGCAACAATGACGAGGTAAAAGAGGATCTGTTTGAAGAGAGGGTAGTTCACGCAATGGAGCCCACAGCTGCAATGGACGCTGACACGCACAAGACACTGAAGGATGCCACAGCCGCAGATAACGTGTTGCAGCAGGTAGTCGCAATGCACCACAATGGTTGGCCCAAAAAGCGAAGCAGCATTGCCACTAACCTCCGCCAGTACTGGCCTATGCGAACTGCCATCAACATTGGGGACGGAATACTGATGACAGGTGATAAGATTATGATTCCACAGAGTGCAAGGCAGATGATGCTTGACAGACTGCACCTTGCACATCAAGGTATACAGAGGATGAAAGCACAGGCCAGGAAGGTGATGTACTGGCCAGGTATGTCACATGACATTGAGCACATGGTGGAAAGCTGTGCTCCATGTCAACAGCTTCAGCCACAAAATCAAAAAGAGCCTCTTATCCCACATGAGGTCCCTGAGCTGCCGTGGCTGAAGATTGGGGCAGACATTTTCGAGCTCCATGGACAGTCATACCTTATAATTGTGGATTATCTGTCAAAATATCCAGAAGTGCTTCATCTCCCAGACAAGACTGCCCATACGGTCATACGCAAGATGAAAGCGGTCTTTGCTAGGCATGGAATTCCTAAAGAGCTGGTGAGCGACCATGTTCCTTTTGCAAGTTGTGAAATGGGACAGTTTGCAGCTTCATGGGGTATAAAGCTCATCCACTCCAGTCCAGGATATCCGCAATCAAACGGTCTTGCGGAGAGGATGGTAAAGACAGTAAAGCATGCACTCAAAAAGGCAACACAAACAGGTACAGATCCACACTTAGCTCTCCTGTCACTCAGAAACACACCAGTGACTGGTACAGAGTTTTCCCCAGCACAAGTACTGATGGGAAGAGTGTTGCGAAGTACCTTGCCAATCGCTACAGCTGTGCTACAACCCGCCATTCCAGAAGGATTTCATTCAAAGCTTAAACATTTGCAAGCAAGACAGGAACACTATTATAACTCCAACTCAAAACCTCTGCCTGAGTTCACGCCTGGTACTACAGTTCATATGACAACACGGCGTGGATGGGAACCAGCAACAGTCATAAGCAAAAGAGGGGAGCCGCGAGCATATGATGTGCAGACAGACCCCCAGTGGTGTCACTTTCAGGAGAAACCGGCGGCATCTAAGGAGAATCCACCCAAGTCTGCAGAGAGATGGTGAGTCTGAGCTATTTGAACAGCCAGAAGCCTTACAAACGGAGGACTCAGAACCACCTCTCAGCTCACAGCAAGACCAGACTGCACCTGCCTGTGAAAAGAGCACAGGTTCTCCGTCAACTCCTATCCGAAGCACCAGAAGTGGGAGACAAATAAAGCATCCGTCAAAGTACAATGACTTTGAGATGAGCTAATGCTGATGACTGTGACCTGCTGATGGGTTAAGTTCAAGTTAATGTTAGTTAACCGAATAAGAGTGGTTAAAACAGATGTGTTTTTATGCAAATCAGTTTGTGTTTCTCAGGTCATATTGTATGCATAAAAAAGTATGGTTGTTAGTGAACAATGTCATTTGCTGAAATTGTTTTGAGGTCCAGTTAGTCACTCAAAAGGGGACTATCTTACTTGGAAAAGGAGGATGTTGTATATTGTAGAAGTGGTCTGTTATTCAGGGATTACGTTTGTACCTGGCAACCTTATGAGTGATGTGTGATCGCGAGATCTGTGTCTTGGCGTTGTAGTTATTAAACGTTACATGCAAGGTGATCAACACGAATCAGCCCTCGAGTACTTTTATTCCTGACAAAAAAGTACAACAATAGGCGTCTCTTGCCTGACAAATAAATGACTCTTGGGGAATTAGCTCAAATGGTAGAGCGCTCGCTTAGCATGTGAGAAGTAGCGGGATCGATGCCTGCATTCTCCACCTCTCTGAAAGACTTTATTTTCTGATACTGATGGAAAACAAGTTTGTTGTTTAAAGTGTCCTCCGCAAATTGGGCAGGATCAGGGAGCATCTTGTTGCAGTGGCTGCTGGCCTACCCTATCTTCATTGGATCCCACTTGAGTCCACGAACTATTGCAAAGATTGCAACTACCAAATGTCACCATAAAATTCAGTTCCAGGCCATTTTTTGTGTGTTTTTTATGGGCCTGGAAAGTTGAAAAAAACGTGAAATAGCGGGTAGGAGAATAGGCGGGTAGGAGGAGGCCTGGCACGTTGATCCATTGCCCTCTTATGCAGAGGGGAATTAGCTCAAGTGGTAGAGCGCTTGCTTTGCATGCGATAGGCAGTGGGATCGATGCCCACATTCTCCAAGTGACTTTGGCTCCTACTCTTATTTGGAAGTATGAGCATTATAGGACTTCTTGCACCAGTTGAGCTGAAGACAGCAACCGTGTTTTTATTCCACCAAAACTTGGAGTAGAAACAGTAGAATCACTGTTGTTTAACAAATGAATCATGGAAGAGCAAGACATTTTAGACTTTTCTTGCTTGAAATGAGAAATTTCTAATCTTGAAAGTGCATTTTGCTTGGGTCTTGAGCTCAATGGTGCACATTATGCCCATGACATGGCAGACCAAAGCAAAGTGGACTGCAACGAGGATGGGATTCGAACCCACGCTTGCATAGCACAATGGATTAGCAGTCCATCGCCTTAACCACTCGGCCAACTCGTCGTCTCAAGGACTTTGTTGTTTAAAGTGTCCTCCGCAAATTGGGCAGGATCAGGGAGCATCTTGTTGCAGTGGCTGCTGGCCTACCCTATCTTCATTGGATCCCAGTGGAGTCCACAAAGTATTGCAAAGATTGCAACTACCAAATGTCACCACAAAATTCAGTTCCAGGCCATTTTTTGTGTGTTTTTTATGGGCCTGTAAAGTTGAAAAAAGCGTGAAATAGCGGGTAGGAGAATAGGCGGGTAGGAGGAGGCCTGGCACGTTGATCCATTGCCCTCTTGTGCAGAGGGGAGTTAGCTGAAGTGGTAGAGCACTTGCTTCGCATGCGAGAGGCAGTGGGATTGATGCCCACATTCTCCAAGTGACTTTGGCTCCTACTCTTATGTGGAAGATTTGGAAGTATGAGCATTATGGGACTTCTTGCACCACTTGAGCTGAAGACAGCAACTGCATTTTTATTCCACCAAAACTTGGAGTAGAAACAGTAGAATCACTGTTGTTTAACAAATGAATCATGGAAGAGCAAGACATTTTAGACCTTTATTGCTTGAAATGAGCAATTTCTAATCTTGACAGTGCATTTTGCTTTGGTCTTGAGCTCAATGGTGCACATTCTGCCCATGACATGGCAGACCAAAGCAAAGTGGACTGCGATGAGGATGGGATTCGAACCCACGCGTGCATAGCAGAATGGATTAGCAGTCCATCGCCTTAACCACTCGGCCACCTCGTCGTCTCAACGCCCTTGCGTGAAAGGTCCGATCCAGTTCACCTTCCAAACTGATTATACAGGTCTGGAATGTTTGGAAAAGTGTGACCTGGCGGGGGTAGAGGAGGAGATATAGGCGTCTCTTGCCTGACAAATAAAGGACTCTTGGGGAATTAGCTCAAATGGTAGAGCGCTCGCTTAGCATGCGAGAAGTAGCGGGATCGATGCCTGCATTCTCCACCTCTCTGAAAGACTTTATTTTCTGATACTGATGGAAAACAAGTTTGTTGTTTAAAGTGTCCTCCGCAAATTGGGCAGGATCACGGAGCATCTTGTAGGGTAGGCCAGCAGGGTAGGCTGCTGGCCTACCCTATCTTCATTGGATCCCAGTGGAGTCCACAAAGTATTGCAAAGATTGCAACTACCAAATGTCACCATAAAATTCAGTTCCAGGCCATTTTTTGTGTGTTTTTTATGGGCCTGGAAAGTTAAAAAAAAGAAGTTAAATAGCGGGTAGGAGAATAGGCGGGTAGGAGGAGGCCTGGCACGTTGATCCATTGCCCTCTTGTGCAGAGCGGAATTAGCTCAAGTGGTAGAGGGCTTGCTTCCCATGCGAGAGTCAGTGGGATCGATGCCCACATTCTCCACCTCTTTGAAAGACTTTCTTTTCTGATATTGAGAGAAAACAAGGTTGTTGTTTAAAGTGTCGTCCGCTAATTGGGGAGGATCAGGGCCCATGTTGTCGCAATGGCTGCTCATATTTAAACCTTCCAAAGTGATTATAACGGTCTGGAATGTTTGGAGAACTGTGAACTGGCGGGGGCAGAGGAGCAGATATAGGTGGCTCTTCCCTGAGCCTTAAACCAATTGTGGGGAATTAGCTCAAATGGTAGAGAGCTCGCTTAGCATGCGAGAAGTAGCGGGATCGATGCCTGCATTCTCCACCTCTCTGAAAGACTTTATTTTCTGATACTGATGGAAAACAAGTTTGTTGTTTAAAGTGTCCTCCGCAAATTGGGCAGGATCACGGACCATCTTGTTGCAGTGGCTGCTGGCCTACCCTATCTTCATTGGATCCCAGTGGAGTCCACAAAGTATTGCAAAGATTGCAACTACCAAATGTCACCATAAAATTCAGTTCCAGGCCATTTTTTGTGTGTTTTTTATGGACCTGGAAAGTTAAAAAAAAAAAGAGTTAAATAGCGGGTAGGAGAATAGGCGGGTAGGAGGAGGCCTGGCACGTTGATCCATTGCCCACTTGTGCAGAGGGGAATTAGCTCCAGTGGTAGAGCGCTTGCTTCGCATGCAAGAGGCAGTGGGATCGATGCCCACATTCTCCAAGTGACTTTGGCTCCTACTCTTATTTGGAAGTATGAGCATTATGGGACTTCTTGCACCAGTTGAGCTGAAGACAGCAACCGTGTTTTTATTCAGTTCCAGGCCATTTTTTGTGTTTTTTGGGCCTGGGAAGTATAAAAAAGCGTTAAATAGCGGGTACTAATCACTATACGATCACGGCCACATGCTTATTTTTTAACGCAAAAACCAGCTCACACATCATTCAGCCTTTTTACAGCTGTAAATGTACTGGAATTAATAGTTATCAGAGCAGGAACTTTAAAAAGTAGCATCAAGCTATTTCATTGTTCAAGAATTGTTTGAAGTTCAGGTGCAACTTCAAATGTTCAGAGTCGACGTCAGATTAGTTTTTTACAGTGTTATACAGGAACTTGTTGTACCAGGATTAACAAGCTAAAGGACTGCACAAGCTAGCCAGGAGTCGAACCTAGAATCTTCTGATCCGTAGTCAGACACGTTATCCATTGCGCCACTAGCCCTACATTGCTACATTTGCTGTAAATTTTATGATGTGCCAGCATTTCATGCAAACTGTTGTGAGTTTTATTTGCTGAACAGATGGAGAACTGCGGACTGGTGTAGCCGGAAAGCATAAGGCTTCACGCAGAAAACACGACTGAAGCTGTCAAGTTTGACACTGTGTGAAGTAAAACGAATGTCAGAATACAACAACAATAGCTTAAACAACACCAACATGCTGCCGTGACCCGGATTCGAACCGGGGTTGCTGCGACCACAACGCAGAGTACTAACCACTATACGATCACGGCCACATGATTGACACAGTGCTTATTTTTTAACATAAAAGTCAGTTTACTCATCATTCAGCCTTTTTACAGCTGTAAATCTACTGGAATTAATAGTTATTAGAGCAGGAACTTTAAAAACTAGCATCAAGCTATATCATTGTTCAAGAATTGTTTGAAGTTCAGGTTCAACTTCAAATGTTCAGAGGAGACGTCAGATTAGTTTTTTTTACAGTGTAATACAGGGACTTGTTGGACCAGTATCAATCTGTGAACAAGCTAAAGAACTGCACGTAAATTTTATGATGTTCCAGTATTTCATGCAAACTGTTGTGAGTTTTATTTGCTGAACAGATGGAGAACTCCGGACTGGTGTAGCCGGAAAGCATAAGGCTTCACGCAGGAAACACGACTGAAGCTGTCAAGTTTGACACTGTGTGAAGTAAGACGAATGTCAGAGTACAACAAGAACAGCTTAAACGAGACCAACATGCTGCCGTGACCCGGATTCGAAACGGGGTTGCTGCGACCACAATGCAGAGTACTAACCACTATACGATCACGGCCACATGACTATTTCTTAACGTAAAAACCAGCTCACACATCATTCAGCCTTTTTACAGCTGTAAATCTAATGGAATCAATAGTTATTAGAGGAGGAACTTTAAAAACTAGCATCATGCTATATCATCGTTCAAGAATTGTTTGAAACTAAGGTGAAAATTCACATGTTCAGAGTAGACGTCGGATGAGTTTTTACAGTGTTATACAGGGACTTGTTGGACCAGGATCAATCTGTGAACAAGCTAAAGAACTGCACAAGCTAGCCAGGAGTCGAACCTAGAATCTTCTGATCCGTAGTCAGACGCGTTATCCATTGCGCCACTAACCCTACGGTGATACTTTTGCTGTAAATTCCATCGTGTGCCAGCATTTCATGCAAACTGTTGTGAGTTTTATTTGCTGAACAGATGGAGAACTGCGGACTGGTGTAGCCGGAAAGCATAAGGCTTCACGCAGAAAACACGACTGAAGCTGTCAAGTTTGACACTGTGTGAAGTAAAACGAATGTCAGAATACAACAACAATAGCTTAAACAACACCAACATGCTGCCGTGACCCGGATTCGAACCAGGGTTGCTGCGACCACAACGCAGAGTACTAACCACTATACGATCACGGCCACATGATTGACACAGTGCTTATTTTTTCACATAAAAGTCAGTTTACTCATCATTCAGCCGTTTTACAGCTGTAAATCTACTGGAATTAATAGTTATTAGAGCAGGAACTTTAAAAACTAGCATCAAGCTATATCATTGTTCAAGAATTGTTTGAAGTTCAGGTTCAACTTCAAATGTTCAGAGGAGACGTCAGATTAGTTTTTTTTACAGTGTAATACAGGGACTTGTTGGACCAGTATCAATCTGTGAACAAGCTAAAGAACTGCACGTAAATTTTATGATGTTCCAGTATTTCATGCAAACTGTTGTGAGTTTTATTTGCTGAACAGATGGAGAACTCCGGACTGGTGTAGCCGGAAAGCATAAGGCTTCACGCAGAAAACACGACTGAAGCTGTCAAGTTTGACACTGTGTGAAGTAAGACGAATGTCAGAGTACAACAAGAACAGCTTAAACGAGACCAACATGCTGCCGTGACCCGGATTTGAAACGGGATTGCTGCGACCACAATGCAGAGTACTAACCACCATACGATCACGGCCACATGACTATTTCTTAATGTAAAAACCAGCTCACACATCATTCAGCCTTTTTACAGCTGTAAATCTAATGGAATCAATAGTTATTAGAGGAGGAACTTTAAAAACTAGCATCATGCTATATCATCGTTCAAGAATTGTTTGAAACTAAGGTGAAAATTCACATGTTCAGAGTAGACGTCGGATGAGTTTTTACAGTGTTATACAGGGACTTGTTGGACCAGGATCAATCTGTGAACAAGCTAAAGAACTGCACGAGCTAGCCAGGAGTCGAACCTAGAATCTTCTGATCCGTAGTCAGACGCGTTATCCATTGCGCCACTAACCCTACGGTGATACTTTTGCTGTAAATTCCATCGTGTGCCAGCATTTCATGCAAACTGTTGTGAGTTTTATTTGCTGAACAGATGGAGAACTGCGGACTGGTGTAGCCGGAAAGCATAAGGCTTCACGCAGAAAACACGACTGAAGCTGTCAAGTTTGACACTGTGTGAAGTAAGACAAATGTCAGAGTACAACAAGAACAGCTTAAACAACACCAACATGCTGCCGTGACCCGGATTCGAACCGGGGTTGCTGCGACCACAACGCAGAGTACTAACCACTAGACGATCACGGCCACATGATTGACACAGTGCTTATTTTTTCACATAAAAGTCAGTTTACACATCATTCAGCCTTCTTACAGCTGTAAATCTACTGGAATTAATAGTTATCAGAGAAGGAACTGTAGCTGTCAAGTTTGACACTGTGTGAAGTAAGACGAATGCCAGTGTACAACAACAATAGCTTAAACAACACACAACTCCAACATGCTGCCGTGACCCAGATTCAAACCGGGGTTGCTGCAACCACAACGCAGAGTACTAACCACTATACGATCACATGATTGACACAGTGCTTATTTTTTCACATAAAAGTCAGTTTACACATCATTCAGCCTTTTTACAGCTGTAATAATGAATAGTTATTAGAGCAGGAACTTTAAAAACTAGCATCAAGCTATATCATAGTTCAAGAATTTATTAAGATAAGGTGCAATTTCAAATGTTCAGAGTAGACGTCAGATAAGTTTTTTCCAGTGATATACAGGGACTTGTTGGACGAGGATCAATCTGTGAACAAGCTAAAGAACTGCATGAGCTGCAGACCTGTTTCTTCTTATTAGCGGCTGGTTCCCCCTGCGATCTTGCTTCATTTGAGAAGCTGACTGACATAATTGTGACTATCAGACACCAGCAATGAGTTTGAATGTCAGCTAGTATCCCACGTGTCTCATATTCTCGAGTACCACAATGTATTAACCCAAATGTAAACCGGTATCCCCAATGTCAGTCTCGTATTCTAGAGCACCAGGGTTGCAACACTCTAAATGGGCCAAATAAGGGTTTTAACTGAAGGGGTGTGCTTAAGTGTGGGTCCACGGGGTCTGATGGTGAGCCGGGTCAGGGGGTGAGCTCCAGTGGTGGGTCTGGTTCTCAAGGGGTCTCTTAAATCCTGTCGCCCGTTTCCTTATGCTGTGCATTTACAACTTGGGGCATTTTGACACCTGTCCTGCCAGCGGAACGTTCCCCGTCTAGGAATCGAATCCTGGTCTTCCGCGTGACAAGCGGAGATACTGTCCTCGATACGAAAGAGGATTGATGAACTTGGATTTTGGGTTGGTTTTTCGGGATATACAGGGAATACAAAAAAATGATAGCGTGAATATGTGAAAGCTAAATGCACATTTACTGTCCCTTCTTGTGTTACATTTTAGTTCATTCAATTTTTGTGGAACTATGCTAAGCCCTTTTAGTGCATTGTTGGTATAGTGGCTAGCAGAGCTCCCTTCTAAGCATTTGACCAGGGTTCAATTCCCAGCCAATGAATCTCAATGATAAGTATATCCTACACATGGTGGCTGAACATTTTAGGGTTACTTTCTTAAATAAACAAAGATTTCTTTCATTGGAAAAAAAAGTCCTTGAACCGCCGAAAATGTCTTGCGAAAGATCAAAGTTGTGCCTTTAGAAGTGCACGCCAAATTTTGTGGCTACTTGCATTGTCTCACTTATCTCGATATCACATTTGAGTTTCACAAAAGCATGGGAACAACGTGGCAGTTGTTTTCCATGTGCATAATGAAGGTTCCACCGAGACTTGAACTCGGATCACTGGATTCAGAGTCCAGAGTGCTGACCATTACACCATGGAACCAAGCTGTATAGTTTCCTTGTTGTGGTTGAAGGTAAATCTGTCAGTTCCCAATGTTACACACTGACTTAAATTTCAGTTCATTCAATTTTTGTGTCATCATGCCAGGGTTTTTTTGTGCATTGGTGGTATAGTGCTGAGCATAGCTGCCTTCCAAGCAGTTGACCTGGGTTTGATTCCCAGCCAATGCATCTCTATGATCAATATGTCCTGGACATGGTGGCTGAACATTTTAGGGTTACTGTCTTAAAAAAACAACGTGCTCTTCCGTTGGAAAAGTAGTGTACTTGGATCTCCGCAAATGTCTTGCGAATGATCAAAGTTGTGCCTTTGGAGGTTGACGCCAAATTTTGTGGCTACTTGCATTGTCTCACTTATCTCTATATCACATTTGAGTTTCACAAAAGCATGGGAACAACGTGGCAGTTGTTTTCCATGTGCATAATGAAGGTTCCACCGAGACTTGAACTTGGATCACTGGATTCAAAGTCCAAAGTGCTGACCTTTACACCATGGAACCAAGCTCTTTAATTGCCTTGTTGTGGTTGAAGGTAAATCTGTCAGTTCCCAATGTTACACACTGACTTACATTTCAGTTCATTCAATTTTTGTGTCATCATGCCAGGCTCTTTTTGTGCATTGGTGGTATAGTGGTGAGCATAGCTGCCTTCCAAGCAGTTGACCTGGGTTCGATTCCCAGCCAATGCATCTCTATGATCAATATGTCCTGGACATGGTGGCTGAACATTTTAGGGTTACTGTCTTAAATAAACAACGTGCTCTTCCATTGGAAAAATAGTGTACTTGGATTGCCGCGAATGATCGAAGTTGTGCCTTTGGAGGTTGACGCCAAATTTTGTGGCAACTTGCATTGTCTCACTTATCTCTATATCACATTTGAGTTTCACAACAGCATGGGAACAACATGGCAGTGGTTTTCCATGTGCATAATGAAGGTTCCACCGAGACTTGAACTCGGATCACTGGATTCAGAGTCCAAAGTGCTGACCATTACACCATGGAACCAAGCTGTATAGTTTCCTTGTTGTGGTTGAAGGTAAATCTGTCAGTTCCCAATGTTACACACTGACTTAAATTTCAGTTCATTCAATTTTTGTGTCATCATGCCAGGGTTTTTTTGTGCATTGGTGGTATAGTGCTGAGCATAGCTGCCTTCCAAGCAGTTGACCTGGGTTTGATTCCCAGCCAATGCATCTCTATGATCAATATGTCCTGGACATGGTGGCTGAACATTTTAGGGTTACTGTCTTAAAAAAACAACGTGCTCTTCCGTTGGAAAAGTAGTGTACTTGGATCTCCGCAAATGTCTTGCGAATGATCAAAGTTGTGCCTTTGGAGGTTGACGCCAAATTTTGTGGCTACTTGCATTGTCTCACTTATCTCTATATCACATTTGAGTTTCACAACAGCATGGGAACAATGTGGCAGTTGTTTTCCATGTGCATAATGAAGGTTCCACCGAGACTTGAACTCGGATCACTGGATTCAAAGTCCAAAGTGCTGACCTTTACACCATGGAACCAAGCTCTTTAATTGCCTTGTTGTGGTTGAAGGTAAATCTGTCAGTTCCCAATGTTACACACTGACTTACATTTCAGTTCATTCAATTTTTGTGTCATCATGCCAGGCTCTTTTTGTGCATTGGTGGTATAGTGGTGAGCATAGCTGCCTTCCAAGCAGTTGACCTGGGTTCGATTCCCAGCCAATGCATCTCTATGATCAATATGTCCTGGACATGGTGGCTGAACATTTTAGGGTTACTGTCTTAAATAAACAACGTGCTCTTCCATTGGAAAAATAGTGTACTTGGATCGCCGCGAATGATCAAAGTTGTGCCTTTGGAGGTTGACGCCAAATTTTGTGGCTACTTGCATTGTCTCACTTATCTCTATATCACATTTGAGTTTCACAACAGCATGGGAACAACATGGCAGTTGTTTTCCATGTGCATAATGAAGGTTCCACCGAGACTTGAACTCGGATCCAGAGTGCTGACCATAACACCATGGAACCAAGCACTTTAGTTTCCTTGTTGTGGTTGAAGGTAAATCTGTCAGTCCCCAATGTTACACGCTGACTTACATTTCAGTTCATTCAATTTTTGTGTCATCATGCCAGGCTCTTTTTGTGCATTGGTGGTATAGTGCTGAGCATAGCTGGCTTCCAAGCAGTTGACCGGGTTCGATTCCCAGCCAATGCATCTCTATGATCAATATGTCCTGGACATGGTGGCTGAACATTTTAGGGTTACTGTCTTAAATAAACAACGTGCTCTTCCGTTGGAAAAATAGTGTACTTGGATCGCCGCAAATGTCTTGCGAATGATCAAAGTTGTGCCTTTGGAGGTTGACGCCAAATTTTGTGGCTGCTTGCATTGTCTCACTTATCTCCATATCCCATTTGAGTTTCACAAGAGCATGGGAACAATGTGGCAGTTGTTTTCCATGTGCATAATGAAGGTTCCACCGAGACTTGAACTCGGATTCAGAGTCCAGAGTGCTGACCATTACACCATGGAACCAAGCACTTTAGTTTGCTTGTCATGGATGAAGGTACTTGTGATAGTTCCCAATGTTACACACTGACTTACATTTCAGTTCATTCAATTTTTGTGTCATCATGCCAGGCTCTTTTTGTGCACTGGTGGTATAGTGGTGAGCATAGCTGCCTTCCAAGCAGTTGACCTCGGTTTGATTCCCAGCCAATGCATCTCTACGATCGGTACGTCCACTTAATTCCGAGACATGGTGAATCAACATTTTAGGGTTACCGTCTTAAATAAACAAAGCCTTCTTTCATTGGAAGAAAAGTCCTTGAACCAACGAAAATGTCTTGCAAATGATCAAAGTTGTGCCTTTTGAAGTGCACGCCAAACATTTGTGGCTACTTGTATTGTCTGACACATCTCCATATCACATTTGAGTTTCACAACAGCATGGGAACAACGTGACAGTGTGACAGAGGTTCCACCGAGACTTGAACTTGGATCAATGGATTCAGAGTCCAGAGTGCTGACCTTTACACCATGGAACCAAGCACTTTAGTTTGCTAGCCCCTGATGGGCTGGGGGAGGGGCGTTGGGGGTTTGTGGCTGGATGATGGCCTGTGGGGGATGGCGTCAGGACTGCTGCATTGTCTTTCAAAGCGGCAGTAGAAGTCGTTCAGCTCGTCTGCCAGGCGGAGGTCATTCATGGAGTGGGGGGTTTTAGGCTTGTAGTTGCTGATCTGCCTGAGACCTCTCCCGACAGAAGTAGAGTCACTTGCTGAGAGCTGATGTTGCAGTTTCTCAGAGTACAGTCGTTTAGCATCTCTCACCGCCTTACTAAACCTGTATTTTGACTCTGTGAACAAGTCATTGTCCCCACTCCTAAACGCCTGGTCCTTCTGCAAGCGTAGCGTTCTGAGCTCTGGTGTGAACCAGGGTTTGTCGTCGTTGTGGCTCACCCTGGAGCTGGATGGAACATAGCTGTCCTCACAGAAGCCGATGTATGAAGTTACAGCCTCTGTGTACTCATACAAACTGTTGGTAGCAGTCCTGAAAACGTCCCAGTCAGTGCAGTCCAAGCACGACCGAAGATCCTCCCAAGCCTCACTGGTCCACTTCTTGAATTTCCTCAATACAGGTTTGCAGAGTTTTAGTTTCTGCCGGTATGAGGGAATCAGGTGAACCACAGCGAGGTCAGAGTTTTCCAGTGCAGCACGAGGGACTGCGTGATAAGTCCTGCTGATGGTGGTGAACAGGAGTTTTAAATATTAGGCATCATAAAAATGCTTACCGCACCTGGTATTCCCAGGTGGTCTCTCATCCAAGTACTAACCAAGCCCAACTCTGGTTAGCTTCTGAGATCAGGTGCAATCAGTGGGGTGTGGCCATAAGCTGAAAATGTTGTGGCCAAAGTGAGTTTTATTGACCTGGGGAGAATTGGATGTTTAATTATGAAGCATAAAAAAATCTTACAGCCCTTACAGTTTCCGATCCAAGTACTAACCAGGCCCACCTCTGCTTAGCATCTGAGATCTGGCGCAATCAGTGGGGTGTGGACGTAAGCTGAAAATGTTCCAGCCAAAGTGAGTTCTCTTGACCTGGAGAGAACTGGATTTTTAAGCATACACAATGGCTTACAGCACCTGGTATTCCCAGGCGGTCTTCCATCCAGGTACTAAACAGGCCCAACTCTGCTTAGCTTCTGAGTTCAGACAAACTCAGGGGCAAACAGTGTGGTGTGGCCGTAAGCTGAAAAGGTTGCGGCAAAAGTGACTTTTATTGACCTGGGGAGAACTGGATTTTTAATTATTAAGCATAGAAAAAGATTATAGCACCTGGTATTCCCAGGAGGTCTCCCACCCAAGTACTGGCCAAGCCCAACTCCGCTTAACTTCTCAGAGCTAACGAGATCAGGCGCAATCAGAGTGGTGTGGCCGTAAGCTGCATAGGAAGCGGACAAGGTGAGTTTTATTGACCTGGAGAGAACTAGAGTGTTTCTTATTCAGCATTTAAAAAAGCTTATCGGACCTGGTATTCCCAGGAGGTCTCCCACCCAAGTACAACTCCGCTTAACTTCCGAGATCAGGCGCAATCAGAGTGGTGTGGCCGTAAGCTGCATAGGAAGCGGACAAGGTGAGTTTTATTGACCTGGAGAGAACTAGAGTGTTTCTTATTCAGCATTTAAAAAAGCTTATCGGACCTGGTATTCCCAGGAGGTCTCCCACCCAAGTACAACTCCGCTTAACTTCCGAGATCAGGCGCAATCAGAGTGGTGTGGCCGTAAGCTGCATAGGAAGCGGACAAGGTGAGTTTTATTGACCTGGAGAGAACTAGAGTGTTTCTTATTCGGCATTTAAAAAAGCTTACCGCACCTGGTATTCCCAGGAGGTCTCCCGTTCAAGTACTGACCAGGCCCTACTTTGTTTAGCTTCCGAGAGCTGACGAGATCAGGTGCAATCAGAGTGGTGTGGCCGTAGGCTGCATAGGAAGCGGACAAGGTGAGTTTTATTGACTTGGAGAGAACTAGAGTGTTTATCATTCGGCATTTAAAAAGGCTTTTAGCACCTGGTATTCCCAGGAGGTCTCCCATCCAAATACTGACTAGGCCCGACTCTGCTTAGCTTCTGAGATCGAACGAGATCAGGCGCAATCAGAGTGGTGTGGCCGTAAGCTACATAAGAAGCGGCCAAAGTGAGTTTTTTTGACCTGGAGAGAACTATAGTGTTTATTATTCAGCATTTAAAAAAGCTTATAGCACCTGGTATTCTCAGGAGGTCTCCCATGCAAGTACTGAGTAGGCCCGACTCTGCTTTGCTTCTGAGATCGAACAAGATCAGGCGCAATCAGAGTGGTGTGGCCGTAAGGTACAAAGGAAGCGGCCAAAGTGAGTTTTATTGATCTGGAGAGAACTGAAGTTGTAATTATTAGGCATAAAAAAGGCCTACAGCACCTGCTCGTCCCAGGAGGTCTCCTTTCGAAATACTGACCAGGCCCAACTCTGCTTAGCTTCTGAGATCTAACGAGATCAGAAGCAATCACAGTGGTGTGGCCGTAAGCAGAAAATGTTGCGGCCAAAGGTAGCTTTATTAACCTGGAGAGAACTGGAGTTTTAATTATTAGGCATTTAAAAGTCAGCTTATAGCACTTGGTATTCCCAGGAGGTCTCCCAATCAAGTACTGACCAGGCCCAACTCTGCTTAACTTCTGAGATCGAACGAGATCTGGCGCAATCAGAGTGGTGTGGCCTTAAGCTACAAAGGAAGTGGCCAAAGTGAGTTTTATTGATCCCGAGAGTGGTGGTAGAGCGCTTGCTTGGCATGCGAGAGGCAGTGGGATCGATGCCTGCATTCTCCACCTCTCTGAAAGACTTTATTTTCTGATACTGATGGAAAACAAGTTTGTTGTTTAAAGTGTCCTCCGCAAATTGGGCAGGATCAGGGAGCATCTTGTTGCAGTGGCTGCTGGCCTACCCTATCTTCATTGGATCCCAGTGGAGTCCACAAAGTATTGCATAGATTGCAACTACCAAATGTCACCATAAAATTCAGTTCCAGGCCATTTTTTGTGTGTTTTTTATGGGCCTGTAAAGTTGAAAAAAGCGTGACATAGCAGGTAGGAGAATAGGCGGGTAGGAGGAGGCCTGGCACGTTGATCCATTGCCCTCTTGTGCAGAGGGGAATTAGCTCAAGTGGTAGAGTGCTCGCTTAGCATGTGAGAAGTAGCGGGATCGATGCCTGCATTCTCCACCTCTTTGAAATACTTTGTTTTCTGATATTGAGAGGAAACAAGTTTGTTGTTTAAAGTGTCGTCCGCTAATTGGGGAGGATCAGGGCCCATGTTGTCGCAATGGCTGCTCAGACTAAACCTTCCAAAGTGATTATACCGGTCTGGAATGTTTGGAAAATTGTGACCTGGCGGGGGGTAGAGGAGGAGATATAGGCGGCTCTTCCCTGAGTCTTCAACCAATTGTGGGGAATTAGCTCAAATGGTAGAGTGCTCGCTTAGCATGCGAGAAGTAGTGGGATCGATACCCGCATTCTCCACCTCTTTGAAAGACTTTGTTTTCTGATATTGAGAGGAAAACAAGCTTGTTGTTTAAAGGTTCCTCCGCTAATCGGGCAGGATCACGGAGCATCTTGTTGCAGTGGCTGCTGGCCTACCCTATCTTCATTGGATCCCAGTGGAGTCCACAAAGTATTGCAAAGATTGCAACTACCAAATGTCACCATAAAATTCAGTTCCAGGCCATTTTTTGTGTGTTTTTTATGGGCCTGGAAAGTTGAAAAAAGCGTGAAATAGCGGGTAGGAGAATAGGCGGGTAGGAGGAGGCCTGGCACGTTGATCCATTGCCCTCTTGTGAAGAGGGGAATTAGCTCAGGTGGTAGAGCACTTGCTTCGCATGCGAGAGGCAGTGGGATCGATGCCCACATTCTCCAGGTGACTTTGGCTCCTACTCTTATTTGGAAGTATGAGCATTATGGGACTTCTTGCACCACTTGAGCTGAAGACAGCAACTGCATTTTTATTCCACCAAAACTTGGAGTAGAAACAGTAGAATCACTGTTGTTTAACAAATGAATCATGGAAGAGCAAGACATTTTAGACTTTTCTTGCTTGAAATGAGCAATTTCTAATCTTGAAAGTGCATTTTGCTTGGGTCTTGAGCTCAATGGTGCACATTATGCCCATGACATGGCAGACCAAAGCAAAGTGGACTGCGACGAGGATGGGATTCGAACCCACGCGTGCATAGCACAATGGATTAGCAGTCCATCGCCTTAACCACTCGGCCACCTCGTCGTCTCAACGCCCTTGTGTGAAAGGTCCGGTCCAGTTCACCTTCCAAACTGATTATACAGGTCTGGAATGTTTGGAAAAGTGTGACCTGGCGGGGGTAGAGGAGGAGATATAGGCGTCTCTTGCCTGACAAATAAAGGACTCTTGGGGAATTAGCTCAAATGGTAGAGTGCTCGCTTAGCATGCGAGAAGTAGCGGGATCGATGCCTGCATTCTCCACCTCTCTGAAGGACTTTATTTTCTGATACTGATGGAAAACAAGTTTGTTGTTTAAAGTGTCCTCCGCAAATTGGGCAGGATCACGGAGCATCTTGTTGCAGTGGCTGCTGGCCTACCCTATCTTCATTGGATCCCAGTGGAGTCCACAAAGTATTGCAAAGATTGAACTACCAAATGTCACCACAAAATTCAGTTCCAGGCCATTTTTTGTGTGTTTTTTATGGGCCTGGAAAGTTGAAAAAAGCTTGAAATAGCGGGTAGGAGAATAGGCGGGTAGGATGAGGCCTGGCACGTTGATCCATTGCCCTCTTGTGCAGAGGGGAATTAGCTCAAGTGGTAGAGCGCTTGCTTTGCATGCGAGAGGCAGTGGGATCGATGCCCACATTCTCCACCTCTTTGAAAGACTTTCTTTTCTGATATTGAGAGAAAACAAGGTTGTTGTTTAAAGTGTCGTCCGCTAATTGGGGAGGATCAGGGCCCATGTTGTCGCAATGGCTGCTCATATTTAAACCTTCCAAAGTGATTATAACGGTCTGGAATGTTTGGAGAACTGTGAACTGGCGGGGGCAGAGGAGGAGATATAGGCGGCTCTTCCCTGAGCCTTAAACCAATTGTGGGGAATTAGCTCAAATGATAGAGCGCTCGCTTAGCATGCGAGAAGTAGCGAGATCGAGCCTGCATTCTCCACCTCTCTGAAAGAATTTATTTTCTGATACTGATGGAAAACAAGTTTGTTGTTTAAAGTGTCCTCCGCAAATTGGGCAGGATCACGGAGCATCTTGTTGCAGTGGCTGCTGGCCTACCCTATCTTCATTGGATCCCAGTGGAGTCCACAAAGTATTGCAAAGATTGCAACTACCAAATGTCACCATAAAATTCAGTTCCAGGCCATTTTTTGTGTGTTTTTTATGGACCTGGAAAGTTAAAAAAAAAGGAAGTTAAATAGCGGGTAGGAGAATAGGCGGGTAGGAGGAGGCCTGGCACGTTGATCCATTGCCCTCTTGTGCAGAGGGAAATTAGCTCAAGTGGTAGAGGGCTTGCTTCGCATGCGAGAGGCAGTGGGATTGATGCCCACATTCTCCAAGTGACTTTGGCTCCTACTCTTATTTGGAAGTATGAGCATTATGGGACTTCTTGCACCAGTTGAGCTGAAGACAGCAACCATGTTTTTATTCAGTTCCAGGCCATTTTTTGTGTTTTTTGGGCCTGGGAAGTATAAAAAAGCGTTAAATAGCGGGTACTAATCACTATACGATCACGGCCACATGCTTATTTTTTAACGCAAAAACCAGCTCACACATCATTCAGCCTTTTTACAGCTGTAAATGTACTGGAATTAATAGTTATCAGAGCAGGAACTTTAAAAAGTAGCATCAAGCTATATCATTGTTCAAGAATTGTTTGAAGTTCAGGTGCAACTTCAAATGTTCAGAGTAGACGTCAGATTAGTTTTTTACAGTGTTATACAGGAACTTGTTGTACCAGGATTAACAAGCTAAAGGACTGCACGAGCTAGCCAGGAGTCGAACCTAGAATCTTCTGATCCGTAGTCAGACACGTTATCCATTGCGCCACTAGCCCTACATTGCTACATTTGCTGTAAATTTTATGATGTGCCAGCATTTCATGCAAACTGTTGTGAGTTTTATTTGCTGAACAGATGGAGAACTGCGGACTGGTGTAGCCGGAAAGCATAAGGCTTCACGCAGAAAACACGACTGAAGCTGTCAAGTTTGACACTGTGTGAAGTAAAACGAATGTCAGAATACAACAACAATAGCTTAAACAACACCAACATGCTGCCGTGACCCGGATTCGAACCGGGGTTGCTGCGACCACAACGCAGAGTACTAACCACTATACGATCACGGCCACATGATTGACACAGTGCTTATTTTTTAACATAAAAGTCAGTTTACTCATCATTCAGCCTTTTTACAGCTGTAAATCTACTGGAATTAATAGTTATTAGAGCAGGAACTTTAAAAACTAGCATCAAGCTATATCATCGTTCAAGAATTGTTTGAAACTAAGGTGAAAATTCACGTGTTCAGAGGAGACGTCGGATGAGTTTTTTTTACAGTGTTATACAGGGACTTGTTGGACCAGGATCAATCTTTGAACAAGCTAAAGAACTGCACGAGCTAGCCAGGAGTCGAACCTAGAATCTTCTGATCCGTAGTCAGACGCGTTATCCATTGCGCCACTAACCCTACAGTGATACCTTTGCTGTAAATTCCATGATGTGCCAGCATTTCATGCAAACTGTTGTGAGTTTTATTTGCTGAACAGATGGAGAACTGCGGACTGGTGTAGCCGGAAAGCATAAGGCTTCACGCAGAAAACACGACTGAAGCTGTCAAGTTTGACACTGTGTGAAGTAAGACGAATGTCAGAGTACAACAAGAATAGCTTAAACAACACCAACATGCTGCCGTGACCCGGATTCGAACCGGGGTTGCTGCGACCACAACGCAGAGTACTAACCACTATACGATCACGGCCACATGATTGACACAGTGCTTATTTTTTCACATAAAAGTCAGTTTACACATCATTCAGCCTTCTTACAGCTGTAAATCTACTGGAATTAATAGTTATCAGAGAAGGAACTGTACCTGTCAAGTTTGACACTGTGTGAAGTAAGACGAATGCCAGTGTACAACAACAATAGCTTAAACAACACACAACTCCAACATGCTGCCGTGACCCAGATTCAAACCGGGGTTGCTGCAACCACAACGCAGAGTACTAACCACTATACGATCACATGATTGACACAGTGCTTATTTTTTCACATAAAAGTCAGTTTACACATCATTCAGCCTTTTTACAGCTGTAATAATGAATAGTTATTAGAGCAGGAACTTTAAAAACTAGCATCAAGCTATATCATAGTTCAAGAATTTATTAAGATAAGGTGCAATTTCAAATGTTCAGAGTAGACGGCAGATAAGTTTTTTCCAGTGATATACAGGGACTTGTTGGACGAGGATCAATCTGTGAACAAGCTAAAGAACTGCATGAGCTGCAGACCTGTTTCTTCTTATTAGCGGCTGGTTCCCCCTGCGATCTTGCTTCATTTGAGAAGCTGACTGACATAATTGTGACTATCAGACACCAGCAATGAGTTTGAATGTCAGCTAGTATCCCACGTGTCTCATATTCTCGAGTACCACACTGTATTAACCCAAATGTAAACCGGTATCCCCAATGTCAGTCTCGTATTCTAGAGCACCAGGGTTGCGACACTCTAAATGGGCCAAATAAGGGTTTTAACTGAAGGGGTGTGCTTAAGTGTGGGTCCACGGGGTCTGATGGTGAGCCGGGTCAGGGGGTGAGCTCCAGTGGTGGGTCTGGTTCTCAAGGGGTCTCTTAAATCCTGTCGCCCGTTTCCTTATGCTGTGCATTTACAACTTGGGGCATTTTGACACCTGTCCTGCCAGCGGAACGCTCCCCGTCTAGGAATCGAATCCTGGTCTTCCGCGTGACAAGCGGAGATACTGTCCTCGATACGAAAGAGGATTGATGAACTTGGATTTTGGGTTGGTTTTTCGGGATATACAGGGAATACAAAAAAATGATAGCGTGAATATGTGAAAGCTAAATGCACATTTACTGTCCCTTCTTGTGTTACATTTTAGTTCATTCAATTTTTGTGGAACTATGCTAAGCCCTTTTAGTGCATTGTTGGTATAGTGGCTAGCAGAGCTCCCTTCTAAGCATTTGACCAGGGTTCAATTCCCAGCCAATGAATCTCAATGATAAGTATATCCTACACATGGTGGCTGAACATTTTAGGGTTACTTTCTTAAATAAACAAAGATTTCTTTCATTGGAAAAAAAAGTCCTTGAACCGCCGAAAATGTCTTGCGAAAGATCAAAGTTGTGCATTTAGAAGTGCACGCCAAATTTTGTGGCTACTTGCATTGTCTCACTTATCTCGATATCACATTTGAGTTTCACAAAAGCATGGGAAGAACGTGGCAGTTGATTTCCATGTTCATAATGGAGGTTCCACCGAGACTTGAACTCGGATCACTGGATTCAAAGTCCAAAGTGCTGACCTTTACACCATGGAACCAAGCTCTTTAATTGCCTTGTTGTGGTTGAAGGTAAATCTGTCAGTTCCCAATGTTACGCACTGACTTACATTTCAGTTCATTCAATTTTTGTGTCATCATGCCAGGCTCTTTTTATGCATTGGTGGTATAGTGGTGAGCATAGCTGCCTTCCAAGCAGTTGACCTGGGTTCGATTCCCAGCCAATGCATCTCTATGATCAATATGTCCTGGACATGGTGGCTGAACATTTTAGGGTTACTGTCTTAAATAAACAACGTGCTCTTCCATTGGAAAAATAGTGTACTTGGATCGCCGCAAATGTCTTGCGAATGATCCAAGTTGTGCCTTTGGAGGTTGACGCCAAATTCTGTGGCTACTTGCATTGTCTCACTTATCTCTATATCACATTTGAGTTTCACAACAGCATGGGAACAATGTGGCAGTGGTTTTCCATGTGCATAATGAAGGTTCCACCGAGACTTGAACTCGGATCACTGGATTCAGAGTCCAAAGTGCTGACCATTACACCATGGAACCAAGCTGTATAGTTTCCTTATTGTGGTTGAAGGTAAATCTGTCAGTTCCCAATGTTACACACTGACTTAAATTTCAGTTCATTCAATTTTTGTGTCATCATGCCAGACTCTTTTTGTGCATTGGTGGTATAGTGCTGAGCATAGCTGCCTTCCAAGCAGTTGACCTGGGTTTGATTCCCAGCCAATGCATCTCTATGATCAATATGTCCTGGACATGGTGGCTGAACATTTTAGGGTTACTGTCTAAAAAAAACAACGTGCTCTTCCGTTGGAAAAATAGTGTACTTGGATCTCCGCAAATGTCTTGCGAATGATCAAAGTTGTGCCTTTGGAGGTTGACGCCAAATTTTGTGGCTACTTGCATTGTCTCACTTATCTCTATATCACATTTGAGTTTCACAACAGCATGGGAACAATGTGGCAGTGGTTTTCCATGTGCATAATGAAGGTTCCACCGAGACTTGAACTCGGATCACTGGATTCAAAGTCCAAAGTGCTGACCTTTACACCATGGAACCAAGCTCTTTAATTGCCTTGTTGTGGTTGAAGGTAAATCTGTCAGTTCCCAATGTTACACACTGACTTAAATTTCAGTTCATTCAATTTTTGTGTCATCATGCCAGACTCTTTTTGTGCATTGGTGGTATAGTGCTGAGCATAGCTGCCTTCCAAGCAGTTGACCTGGGTTTGATTCCCAGCCAATGCATCTCTATGATCAATATGTCCTGGACATGGTGGCTGAACATTTTAGGGTTACTGTCTAAAAAAAACAACGTGCTCTTCCGTTGGAAAAATAGTGTACTTGGATCTCCGCAAATGTCTTGCGAATGATCAAAGTTGTGCCTTTGGAGGTTGACGCCAAATTTTGTGGCTACTTGCATTGTCTCACTTATCTCTACATCCCATTTGAGTTTCACAACAGCATGGGAACAACATGGCAGTTGTTTTCCATGTGCATAATGAAGGTTCCACCGAGACTTGAACTCGGATCACTGGATTCAGAGTCCAAAGTGCTGACCATTACACCATGGAACTAAGCTGTATAGTTTTCTTGTTGTGGTTGAAGGTAAATCTGTCAGTTCCCAATGTTACACACTGACTTACATTTCAGTTCATTCAATTTTTGTGTCATCATGCCAGGCTCTTTTTGTGCATTGGTGGTATAGTGGCGAGCATAGCTGCCTTCCAAGCAGTTGACCTGGGTTCGATTCCCAGCCAATGCATCTCTATGATCAATATGTCCTGGACATGGTGGCTGAACATTTTAGGGTTACTGTCTTAAATAAACAACGTGCTCTTCCATTGGAAAAATAGTGTACTTGGATCGCCGCAAATGTCTTGCGAATGATCAAAGTTGTGCTTTTGGAGGATGACGCCAAATTTTGTGGCTACTTGCATTGTCTCACTTATCTCTATATCACATTTGAGTTTCACAACAGCATGGGAACAACATGGCAGTTGTTTTCCATGTGCATAATGAAGGTTCCACCGAGACTTGAACTCGGATCACTGGATTCAGAGTCCAAAGTGCTGACCATTACACCATGGAACCAAGCTGTATAGTTTCCTTGTTGTGGTTGAAGGTAAATCTGTCAGTTCCCAATGTTACACACTGACTTACATTTCAGTTCATTCAATTTTTGTGTCATCATGCCAGGGTTTTTTTGTGCATTGGTGGTATAGTGCTGAGCATAGCTGCCTTCCAAGCAGTTGACCTGGGTTTGATTCCCAGCCAATGCATCTCTATGATCAATATGTCCTGGACATGGTGGCTGAACATTTTAGGGTTACTGTCTTAAAAAAACAACGTGCTCTTCCGTTGGAAAAATAGTGTACTTGGATCTCCGCAAATGTCTTGCGAATGATCAAAGTTGTGCCTTTGGAGGATGACGCCAAATTTTGTGGCTACTTGCATTGTCTCACTTATCTCTGTATCACATTTGAGTTTCACAACAGCATGGGAACAATGTGGCAGTTGTTTTCCATGTGCATAATGAAGGTTCCACCGAGACTTGAACTCGGATCACTGGATTCAGAGTCCAAAGTGCTGACCATTACACCATGGAACAAAGCTGTATAGTTTCCTTGTTGTGGTTGAAGGTAAATCTGTCAGTTCCCAATGTTACACACTGACTTACATTTCAGTTCATTCAATTTTTGTGTCATCATGCCAGGGTTTTTTTGTGCATTGGTGGTATAGTGCTGAGCATAGCTGCCTTCCAAGCAGTTGACCTGGGTTTGATTCCCAGCCAATGCATCTCTATGATCAATATGTCCTGGACATGGTGGCTGAACATTTTAGGGTTACTGTCTTAAAAAAACAACGTGCTCTTCCGTTGGAAAAATAGTGTACTTGGATCTCCGCAAATGTCTTGCGAATGATCAAAGTTGTGCCTTTGGAGGATGACGCCAAATTTTGTGGCTACTTGCATTGTCTCACTTATCTCTGTATCACATTTGAGTTTCACAACAGCATGGGAACAATGTGGCAGTTGTTTTCCATGTGCATAATGAAGGTTCCACCGAGACTTGAACTCAGATCACTGGATTCAAAGTCCAAAGTGCTGACCTTTACACCATGGAACTAAGCTCTTTAATTGCCTTGTTGTGGTTGAAGGTAAATCTGTCAGTTCCCAATGTTACACACTGACTTACATTTCAGTTCATTCAATTTTTGTGTCATCATGCCAGGCTCTTTTTGTGCATTGGTGGTATAGTGCTGAGCATAGCTGGCTTCCAAGCAGTTGACCGGGTTCGATTCCCAGCCAATGCATCTCTATGATCAATATGTCCTGGACATGGTGGCTGAACATTTTAGGGTTACTGTCTTAAATAAACAACATGCTCTTCCGTTGGAAAAATAGTGTACTTGGATCGCCGCAAATGTCTTGCGAATGATCAAAGTTGTGCCTTTGGAGGTTGACGCCAAATTTTGTGGCTACTTGCATTGTCTCACTTATCTCCATATCCCATTTGAGTTTCACAAGAGCATGGGAACAATGTGGCAGTTGTTTTCCATGTGCATAATGAAGGTTCCACCGAGACTTGAACTCGGATCCAGAGTCCAGAGTGCTGACCATTACACCATGGAACCAAGCACTTTAGTTTGCTTGTCATGGATGAAGGTACTTGTGATAGTTCCCAATGTTACACACTGACTTACATTTCAGTTCATTCAATTTTTGTGTCATCATGCCAGGCTCTTTTTGTGCACTGGTGGTATAGTGGTGAGCATAGCTGCCTTCCAAGCACTTGACCTGGGTTCGATTCCCAGCCAATGCATCTCTACGATCAGTACGTCCACTTAATTCCGAGACATGGTGAATCAACATTTTAGGGTTACCGTCTTAAATAAACAAAGCCTTCTTTCATTGGAAGAAAAGTCCTTGAACCAACGAAAATGTCTTGCGAATAATCAAAGTTGTGCCTTTTGAAGTGCACGCCAAACATTTGTGGCTACTTGTATTGTCTGACATATCTCCATATCACATTTGAGTTTCACAACAGCATGGGAACAACGTGACAGAGGTTCCACCGAGACTTGAACTTGGATCACTGGATTCAGAGTCCAGAGTGCTGACCTTTACACCATGGAACCAAGCACTTTAGTTTGCTAGCCCCTGATGGGCTGGGGGAGGGGCGTTGGGGGTTTGTGGCTGGATGATGGGCCTGTGGGGGATGGCGTCAGGACTGCTGCATTGTCTTTCAAAGCGGCAGTAGAATTCGTTCAGCTCGTCTGCCAGGCGGAGGTCATTCATGGAGTGGGGGGTTTTAGGCTTGTAGTTGCTGATCTGCCTGAGACCTCTCCCAACAGAAGTAGAGTCACTTGCTGAGAGCTGATGTTGCAGTTTCTCAGAGTACAGTCGTTTAGCATCTCTCACCGCCTTACTAAACCTGTATTTTGACTCTGTGAACAAGTCATTGTCCCCACTCCTAAACGCCTGGTCCTTCTGCAAGCGTAGCGTTCTGAGCTCTGGTGTGAACCAGGGTTTGTCGTCGTTGTGGCTCACCCTGGAGCTGGATGGAACATAGCTGTCCTCACAGAAGCTGATGTATGAAGTTACAGCCTCTGTGTACTCATACAAACTGTTGGTAGCAGTCCTGAAAACGTCCCAGTCAGTGCAGTCCAAGCACGACCGAAGATCCTCCCAAGCCTCACTGGTCCACTTCTTGAATTTCCTCAATACAGGTTTGCAGAGTTTTAGTTTCTGCCGGTATGAGGGAATCAGGTGAACCATGGCGAGGTCAGAGTTTCCCAGTGCAGCACGAGGGACTGCGTGATAAGTCCTGCTGATGGTGGTGAACAGGAGTTTTAAATATTAGGCATCATAAAAATGCTTACCGCACCTGGTATTCCCAGGTGGTCTCTCATCCAAGTACTAACCAAGCCCCACTCTGGTTAGCTTCTGAGATCAGGCGCAATCAGTGGGGTGTGGCCATAAGCTGAAAATGTTTTGGCCAAAGTGAGTTTTATTGACCTGGGGAGAATTGGATGTTTAAGTATTAAGCGTAAAAAAATCTTACAGAACCTTGTATTCCCAGGCGGTTTCCGATCCAAGTACTAACCAGGCCCACCTCTGCTTAGCATCTGAGTTCAGATGAGATCTGGCGCAATCAGTGGGGTGTGGACGTAAGCTGAGAATGTTTGGGGCCAA
Organism: Clinocottus analis; assembly: GCF_023055335.1. Lineage (NCBI taxonomy): Eukaryota > Metazoa > Chordata > Actinopteri > Perciformes > Cottidae > Clinocottus > Clinocottus analis. Next base: position 65,206 of record NW_027176042.1, on the reverse strand, counting down.
AGTGAGTTTTCATGACCTGGAGAGAACTGGATTTTTAAGCATACAAAAATGCTCACAGCACCTGGTATTCCCAGGCGGTCTTCCATCCAGGTACTAAACAGGCCCAACTCTGCTTAGCTTCTGAGTTCAGACAAAGTCAGGCGCAAACAGTGTGGTGTGGCTGTAAGCTGAAAAGGGTGTGGCAAAAGTGAGTTTAATTGACCTGGGGAGAACTGGATTTTTAATTATCAAGCATAGAAAAAGATTATAGCACCTAGAATTCCCAGGAGGTCTCCCATCCAAGTAGTGACTAGGCCCGACTCTGCTTAGCTTGTCAGATCAAACGAGATCAGGCGCAATTATAGTGGTGTGGCCGTAAGCTGGCTAGGAAGCGGACAAGGTGAGTTTTATTGAGAGAACTAGAGTGTTTATTATTCGGCATTTAAAAACGTGTACAGCACTTGGTATTCCCAGGAGGTCTCCCATTCAAGTACTGGCCAAGCCCAACTCCGCTTAACTTCTGAAAGCTGACGAGATCAGGCTCAATCAGAGTGGTGTGGCCGTAAACTGCATAGGAAGCGGACAAGGTGAGCTTTATTGACCTGGAGGGAACTACAGTGTTTATTTTTAGGCATTTAAAAAGGCTTATAGCACCTGGTATTCCCGGGAGGTCTCCCATCCAAGTACTGACCAGGCCCAACTCTGCTTAGTTTCTGAGATCGAACGAGATCAGGAGCAATCAGAGTGGTGTTGCCGTAAGCTACAAAAGAAGCGGCCGAAGAGAGTTTTATTGACCTCGAGAAAACTGGAGCTTTAATTATTAGGTTAAAAAAAGCCTACAGCACCTGGTATTCCTATGAGGTCTCCCATCCAAGTACTGACCAGGCCCAACTTTGCTTAGCTTCTGAGAGCTGACAAGATCAGGCGCATCCAGAGTGGTGTGGCCGTAAGCTGCATAGGAAGCTGACAAGGTGAGTTTTATTGACCTAGAGGGAACTGGAGTGTTTATTATTCGGCATTTAAAAAAGCTTATAGCTCCTGGTATACCCAGGAGGTCTCCCATCCAAGTACTGACTAGGCCCGACTCCGCTTAGCTTCTGAGATCCAACAAGATCAGACGCAATCAGAGTGGTGTGGCCATCAGCTGCATAGGAAGCGGAGAAGGTGAGTTTTATTGACTTGGAGGGAACAAGAGTGTTTATTATTCGGCATTTAAAAAATCTAATAGCACCTGGTATTCCCAGGAGGTCTCCTATCCAAGTACTGACTAGGTCCGACTCTGCTTAGTTTCTGAGATCGAACGAGATCAGGAGCAATCAGAGTGGTGCGGCCGTAAGCTGCATAGGAAGCAGACAAGGTGAGTTTTATTGACCTGGAGCAGGATCAGGGAGCATCTTGTTGCAATGGCTGCTGGCCTACCCTGTCTTCATTGGATCCCAGTGGAGTCCACAAAGTATTGCAAAGATTGCAACTACCAAATTTCACCATAAAATTCACTTCCAGGCCAATTTTTTGTGTTTTTATGGGCCTGGGAAGTTTAAAAAAGCGTTAAATAGCGGGTAGGAGAAAAGGCGGGTAGTAGGTGGCCAGACACGTTGATCCGTTGCAGTTTTCAGCAGAGGGGAGTTAGCTCAAGTGGTAGAGCGCTTGCTTTGCATGTGAAAGGTAGTGGGATCGATGCCCACATTCTCCAAGTGACTTTGGCTTCTACTATTATGTGGAAGATTTGATTGTATGAGCATTCTGGGACTTCTTGCACCAGTTGAGCTGTGCTTGCTTTGCATGTGATAGGCAGTGGGATCGATGCCCACATTCTCCACCTCTTTGAAAGACTTTGTTTTCTGATATTGAGAGGAAAACAAGCTTGTTGTTTAAAGTGTCCTCCGCTAATCGGGCATGATCAGGGAGCATGTTGTCGCAATGGCTTCTGAGGATCATCGAGCATGTTGTCGCAATGGCTGCTGGTCTACCCTATCTTCATTGGATCCCAGTGGAGTCCACAAAGTACCAAATGTCACCATAAAATTCACTTTCAGGCCATTTTTTGTGTTTTTATGGGCCTGGGAAGTTTAAAAAAGCGTTAAATAGCGGGTAGGAGAACAGGCGGGTAGGAGGAGGCCAGACACGTTGATCCGTTGCACTTTTCAGCAGAGGGGAATTAGCTCAAGTGGTAAATAGCGTTAAATGGCGGGTAGGAGAACAGGCGGGTAGGAGGAGGCCAGGCACGTCGATCCGTTGCGCTTTTCAGCAGAGGGGAATTAGCTGAAGTGGTTGAGCGCTTGCTTTGCATGCGAGAGGCAGTGGGATTGATGCCCACATTCTCCAAGTGACTTTGGCTCCTACTCTTATGTGGAAGATTGTACGAGCATTATGGGACTTCTTGCACCAGTTGAGCTGAAGACAGCAACCGTGTTTTTATTTCACCATAACTTGGAGTAGAAACAGTAGAATCACTGTTGTTTAACAAATGAATCATGGAAGAGCAAGACATTTTAGACTTTTCTTGCTTAGAATGAGCAATTTCTAATCTTGAAACTGCATTTTGCTTGGGTCTTGAGCTCAATGGTGCACATTATGCCCATGACATGGCAGACCAAAGCAAAGTGGACTGCGACGAGGATGGGATTCGAACCCACGCGTGCATAGCACAATGGATTAGCAGTCCATCGCCTTAACCACTCGGCCACCTCGTCGTCTCAATGCCCTTGCGTGAAAGGTCCGGTCCAGTTCACCTTCCAAACTGATTATACAGGTCTGGAGTGTTTGGAAAAGTGTGACCTGGCGGGGGTAGAGGAGGAGATATAGGCGTCTCATGCCTGCGACATAAACTACTCTTGGGGAATTAGCTGAAATGGTAGAGCGCTCGCTTAGCATGCGAGAAGTAGCGGGATCGATGCCTGCATTCTCCACCTCTCTGAAAGACTTTATTTTCTGATACTGATGGAAAACAAGTTTGTTGTTTAAAGTGTCCTCCGCAAATTGGGCAGGATCAGGGAGCATCTTGTTGCAGTGGCTGCTGGCCTACCCTATCTTCATTGGATCCCAGTGGAGTCCACAAAGTATTGCAAAGATTGCAACTACCAAATGTCACCATAAAATTCAGTTCCAGGCCATTTTTTGTGTGTTTTTTATGGGCCGGGAAAGTTGAAAAAAGCGTGAAATAGCGGGTAGGAGAATAGGCGGGTAGGAGAAGGCCTGGCACGTTGATCCATTGCCCTCTTGTGCAGAGGGGAATTAGCTCAAGTGGTAGAGCGCTTGCTTCGCATGCGAGAGGCAGTGGGATCGATGCCCACATTCTCCACCTCTTTGAAAGACTTTCTTTTCTGATATTGAGAGAAAACAAGTTTGTTGTTTAAAGTGTCGTCCGCTAATTGGGGAGGATCAGGGCCCATGTTGTCGCAATGGCTGCTCAGACTTAAACCTTCCAAAGTGATTATACCGGACTGGAATGTTTGGAGAAGTGTGAACTGGCGGGTGTAGAGGAGGAGATATAGGCGGCTCTTCCCTGAGCATTCAACCAATTGTGGGGAATTAGCTCAAATGGTAGAGCGCTCGCTTAGCATGCGAGAAGTAGCGGGATCGATGCCCGCATTCTCCACCTCTTTGAAATACTTTGTTTTCTGATATTGAGAGGAAACAAGTTTGTTGTTTAAAGTGTCGTCCGCTAATTGGGGAGGATCAGGGCCCATGTTGTTGCAATGGCTGCTCAGACGTCGCATTATGGGACTTCTTCCAAAGTGATTATACCCGTCTGGAATGTTTGGAAAATTGTGAACTGGCGGGGGTAGAGGAGGAGATATAGGTGGCTCTTCCCTGAACATTGAACCAATTGTGGGGAATTAGCTCAAATGGTAGAGCGCTCGCTTAGCATGCGAGAAGTAGCGGGATCGATGCCCGCATTCTCCACCTCTTTGAAATACTTTGTTTTCTGATATTGAGAGGAAACAAGTTTGTTGTTTAAAGTGTCGTCCGCTAATTGGGGAGGATCAGGGCCCATGTTGTCGCAATGGCTGCTCAGACGTCGCATTATGGGACTTCTTCCAAAGTGATTATACCCGTCTGGAATCTTTGGAAAATTGTGAACTGGCGGGGGTAGAGGAGGAGATATAGGCGGCTCTTCCCTGAGCCTTAAACCAATTGTGGGGAATTAGCTCAAATGGTAGAGTGCTTGCTTCGTATGCGAGAAGTAGTGGGATGGATGCCTGCATTCTCCACCTCTTTGAAATACTTTGTTTTCTGATATTGAGAGGAAACAAGTTTGTTGTTTAAAGTGTCGTCCGCTAATTGGGGAGGATCAGGGCCCATGTTGTCGCAATGGCTGCTCAGACGTCGCATTATGGGACTTCTTCCAAAGTGATTATACCCGTCTGGAATGTTTGGAAAATTGTGAACTGGCGGGGGTAGAGGAGGAGATATAGGCGGCTCTTCCCTGAACATTGAACCAATTGTGGGGAATTAGCTCAAATGGTAGAGCGCTCGCTTAGCATGCGGGAAGTAGCGGATCGATGCCCGCATTCTCCACCTCTTTGAAATACTTTGTTTTCTGATATTGAGAGGAAACAAGTTTGTTGTTTAAAGTATCGTCCGCTAATTGGGGAGGATCAGGGCCCATGTTGTCGCAATGGCTGCTGGCCTACCCTGTCTTCATTGGATCCCAGTGGAGTCCACAAAGTATTGCAAAGATTGCAACTACCAAATGTCACCATAAAATTCAGTTCCAGGCCATTTTTTGTGTGTTTTTTATGGGCCTGGAAAGTTGAAAAAAGCGTGAAATAGCGGGTAGGAGAATAGGCGGGTAGGAGGAGGCCTGGCACGTTGATCCATTGCCCTCTTGTGCAGAGGGGAATTAGCTCAAGTGGTAGAGCGCTTGCTTTGCATGCGAGAGGCAGTGGGATCGATGCCCACATTCTCCACCTCTTTGAAAGACTTTCTTTTCTGATATTGAGAGAAAACAAGTTTGTTGTTTAAAGTGTCGTCCGCTAATTGGGGAGGATCAGGGCCCATGTTGTCGCAATGGCTGCTCATACTTAAACCTTCCAAAGTGATTATACCGGTCTGGAATGTTTGGAGAAGTGTGAACTGGCGGGGGTAGAGGAGGAGATATAGGCGGCTTTTCCCTGAGCCTTAAACCAATTGTGGGGAATTAGCTCAAATGGTAGAGCGCTCGCTTAGCATGCGAGAAGTAGCGGGATAGATGCCTGCATTCTCCACCTCTCTGAAAGACTTTATTTTCTGATACTGATGGAAAATAATTTTGTTGTTGAAAGTGTCCTCCGCAAATTGGGCAGGATCAGGGAGCATCTTGTTGCAGTGGCTGCTGGCCTACCCTATCTTCATTGGATCCCAGTGGAGTCCACAAAGTATTGCAAAGATTGCAACTACCAAATGTCACCATAAAATTCAGTTCCAGGCCATTTTTTGTGTGTTTTTTATGGGCCTGGAAAGTTGAAAAAAGCATGAAATAGCGGGTAGGAGAAGAGGCGGGTAGGAGGAGGCCTGGCACGTTGATCCATTCCCCTCTTGTGCAGAGGGGAATTAGCTCAAGTGGTAGAGCGTTTGCTTTGCATGCGAGAGGCAGTGGGATCGATGCCCACATTCTCCAAGTGACTTTGGCTCCTACTCTTATTTGGAAGTATGAGCATTATGGGACTTCTTGCACCAGTTGAGCTGAAGACAGCAACTGTGTTTTTATTCCACCAAAACTTGGAGTAGAAACAGTAGAATCACTGTTTAACAAATGAATCATGGAAGAGCAAGACATTTTAGACTTTTCTTGCTTGAAATGAGCAATTTCTAATCTTGAAAGTGCATTTTGCTTGGGTCTTGAGCTCAATGGTGCACATTATGCCCATGACATGGCAGACCAAAGCAAAGTGGACTGCGTCGAGGATGGGATTCAAACCCACGCATGCATAGCACAATGGATCAGCAGTCCATCGCCTTAACCACTCGGCCACCTCGTCGTCTCAACGCCCTTGCGTGAAAGGTCCGATCCAGTTCACCTTCCAAACTGATTATACAGGTCTGGAATGTTTGGAGAAGTGTGACCTGGCGGGGGTAGAGGAGGAGATATAGGCGTATCTTGCCTGCGACATAAACTACTCTTGGGGAATTAGCTCAAATGGTAGAGCGCTCGCTTAGCATGCGAGAAGTAGCGGGATCGATGCCCGCATTCTCCACCTCTCTGAAAGACTTTCTTTTCTGATACTGATGGAAAACAAGTTTGTTGTTTAAAGTGTCCTCCTTCAAATTGGGCAGGATCAGGGAGCATCTTGTTGCAGTGGCTGCTGGCCTACCCTATCTTCATTGGATCCCAGTGGAGTCCACAAAGTATTGCAAAGATTGCAACTACCAAATGTCACCATAAAATTCAGTTCCAGGCCATTTATTGTGTGTTTTTTATGGGCCTGGAAAGTTGAAAAAAGCGTGAAATAGCGGGTAGGAGAATAGGCGGGTAGGAGGAGGCCTGGCACGTTGATCCATTGCCCTCTTGTGCAGAGGGGAATTAGCTCAAGTGGTAGAGCGCTTGCTTCGCATGCGAGATGCAGTGGGATCGATGCCCACATTCTCCAAGTGACTTTGGCTCCTACTCTCATTTGGAAGTATGAGCATTATGGGACTTCTTGCACCAGTTGAGCTGAAGACAGCAACTGTGTTTTTATTCCACCAAAACTTGGAGTAGAAACAGTAGAATCACTGTTGTTTAACAAATGAATCATGGAAGAGCAAGACATTTCAGACTTTTCTTGCTTGAAATGAGCAATTTCTAATCTTGAAAGTGCATTTTGCTTGGGTCTGGAGCTCAATGGTGCACATTACACCCATGACATGGCAGACCAAAGCAGAGTGGACTGCGACGAGGATGGGATTCGAACCCACGCGTGCACAGCACAATGGATTAGCAGTCCAACGCCTTAACCACTCGGCCACCTCGTCGTCTCAGTGCCCTTGCGTGAAAGGTCCGATCCAGTTCACCTTCCAAACTGATTATACAGGTCTGGAATGTTTGGAAAAGTGTGACCTGGCGGGGGTGGGGTGGGAGAGATAGGTGGCTCTACCCTGAGACCTAAACTACTAGTGGGGAATTAGCTCAAATGGTAGAGAGCTTGCGAGAAGTAGTGGGATTGGTGCCCATATTCTCCACCTCTTTGAAAAACTTCATTTTTTGATATTGACAGAAAACAAATTTGTTGTTGAAAGTGTCCTCTGCTAGATCAGGGAGCATCTTGTTGCAATAGCTGCTGGCCTACCCTATCTTCATTGGTTCCCAGCGGAGTCCACAAAGTTTAGCAAAGATTGCAACTACAAAATGTCACCGTAAAATTCAGTTCCAAGCCATTTTTTTGTGTTTTTCATGGGCCTGGAAAGATTAAAAAAAGCGTTAAATAGCGGGTAGGAGGTGGCTAGGCACGTTAATCAATGCCACCCTTAAGCAGAGGGGAATTAGCTCAATTTTCTCTTCATTGTTGCGTCAGACTATACACCAGATGTTTTACGGTTAACCCCTGACCTCTGACCTGTTGTTTTGGTTTCCACAGAAACAGAGATAGTCTTTGTAAGATGCTTCTTGTCTCATGAGAATCTGCCCGGTACAGTTAGAAACCCCACAATGTCAAGGTGTGTCTGTGGCTCTTTCTTTTGTTCTTCAAAACAGTGATGTGCAATATTTTAAAGACGACAGTATATGTGCACGATTCCTCTTATGTGCACACTGCACTCATCACTCTTCACTGCCACTCAGATCGACTGAGCTACGACACAACAAACACACATGTTGTGTGCAGAGAAATATTGTTTCCCATGTATAGAATTCATTTGTAGTTTATATGCAGTACTCAGATTTCACAATACATTTACAAACATATGCATTATCAATCTTATTAGTGGTGATGGTGGCTTACTGCACAAATTATCATAAAAGAAAACAAACTGATAATCTTGTGGATAAGTGCAGACCCATTTTACATTTGGACGTGACTCATTCCATAAATCTCCATGTAATGTGCATTGAGCAACTGACCACATGTCAAAGTAATGTGAGCCAGCCCTCTTTATTAGCACGTACATGTTACCTGAAACCCCAACACGTTGCTCCGGAGTGACCAGTAGAGGGCGCCAGCGGACTGTCTGTAATACTTACAGAATATTGGTTGAGTAGCACATTCACAGATACGTTTATCTCATCATTTCATTTTGATATCTTGTAATGACTCTCAAATGTTTAAAGTAAAAACACAAATGTGCCTTGTAGTTATTTTCTATGTATGTCTTTTTATTTTGTGTTGCCTCTCCAGTGTTGGTAAGTTGTATATGTTCATTTTTAAATAAGCTATAGCAGTATTATGAACATGATAATAATGATATTAATTAATTAAGTTCCCACATTGTTTCCCTCTTATATATTGAGGTCACATCTTGTTCCCTTGCACCGACATGTCATCACCTTCGGTTCTGGTACACAATCAGTAAAGATTATTCTTTATGAGTTCATTTGAATACAATTGGGAAGAATTATACCACACATTGCTGGATGTTCCTCCATTTTAACATGTTATATTACAAATATCAATAATTAACAATAATAACAGTATAGCCTTCGAGTCAAATGGAAATCAAAAATATAGAATATATATATAATTTTTTTCATGCATTTAATATCAGAAATATTATGATATTGTTTCTAATATATATATATATATATATATATATATATATATATATATATATATATATATATATATATATATATTTATGTATGTAAAGAGATATCTAGAAAGACATTGAGTAAATAAACGGTATAAATACTGTACATCCAGGTTACATGAACATACTGTATTCTATGTGACAAATTAAATTTGCGGAGCTTCTTCAGGACGTTCCGCACCAACTTCTCTGCTGCAGGGTGCTACCTATTGCCGACCCCGCCAGACGCAAGGGAAGGCTGTCTGGTGCTTTATCAGTCCTGACAGACATAAAGGTTTTACAATCCTGCAGCAAACAGGCTGTCAGTCTCAATCCGAGTCGCTGTCCTCATCCCTCTGCCAGTATCTTCTGAAGGATCTGAGGCCTGACGTGGAGGACGCAGACTCTTTGTAGTCCTCTTCTCTGGTCCTCTTGGAGAACAATCCGAGGCCTGACGTGGAGGGAGCAGACTCTTCTGACCTCTGGGGGCACCGCGTCATCTTCATCTTCTTCTTTCACCTCCTCCTTTTCTACCACTTCTTCATCTTCTTCTTCCTCCTCTTCGCCTGCTTCCTCTTCTTGTGAAAAGGAGCCGTATGCGGAATCTTTGCTCTCTCAGTCTTCCTCGTCTTCCTCGTCGTCCCACCTACAAACTACAAATGTTTCGTTGCTGCTGCTGTAAAGTGATCAAACTGCTGTAAAGTGATGAAACTTCTGTATTTGATATTCTCTCTGTGGTGTTGAACTGCAGCTTCAGCCCTCATTCTTATATTTTACTTCAGTTAAAGAAGATTTATTGAAAGAGTTAAACTGGACGAGCTCTTCAGTCTGAGTCATGATTCTTTCTTTTTAATCAATTATTTTGTTCCAGTACAATGAAACACTATCAAGTTATGTTTCATAAACTGTTGTCTGCATATTCTTATGATCAGATTATAATCTGCATATAAACAAAAACAGTATGAAGGGATATGAGACACATGTATATGACACACATCGTTAGTGGGATAACGTATTTAATTCAGCATGTTTGAAACTGAACAAACAGTCGATGTGATGATCCTGCAGACAGACAGGAGGAGACAGAGACTGTGCTCACCTCTCTTTTGAGTCTTTTGGTCAAGTTTTAATGTCTCATTAAACATTATCATAAACAAAACATATTCAAATGTAAAAACTCAATCAAAAAATACAATTCATGTTATATCACAATATGCAGATGACAGCCTGCTTTTCATGTCACAGAAAAAAGGTCAAGACACATAACTTTAATGATAAACTTGATGAAATCTTTATTGTATTAAATGTTGAAAGCATCAACACAAGCAGGAAGACGTTCATGTAGAAACATGTCATGAGAGAAAGAGAACCAGAGAGAGAGTTACAGAGTGAGACTGAGAGCAGTAGCAGACTGGAACCAGTAGCACAGTCCCAGTGAGGCAACTCAGGACTGGGAACACTGGTCTCTCCTCAGTGTCTCTGAGAGCGGAGTCTGGGAGCCCTGGCTGGCCTCACAGGTCACAGAGCCCACCTTCCTCCACTGGTCTGCAGGGAGCCTCAGGGTGCTGCTCCAGCTGTAGCAGCCGTCCTTCTCCAGCACCCCGAGGCTGCTGCTCTCCTCCCAGCTGCTGCTGCTGCTGCTGCTGCTGCTGCTGCTGCTGCCGTCCACCTTCCAGGCCAGACTCCAGTCTGAGGGGAAGCCCTTGTTGGCCAGGCACATGAGCGTGGCCTTCCCCTGCTGCAGCTCCTCACTGGAGGGGGGCAGCACCGTCAGGGTGGGGGCGACTCGGCCCACTGCAGAGAGAGAGAGTCAGAGTTCATATGAGGGGCAGCAGAGGAGGCGACTAGTTCTGTTGGTCTTCCTCAGATCGGATGAAACTGATCTTAAAGGTCTCACTTCCCCCTCTGAGCTCAGTGAGCGTGACAACAGACAGGTTTCAGTACTGAAGATAAAACATCTGTACTGGCCTTCTTCCTTCTGAGTTACACAGTTAAATATATTACAGTAAAGATGACGATTGTGAGGCTTTTATTGTTTTAACTATCTGAAGTATTTCTTAATTCAAGCCAAAACCTCAGACATCATGAGATGTTTGTTCTCTTCATGTCAGCAGGAATCATCAACACTCAGACTTCATTACTGACTCATTCAAATAAATTACGTTAACTAATGAAATACGTTTTACAAACTATTAAAACATGTTGAATGGCTTTAAAATCATCAGTCAGATGGAGTCATAACTATCACATTAAAAACTGAATAAATATACAAATTAAAGTCATCATCTAGCCATAATATTAAAACAAACATGTCTTGATAAAAAATAGTAATAGTCGTAGTAAATAGTAAAATTGTAACAGTTCCAATGATGTTTGAATAATATATAAATACAAAGTAAAATATTTCAACCCAATAAGATTATTCATTGCAGTGAATTTTAGACGAGTTATTGAAGCTGAAGACTTCAAGAATTGTTACAAATAGATACAATTTTAAATATCTGACAAAAATATAATCGTAAGCTCTCAAGCTATGACATTCAAATAGAATACACATAATAATGTATATTGTAGGTCATTTAGGCACTCAGATGTACTTACAGTTAATGTTCAGTCTGGTTCCTCCACCGAACGTGTACCACAGTGACACAAAGTCATTGAGCCGCCGTACAAAAACCTCTCAGTGTAGAGAGACACGGCTCTCTGACTCTGACACCAACAAACTCACCAAACTCAGTCACAGTTTACACACTTCATGTAAGAACTGGTGAAATGACTTAAAACTCAATAATGAATAATACATAAGGATTTAAAAATTTATATGTGAAACCTTAGACATCTATGAGCAATATTAACTTGTCTTTCAGTAAAACTAATTGATGATTCATCAAGATATTCCTGAAGAAAAACATGTATTCCTGCTAAATGTAAATAATTGTCATGAATGCATATTACTTGTACAATATGATAAATAAATAAATAGTTATTTTGTATAAATTTGAAACACAGTGATTTTGATTTGTTCTCTTGCATTAGAGACATTTTTCAAAACATTATTAAATTTGTCCTACAACGAGAATGAATTGTGTTGTAGTGAATTAGAAGGATTTTACAAAACATCTTATGATAAAATGTTTCCTCTAAACTCAAACTAAAGACTGAAATGAGCTCCGACACATTCCTGATCAATACTCTGATGAAGTGATTGATCCATTGATCATCAGCATCATCAGAGTCATCAAGTCCCTGTTGGAGTCCGTCAGAGCATTTCCATAGAGAGCCACTTTGCATCAGCAGCACCATGCTCCAGTGCTCTGGGAGACTTTATAGTCCTGAGAGTTGGACACTGGATGACTGACAGCTGTCCTTCATCACAGCAGAAGACACAGAAATCCTCCTCATCAAAAACATGACTTTGATCTGCGTCCTCATGTGGACTCTCCTCTGCTGCTGCTTCACAGGTAAAGTCCAGAGAATCAAACTCCTCTCCTCTATGAACATCGTCCCTCTGAAGTGAAGCCGACTAAACCGTGACGCTGCTTTATGTCTTTGTCTCTGTGTCCTCAGAGTCCAGAGGACAGGTCACAGTGACTCAGCCTGGAGCAGTGAGCTCTGCTGTGGGAGGCTCCGTCTCCATCTCATGTCACACCAGTCAGAATGTTTATACTAGTATGGATTTTTCTACTTGGAGCAGCTATCATGCGTTAGCCTGGTACCAACAGAGAGATGGAGAAGCTCCTAAACTGCTTATTTATTATGCTAGCACTCGACAATCAGGGATTCCAGCTCGTTTCACAGGCAGTGGATCAAACTCTGACTTCACTCTGACCATCAGTGGAGTCCAGACTGAAGATGCAGCGGTTTACTACTGTCAGAGTTTTCACGTTATCAACAGTCAGTATGTGTTCACACAGTGAAAAAGCGTCGTACAAAAACCTCCATCAGTCAGACTGAACAGAAACTGAACTGACTGCTGCAGCTGGAAGCTACTGAAGAGACTGATACACTTCACTGAAGACACACACACACACACACACACACACACACACACACACACATACACACACACAATCACACAATTCACAATAAAATGCATCAACATCTCAGACTTCTCATCTCAGAGTCTCACATCATGAAATCAGTTTGTTTGCAGATGACAGACTTTTATACATCATAAAATCTTCATTCATAATCTTCATTCATAATCTTGAGTTGATAAATAATCAAAGCAGGTTTTCTCTCCACACACTTCTTTAGTATATGAACATCACAGTTGAATCTATAAATTGAAGTGTGGATCTCAGGTAATTAAAATATTTAACACAATAAAATCCTCTGACAGAGAAATCAAACCTACAGGCATTTAAACAGTTCATCCAAATTAAGAGAAATATTTTCTCAACTTTGCAGAATATTCTTTTTTGTGTAGCCTACTGACAGTTATACTGATACTTTAATATATAATGGACATGAATTATCTTTATAGTGCTCAAAGATTTGAAGAAAATCGAGAAAACTTCCCATATAACAACTAAAGTCCTGGTTGTTTTTATTGGAAGTACTTTGTGTTAAAATAATAGACCTCATCAAACCCATTGTGATGCAGCAGTTATGCACAGTGCCACAACACATTACACTTATTTGTTACATTCATGACAAGGACAAGGTTTTCTATTAGACTTGTGATTTCATATAAAACCAAGAAAGTTGCTTATTTGTTAAAAAAGTCCAAGTGACAAAGTATGTGTGAGAAAGGTCACCCATCACCTGAAACAGAGAAGGAATGATCATTAAAGTTTATTGAGGCAAAGATACTTTCATACACAATAATTGTGTATATAGAATTTGAATATGAACAAAAATACACATTGGAGACGTGACAAATACTATTCAGTTTGATAGGTTTTAATAATTAAACACAATCAACATCAACCAAAGCGCCAATGTAAACCATTAAAGGTTCTTTATTCCTCAACACTTCATATCAGATGCTTTAAACAGAGCGAGCCGTCACCAGTGAGGAGGAACCACCCTGACGTGTTGAGGACAGCTACACTTCACTGACTCTGTGTGTTTGCATATGTGTCCTGCCTCTCTGCTGCCAGCCGTTAAGAGGCCAGTGTTGATCAGTGGCTGTCCAGGCCTTTCAGAGACACTGACACGCCGGCAGCATGATGATGATGTCACTGACTCTACTGCTGAGCACCCTGGGGCTCCTTGTTCAGGGTGAGACTCTCTTGTGAACACGTTGGTTCCCCAGCACCATGTTCTGCTGTGATGGAGAACCACTGGAACAAGCAGCATTGACCTTCTTCCATCTGTTCTCCGGGTTAAAGAAATGAGACTCTTCTGTTGGGATGTTGATCATCTTTCTCCAAACTGGATTTGTCTCAATAACCCTTCTGCTCTTCTTCATGTTTTCAGATTCATCAGGAGAAATCCTCCTGACTCAGTCTCCTGGATCTCAGTCTGTTGCTCCAGGACAGACTGTCTCCATCAGATGTAAAGCCAGTGTTAGTGTTAGCTACCTTCACTGGTACCTTCAGAAACAAGGAGAAGCTCCTAAACTTTTGATTTATTATGCAACAAATCTTCAGTCTGGAGTTTCAAATCGTTTCAGTGGAAGTGGATCTGGAACTGACTTCACTTTGACCATCAGTGGAGTTCAGACTGAAGATGCAGGAGATTATTATTGTCAGCAGAGTAGCAGCTGGCCGTTCACACAGTGATACACCGTCGTACAAAAACCTCCTCAGCTAAAGAGGAACTGATGTGACTCAACAGCTGCATAGACATTTAAACACAAGATGTTTTATAACCATTCATTAATTTCATACCAGCATGAAAGCATTCAGCATATTTCTGTTCTTTACATTTTTAGGAGTATTTTTTATGCAGTTTGTAAGTAAATATCAGTTTGTTCAAAGTAATAATATAATTTAATTATATAATTTCAGTTCTTACAACATTACAATCGAAAAGACAATATAACAAAAAATCAAAACATTTAGCCACACATATTTAATTCATGCAGAGTTTGACTTTATGTTTACGTTGTAAACTTTCAAAAGCTTTAAACTCAGAAAGGAAAAACAACAAAAAACTGTTCTTATAAAAAATGTTTTCTGTTTTTGAATTGTATTGAACTATTTATACATTTTACTATATTGACATGTTTTATTGTCCATTATGTATTTAGATGATGTAAAAAACTAAATAATACAGCACAATTCAGTCCAGATTACACCACTGAGCATTACTTCTTTATGAAAATATCACCTGAGATTATGACAGTCTAGATATCTAAAGCTAAAAATAACTCAGTCTCTTTGGATTAAATATAACCACTGTTGTAATGATAGGAAACCAAATATTAAAACAGTTACTATTTTATATTATACATGGAGACAGATTAATTGAACAGCCGGTCTTTCGTATTTTAATAGAATATAAGTCTTGTGTAAAAATATATTTCTAAAGAGAGAGAGGAAGAGACAGATACATTATTGTACCCTCTTTTGTGTCAAGTCATTTAGTGGAGTTGTACTTTCTCTATGATTAAAATTTTATGTAAATTCTCAAAATATCCTGATTATATATAACTTCACGCAGATGATACCCGGCTTTTTATATCTAATTCATGAAATGATTTTTACTCAAACTCAACATAGATCTTCAAAGGTAAACACAAGTGATATCAGAGAGCTTTGGGATTCAACATTGAAATGATTCTCCAATGTGTATTGTTATGAAAGTTAAGTAATATTGATAAAACTGAAACAATATTCAAGGAATATTTACAAAATTAAACCTATTAAAAAGAACCTGGAATAAATGTAATGATTACTTTTGCAAATTGTGTGTATTAAATCTTAGTAATGCTTGTAATGTATGATTTATGTCAAAGAAAGGAAGTCAAAAGACACATAAGTTTTATAATACACTTGATGAAATCTTTATTGTATTAAATGTTGAAAGCATCAACACAAGCAGGAAGACGTTCATGTAGAAACATGTCATGAGAGAAAGAGAACCAGAGAGAGAGTTACAGAGTGAGACTGAGAGCAGTAGCAGACTGGAACCAGTAGCAGAGTCCCAGTGAGGCAGCTCAGGACTGGGAACACTGGTCTCTCCTCAGTGTCTCTGAGAGCGGAGTCTGGGAGCCCTGGCTGGCCTCACAGGTCACAGAGCCCACCTTCCTCCACTGGTCTGCAGGGAGCCTCAGGGTGCTGCTCCAGCTGTAGCGGCCGTCCTTCTCCAGCACCCCGAGGCTGCTGCTCTCCTCCCAGCTGCTGCTGCTGCTGATGCTGCTGCTGCTGCTGCCGTCCACCTTCCAGGCCAGACTCCAGTCTGAGGGGAAGCCCTTGTTGGCCAGGCACATGAGCGTGGCCTTCCCCTGCTGCAGCTCCTCAATGGAGGGGGGCAGCACTGTCAGGGTGGGACGGACATCACCTAGGAGACACCAATCAGCTTAGAGGACGGGGACCACACAGCTGTCAATCAAGCACCACGTGGACACCTTTACTGTGAGAGAGTTGGTTTTCTCCTTAAAGGAGTTTCTGCCAGATGTTTGTTCTGCTCCACCAGTCACTCACTCACACATTGTTTCACTTCCCTTTAAGAAGCCTCTCATGCAGATCAGCACAGAGAGAATCATCGTACAGAACCACCAGAAATATATCAAACTACACTGAGATGAAACACCAAGACGTGGCCCAATATTACAACTGCATCACTGAAAACCTTAAAGAAACATTACTTTTGAATGTTTAGTCAGAAGTTTCTGATGTGGATGTCAGTCGAGATTCAAAACTGTTTAAAATATTTTCAAAATGTAGAAGATTTTACACATCATGAAATACCATCTGTATCTTTACTGTGTTCAATTTGATTTGAATCCTAATTTTTTATTAAGGTGTAAAATTAATTAGAATTCTCGTTAATTATTTTTTTGAAAGAGTTCATGTTTTAACTGTTTTAAATTTGAAGTTGTTTAAATTTCAGGACGACATGAACGTGTAAAGACAAGTTTAGTGAAGCTGCTCTGAGTTAGTCTCCATGATAAAGGTGGAGATATAAAAACACTAAACATATTTTAAATGTAACCAAAGCATTTTATCTGCCTCGAACATCCTCAAACTGAATTTAAAACACAACTTTACAAAATGATATTGAGTAATTTAGTGCAGGAACTTACTTCCAACATCCAGTCTGGTTCCTCCACCAAAAGTCCACCACAGTGACACAAAGTCATTGAGCCGCCGTACAAAAACCGTCTCTGTGACTCTGACTGACTGAACTACATCTACAAGCACTCAAGAAACTACTTCACCATTAAAGTTGGAGGAAATAATTTATTCTCCAGTTTAAAGTTTGACTTTTGAAACAACATGTTTCTGTACTTTCTGTTGCTGAAGTGAACTTTGTTTCTTTGTGCAACATTTTTGATGAAAATGTCGTTCATAAAAATTCAAAGAAAACTATTTTTCCTACATTGTTGAATATAATAATGAATACAAAGACAGTTGACTTCTGAAATAATAAAAATGGTAAACATTTGACTTACTTCCAACATTCAGTCTGGTTCCTCCACCGAACGTCAACCACAGTGACACAAAGTCATTGAGCCGCCGTACAAAAACCTCTCAGTGTAGAGAGACACGGCTCTCTGACTCTGACACCAACAAACTCACCAAACTCAGTCACAGTTTACACACTTCATGTAAGAACTGGTTCAGATGTTTAAAACTGAGTCAGTAATGATGCATATGAATTTAACAATGAATTCATTAAATATTAGACATCCATGAGCAACATGTTTTGAATCATAATTTTCGTATTGTTTACTTTACAGGGACAAATACACACTGACCAACAGTAAAACTGTAAGTGAGCCAGAGAGGCTAATTTTCATCTGCTGTCCCTGGCCAGTTTTTATTTACAATAACACAAAACTAATTCATTCAATATGTATTCATATAAAATACTATAGGCACTTAATACATAAACACCAAACAAGACAAATACACATTTGCACTGAATAGACAGGCAGGACAAACAGTACATTAATGTTTGCACATCTGATGGGCAACAAGCCATTCCCTGAGGCCGTGTTTGAACTTTTTGTATGTTTTTTTTTGTTCGTATGTTTGATGGAAGAGCATTCAATGAGTTTGCTGATTTAATGGAAATATATTCCTAAAGACAAACATGTATTCCTGCCAATTGTTAATAATAGTGTTTGTGGTACACTATAATAAATAAATTGGCATTTTGTTTAAATTTGTACCAAAGTGATGTTGATTTGTGTTTTAGTGAATCAGGAGGATTTTACAAAACATTCTTGAATAAAATGTTTTCTTCAAAATGTATTTGTCAAATGTTAGACATCTATGAGAAATATTAACTTGTCTTTCAGTAAAATTAATTGATGATTGATCAAGTTATTCCTGAAGAAAAACATGTATTCCTGCTAAATGTCAATAATGGTCATACATGCATGTTTCTTGTACACTATAATAAATAAATAAACAATATTTGTTTAAATTTGTCCTACAACAAGAATGAATTGTGTGGTAGTGAATTAGGAGGATTTTACAAAACATTCTAAAATAAAATGTTTCCTCTAAACTCAAACTAAAGACTGAAATGAGCTCTGACACATTCCTGATCAATACTCTGATGAAGTGATTGATCCATTGATCATCAGCATCATCAGAGTCATCAAGTCCCTGTTGGAGTCCGTCAGAGCATTTCCATAGAGAGCCACTTTGCATCAGCAGCACCATGCTCCAGTGCTCTGGGAGACTTTATAGTCCTGAGAGTTGGACACTGGATGACTGACAGCTGTCCTTCATCACAGCAGAAGACACAGAAATCCTCCTCATCAAAAACATGACTTTGATCTGCGTCCTCATGTGGACTCTCCTCTGCTGCTGCTTCACAGGTAAAGTCCAGAGAATCAAACTCCTCTCCTCTATGAACATCGTCCCTCTGAAGTGAAGCCGACTAAACCGTGACGCTGCTTTATGTCTTTGTCTCTGTGTCCTCAGAGTCCAGAGGACAGGTCACAGTGACTCAGCCTGGAGCAGTGAGCTCTGCTGTGGGAGGCTCCGTCTCCATCTCATGTCACACCAGTCAGAACGTTCATACTTGGAGCAGCTATCATGCGTTAGCCTGGTACCAACAGAGAGATGGAGAAGCTCCTAAACTGCTTATTTATTATGCTAGCACTCGACAATCAGGGATTCCAGCTCGTTTTTCAGGCAGTGGATCAAACTCTGACTTCACTCTGACCATCAGTGGAGTCCAGACTGAAGATGCAGCAGTTTACTACTGTCAGAGTTTTCACGTTATCAACAGTCAGTATGTGTTCACACAGTGAAAAAGTGTCGTACAAAAACCTCCATCAGTCAGACTGAACAGAAACTGAACTGACTGCTGCAGCTGGAAGCTACTGAAGAGACTGATACACTTCACTGAAGACACACACACACACACACACACACACACACACACACACACACACACACACACACACACACACACACACACACACACACACACAATCACACAATTCACAATAAAATGCATCAACATCTCAGACTTCTCATCTCAGAGTCTCACATCATGAAATCAGTTTGTTTGCAGATGACAGACTTTTATACATCATAAAATCTTCATTCATAATCTTCATTCATAATCTTGAGTTGATAAATAATCAAAGCAGGTTTTCTCTCCACACACTTCTTTAGTATATGAACATCACAGTTGAATCTATAAATTGAAGTCTGGATCTCAGGTAATTAAAATATTTAACACAATAAAATCCTCTGACAGAGAAATCAAACCTACAGGCATTTAAACAGTTCATCCAAATTAAGAGAAATATTTTCTCAACTTTGCAGAATATTCTTTTTTGTGTAGCCTACTGACAGTTATACTGATACTTTAATATATAATGGACATGAATTATCTTTATAGTGCTCAAAGATTTGAAGAAAATCGAGAAAACTTCCCATATAACAACTAAAGTCCTGGTTGTTTTTATTGGAAGTACTTTGTGTTAAAATAATAGACCTCATCAAACCCATTGTGATGCAGCAGTTATGCACAGTGCCACAACACATTACACTTATTTGTTACATTCATGACAAGGACAAGGTTTTCTATTAGACTTGTGATTTCATATAAAACCAAGAAAGTTGCTTATTTGTTAAAAAAGTCCAAGTGACAAAGTATGTGTGAGAAAGGTCACCCATCACCTGAAACAGAGAAGGAATGATCATTAAAGTTTATTGAGGCAAAGATACTTTCATTGAACTCATATGAAGTCTTTTTATCTGTCTCTACATGAGCCCTGAGACAAACCTGTCCAGGTGTACAGATCCTTTTTTGAAACATCTCTTGTTTTTTGTTGCATTTTTTATTCAACACAATAATTGTGTATATAGAATTTGAATATGAACAAAAATACACATTGGAGACGTGACAAATACTATTCAGTTTGATAGGTTTTAATAATTAAACACAATCAACATCAACCAAACCGCCAATGTAAACCATCAAAGGTTCTTTATTCCTCAACACTTCATATCAGATGCTTTAAACAGAGCGAGCTGTCACCAGTGAGGAGGAACCACCCTGACGTGTTGAGGACAGCTACACTTCACTGACTCTGTGTGTTTGCATATGTGTCCTGCCTCTCTGCTGCCAGCCGTTAAGAGGCCAGTGTAGATCAGTGGCTGTCCAGGCCTTTCAGAGACACTGACACGCCGGCAGCACGATGATGATGTCACTGACTCTACTGCTGAGCACCCTGGGGCTCCTTGTTCAGGGTGAGACTCTCTTGTGAACACGTTGGTTCCCCAGCACCATGTTCTGCTGTGATGGAGAACCACTGGAACAAGCAGCATTGACCTTCTTCCATCTGTTCTCCGGGTTAAAGAAATGAGACTCTTCTGTTGGGATGTTGATCATCTTTCTCCAAACTGGATTTGTCTCAATAACCCTTCTGCTCTTCTTCATGTTTTCAGATTCATCAGGAGAAATCCTCCTGACTCAGTCTCCTGGATCTCAGTCTGTTGCTCCAGGACAGACTGTCTCCATCAGATGTAAAGCCAGTGTTAGTGTTAGCTACCTTCACTGGTACCTTCAGAAACAAGGAGAAGCTCCTAAACTTTTGATTTATTATGCAACAAATCGTCAGTCTGGAGTTTCAAATCGTTTCAGTGGAAGTGGATCTGGATCTG
This sequence comes from Clinocottus analis, assembly GCF_023055335.1. Taxonomy (NCBI): domain Eukaryota; kingdom Metazoa; phylum Chordata; class Actinopteri; order Perciformes; family Cottidae; genus Clinocottus; species Clinocottus analis. The sequence continues at coordinate 44,294 of NW_027176042.1, read as the reverse complement.
ATTACACTTTGACCATCAGTGGAGTTCAGACTGAAGATGCAGGAGATTATTATTGTCAGCAGAGTGACAGCTTCCCGTTCACACAGTGATACACCGTCGTACAAAAACCTCCTCAGCTAAAGAGGAACTGATGTGACTCAACAGCTGCACAGACAGTAAAACAGACGTTTTAATAAAAACTAAAAATGTGTTCATAATAATTTATTTATTTTGAAGTTTCAACACTAAATATATTGTATTTAAGCTGGAAGGTTATATTTTTGAGATATTCATTTTTTTGAAAGAATCTGCTGAACATCAAAACCAAACTCTGTTGAAGTCTGATTTTTATTCTTTGATACATTTAATCCACAGAGTAGAATAACACATAAACAGTGAAAGTGTTGTTTATTTTTTTTTACAATTTTTCAGAGAAAGTCAAACGTACTCACATTTTTAATTAATTCTAAATTGTCACAACATGTCAAACATATGTTGATAATATATTTTTTTATCATCTTGAGTGTTTTTTTAATCAAAGCACACACATATGTCTTATGACTGCAAACAAAACAATATTTATGGTGTTTGTAAATCTGTAACATTGTACTTGTTTCCTTTCGTCATCTCTTTATTAATCTTCGTGGGTCTTTAGCAGAAGCAGTGCATGCATAGCAATAGTGTAAGTTATAAAGTACAGATTACACTTATTTTATTTCTCTTTATGTTGATGAGAAACTGATTTTTATTTCACATTGAGAATAAAAAGTCAGACTTTATTTAAAGGTGATTGCATGTTCGTTCAATACTCCCCAAACAAATAAAATAATCAGAATCAGAATCAGAATACGTTTTATTGCCACATAAGTTATCACAAACGAGGAATTTGTCTTAACGTAGGGTGCAACATAAAAAGACAACAACAACAACAAGGAACATTTAACTGTACAAGTGAAAGTATAACAATTTGAATAAAAAACAAGTGAGTAAATAAGTAAATGCAGTAATGTGCAGTAAATAAGTAGCGACGCAGGGGTGACGATCAAAAATGATAACAATAAGAGTAAAGGTAAGTAAAGTGCACAGAATGAGGTAATGAATGTTTAAAGTGACAGGTGATGAGTAAAGTGGCGAGTGACCTTGAATGTGTGATGTGGACAGATGTGCAGGAGAGAGAAGGGAGAGAGAGAGAGAAGGGAGAGAAGGTCCTGGGGGAGACAGAGTCAGTCAGTGGGGGCCCCGGGCTTTGTTGATGAGCCCGACTGCTGCTGGGTAGAAACTGTTAGTGTGGCGGGAGGTCTTGGTCCTGATGGACCTCAGCCTCCTGCCAGAGGGAAGGGACTCAAAAAGTTTATGGCCGGGGTGAGAGGGGTCGGCCGCAATCTTCCCTGCCCGCTTCAAGGTCCTGGAAGCAAACAAGTCCTGGAGGGACGGCAGATTGCAGCCAATCACCCTCTCAGCAGAGCGGATGATGCGCTGCAGCCCGGCCTTGTCCTTGGCAGTGGCTGCAGCGTGCCAGACGGTGATGGAGTAGCAGATGATGGACTCAATAATGGCGGTGCAGAGGTGCACCATCATTGTCTTTGGCAGGTTGAATTTCTTCAGCTGCCTCAGGAGGAACATCCTCTGCTGGGCCTTCTTGGTGATGGAGCTGATGTTCAGCTCCCCCTCGAGGTCCTGGGTGATGATGGAGCCCAAGAAGCAGAAGGACTCCACAGCGTCGACGGGGGAGTTATGCAGGGTGAGAGGGGCGGGTGGGGCTGCGCTCTTCCTATAGTCCACAACCATCTCCACTGTTTTCAGAGCGTTGAGCTCCAGGTTGTTGTGGCTGCACCAGGTCACCAGGTGGTCAGTCTCCCACCTGTAGGCGGACTCATCCCCACTGGAGATCAGACCGATGAGGGTGGTGTCGTCCGCAAACTTCAGGAGCTTGACAGACTGGTGACTGGAGGAGCAGCTGTTGGTGTACAGCGAGAAGAGCAGAGGGGAAAGAACGTAGCTTTGGGGGGAACCGGTGCTGGTGGTCCTGGAGCCAGAGACGTGTTTCCCCAGCTTCACGTGCTGCTTCCTGTCACACAGGAAGTCTGTGATCCACCTGCAGGTGGAGTCTGGCACGTGCAGCTGGGAGAGCTTGTCCGGTAGCAGGGACGGGATGATTGTATTAAAAGCAGAGCTGAAGTCCACAAACAGGATCCGGGCGTAGGTTCCTGGGGAGTTCAGATGCTGGAGGATGTAGTGGAGGGCCATGTTGACTGCATCGTCTGCAGACCTGTTGGCTCTGTAGGCAAACTGCAGGGGGTCCAGCAGAGGGTCGGTGATGTCCTTGAGGTGTGACAGGACCAGGCGCTCAAAAGACTTCATGACCACAGAGGTCAGGGCGACGGGCCTGTACTCATTGAGTCCTGTGATCCTGGGTTTTTTGGGGACGGGAATGATGGTGGAGGCCTTGAAGCAGGCTGGGACATGGCATGTCTCCAGGGAGGTGTTGAAAATGTCAGTGAACACCGGAGACAGCTGGTCGGCACAGTGCTTCAGGGTGGAAGGGGAGACAGAATAATAATAATACATTGTTGTTAACATTAAACCACTTCAGTAATAAGTGATCATTTATCATTGATACCCACCTATCGTGAGTTTTGTTCCAAATGTTTATCATTACAGATAAATCTATGACTATAGAATAAACAGTTTTGAAGGGGTTCATAACTATTGTGACAACACTTAATGAACTTCTAATATCATCACTGTTTGTGATCCAATATTAAAGAGGATGAGGTTCTTCTTCAGGATATAAAACATTTGCTGTTTCTATTCAGAGAAAATCATGAAGACACTTAAATAATAATCAACATGAAAACAGCTGATTGGATGAAAACGTCTTTATTATTTGAAAACACTGAAATAATATTTAAACGCTGCAACAAGCTGGTGAATATTGTTATTGAACAATGTCAAATAAAAGACAGAGAGAGAGTGACAGAGTGAGACTGAAAGCAGTAGCAGACTGGAACCAGTAGCAGAGTCCCAGTGAGGCAGCTCAGGACTGGGAACACTGGTCTCTCCTCAGTGTCTCTGAGAGCGGAGTCTGGGAGCCCTGGCTGGCCTCACAGGTCACAGAGCCCACCTTCCTCCACTGGTCTGCAGGGAGCCTCAGGGTGCTGCTCCAGCTGTAGCGGCCGTCCTTCTCCAGCACCCCGAGACTGCTGCTCTCCTCCCAGCTGCTGCTGCTGCTGCTGCTGCTGCTGCTACTGCTGCTGCCGTCCACCTTCCAGGCCAGACTCCAGTCTGAGGGGAAGCCCTTGTTGGCCAGGCACATGAGCGTGGCCTTCCCCTGCTGCAGCTCCTCACTGGAGGGGGGCAGCACCGTCAGGGTGGGCGCGACTCGGCCCACTGCAGAGAGAGAGAGAGTCAGAGTTCATATGAGGGGCAGCAGAGGAGGCGACTAGTTCTGTTGGTCTTCCTCAGATCGGATGAAACTGATCTTAAAGGTCTCACTTCCCCCTCTGAGCTCAGTGAGCGTGACAACAGACAGGTTTCAGTACTGAAGATAAAACATCTGTACTTGCCTTCTTTCTTCTGAGTTACATTACAGCAGTGGTTCTCAAACTGTGGGGCGCGACCCTCTGGTGGGGCGCGAAGGTATTACAGGGAAATGTAGTGTTTTTAAAAAAAAAATTAAATAATTATTTTATGAATAATTCTTTTTAAATCCCACACTGGGTAGATGATTCTCTGCATTTCACCCATCCTTAGTAACTAAGGAGCAGTGTGGTGCTGTGAAGCACTGGGGCTTCAGTGTGTTGCTTAAGGACACTTCACCATGAAACTATGGAGAGAAGAGGGATCAAACCGGCTACCTCGTGGTTTCAGGACGACCACGCCCCCATGAACGACATGAAAACTGGTTACATTTGCGCATGCGCGATCGCGACAGATCCTTTGTGAGTTGCGACACACACATGTACCACTGTGCAAAAACAGCAGCAAGATTCCAAGGAGAAAATATGACGACTCTTATCTCGCTCTGGGTTTCACAGTGAATGCGGTATGAGATGAGGAGAGACCAGTCTGTGTTGTATGTCTGAGAACTCTGGCAGCAGACAGCATGAAGCCCAACAAATTAAGAAGACACTTGGAGACGTCACACCCCAGTCACGTACCACTGGCATTCTTTCAGAGAAAACTAGATGACGACCGCAAGCAGGCTACTCACTTTTAAAAGTGTCATCTTTAATCAACAAAGCACAGCTGGCGTCATACAAGGTCGCATACAAAATTGCACAGTGCAAAAAACTTCCATCACCGAAGAAGAGCTCATTCTCCCCTCAGCGCTTAACATGGTTTTAAGGATGCTTGATGAGAGTAGTGCTGCCATATTGAAGACTATCCCTTTGTCCAATGACACAATTGCATGAACTGACAGACACACGGTTTGCTTTACAAGTGGACGAGGCTACCGACAGCAATTGTCTATGTTCACTTTGTCACATCAGAGTCACTGAGTGAAGATTTGCTGTTTTGCAAATACGTTGCAGGCAGAGCGACAGCCGATGAGCTCTTTAGGCTTCTGGACAGTTACCTGACAGAAAACGGGCTGAAATGGGAGAATTGTGTGGGTTTCTGCACAGATGACGCGCAGACCATGGCAGGGAAAAAAAAGGGCTTGCAGGCGCTGATAAAGAGCGTCTCTCCAAATGTGCAATGGACTCACTGTGTTATACACAGAGAAGCGCTCGCAGCAAGACAAATGAGCCGTGAACCGAACGAGATGACGCTATCAGCGTGGTCAATTTCATTAAAACAAGACCCCTGAAAGCACAACTGTTTTCGGCACTCTTTGAGGAGATGGGATGTTTCACAGCGAAGCAAGGTGGCTCTCACGAGGAAAAGTGTTGTAGCGAGTCTTTGAGCTCACAGAGGAAATTCGTCCTGTGTCTTTATCCTCCAAGTCTTGACTCCAACGAAAGACTCCTTTGTCTATATCTTCCGAGTCTTCATGCAAGGAGTATTCACTGATGCAAAAGCTGATGCTTCAAATCCCCACCTGGTTTAACACCAGACTGTAAAAAGTTGCTCTGAATCACAACACAGTAATTTTGAGCCTTTTTTTCCCTCCTTTTTTCAGCAATAGACCATAATCCGTTTTAACATTATTTTCAACACAAACTAAGATGCCCCCAGATTGCTGGGGACAACACACGCACGCACGCACGCGCACGCACGCAGGAAACCTCCACCAGGCTGATGTTGAGGCCCAGGTGTCTCTGCAGAGCCTCAATGCTCATCAAGTAAGATCCCAGTAGACAAACCCCACATAGTCATTACACACAGCATCGTCCGCAGTAAAAAAACATGTTGTACTTTTTATTTCAATCCAATGTCTCTTTGTTCTTCTACTGCAGGTAAGAGGACTCCTGCCCATGGAGAAAACAATAAAGTCAGTCGTGGATATTTTATTGTTTGAAATGCAGTTTTTCCAGTTCAAATTGTTTTTGTACATTTCCCTCTTGACCAGAATATTTCATTTTTATCCACTTGAATTTTACTGTTTACTGTTAAATTACCTAAAGACATGTTTAAATTGTCACAATAACATGAAGAAAGGTGAACATTTTAAAATGTTGTATGTTCAGGAATAACATGAAATAATGTTGTAGTTTACAAAACTTAATTTTTTTTGCAAAATGAAATGTAAATTGTAATGTGTCTATATATATATATATATATATATATATATATATATATATATATATATATATATATATATATATATATATATATATATATATAATGTTGTAAATTCAGTAATCTTGTGACAGTGCATAACCATTTATTCATGTGTTTATTTATTATTACGCTGCGGACAAGTGAACTTCATGTTTTTGTTCACACAAATATTTAGAAGCTCTTTAAAAATAATATATGCAACACGTTTAACCCGGTACACAGCGGCTCGGGTGCAATTTGTGAGCTTGGCCACAAGATGTCAGGAAATATTATTTTAAATCCATTATTTCAGGATCCATTTGTCTTCAATATTGAACTAATAAAGGTTTAACATTAACTAAGAAAAACACCGTATTCAAGTTACGGACCGAAAACCAAGGCATTATTTCACTGAACTAAAACGATCACAATATAGTAATAACAAGATTTTACCTGCAAATTTGATCATTTATTCCTGTTTTTTATAACTTATTAACATTTAGAACTGTCTATTACTTCTTGCTTACTATTATTTATAACTATATGCTTGATGGTATGTAACTGTTTTACTTACTTATTAACATTTGTAGTTGTTTTTAAATGACTTACTAACATCTATAACTGTTTTTAAATTACTTAACATTTATAAATGTTTATTAGTTCCTTACTAACATTTAACAACTGCAGACCTGATTGTTTAAAACTGTTGATTAATGATTTACTTGCTTTCTTATCCTTTTTGTTTATATGTACACATCTATAATAATTCATTTATTTCCATTTCTAAATATTGGGTCTGGAAGTCTAGAATTTTGGTGTATTGGTTTATCGCATGAAATAACAGAAACAGAAAAAGATGAATAGATTGTATAGACAAAGACGTTGTGCGGTCATAATACACAAACACAGAAAATGCAGGATGTGCTTATGTACCATAGAATTTATTGGGATCCATGTTATATCAAAAAGTATAAGTTTTACATTTTCATCTGTAAATGACGCTTGATCAACAATATTAACAGATTCACGTCATCCACACAATCAGTTTAAGAGAAGTTTAAATGTTCATGCAGAGAAAAAACAAACGTCATCATGAGCAGTGAGAGTCTCCATGGCTAAACACACACACAGGAAGGAGCGCCACCTACAGGAGCTCATACATTTACACAACAATCACGAGAAGACGTCAAAGTACCGCCTCCCACAATGTTTGACTGACAGCTGATCTCTGTGCAGTAAAAAAAACGCCTCAACAATCAGCTCTCAGCCACAAACAGAGACTGAATGAGTTTAAAAGTTCAAACAGTGTTTAACCTTTAAAAGGACTTCTGTTCATTTCAGTTTACTCAACTCAGCAGTGGCTCCATAACGATAAAGTCCAGCATAGAGATGCTGAGTGAATGTGGTCTGGACTCTGTGGAGGAGAGTCATGGTTTCAGAGACGCTGTAGAAGGACAGAATACCTGCGCTGTGATCCAGGTACACTCCTACTCTGGAGGACTCAGGAACTGAGATGGGAGTTTTGACTTTGTTGTGAATAAATGTATGACTGTTATTGAAACATAACAATGCCCAAGATTTGTTATTGTTTCCAAATCCACATTCATCACTGTTCCCTTCTCTCTTGATATTCTTGTATGCGACTGCTACAAAAACTCCTGCTCCTCTCCACTCCACCTCCCAGTAACAACGTCCAGTCAGATTCTCTCTACTCAGAACCTGATACGAACCAGTGAATCTGTCTATGTGACTAGAATAAGACTGATGATCAATCATGAATGTTACTTTTCTGTTCTCATCAGATAATAACAGCTGTTTGTGTACTGTGTTTGGATCCAGTGTGATTTCACGTGAATACCTTAAGAATACAGCTCTGGTCGTTTCTTTTCTCCAGGAGACGGATCAGCTCGGTGAAGGTCTTCTCACTGTCCTCCACTGTTTTATCAGCAGAGAGATTGATGGCCTCCACCTCCTGATGAAGCAGCTTCACGTCCTTCTCTCTGTCCTGGATTCTCTGCTGGATGTTTAGTCGACTCCCCTCCAGCTCTCTCTGCCTCTCAGTTCTTTCTGCTGCAGCTGAGACTGTGTCGTGGCCTTTATGTTCCTCCATTAAACAGAGATAACAGATACGCTGCTGATCAGTACGGCAGAAGATCTTCGTCACCTCATCGTGACGAGAGCAAATGTTCTCCTGGAGCTTGATGGAGGGCTTCACCAGCTTGTTTTTCTTTAATGAAGCCGCTTCATAATGAGGCTGAAGGTGTTTCTCACAGTAAGAAGCCTGACATACCAAACAGGACTTGAAGGCTTTCCGTCTCCTCCCAGTGCAGACATCACAGGCCACGTCTTCAGGTCCAGCATAGCAGTGATCAGCAGCAGCAGCAGCAGCAGCTTGGAGTCCAGTCTTCTTCAGTTGCTCCACTAAATCTGCTAACATGGTGTTTTTCACCAGGACAGGCCTCAGTGTGAAGGTCTTCCTACACTGAGGGCAGCTTTGGAGTTTCTTCCCATCCTCTTCATCCCAGTAGACCTTAATACAGTTCATGCAGTAACTGTGTCCACAGGGAATATGTCCTTCAGTAGATCCAGACAGATGGAACAAGAGAAGCTTTCCCGGTCCAGCTGAACTCCTTTCTCTGCCATTTCACCTCTCAAAGACAATGACTGTATAAGTTTCACTTTCTCATAAGTAATTCTACTTTGAGCTCTGATCTGAATAACACGTGTCTCTGCAGTGAATGGGGCGCGTCAGCTGCTGCTCTTTACCTCTATGTTGGTTACATTCACCTATTGCAATGTTGGAGAACAGGAAGAACAGGGAGCGGATTTAAAGCTGTAGTTCATTCCAGGAGGAGGAGCAGTTTGAGAGAGACTGTGTAACACTTGTTTACAAAGGAGATCATTTCTCTGAAAGAAACACTGATTACTTTAACTTTTTGAAGGTAATCTCTGCTTAGAATAAACAAACTCTCTTCTTCCCTGAATATAGTTGAATGAAAGTTTTTAATGATAATAATAATACAAATACAGCAGAAGTGTCACGGCTGGCTCAGAGAATGAGGACCCAAATGCTGATGCGTGGTGCAAAACATAATTTTCTTCTTCCAAAACAAAGAAGGTGTCCGACTATGAAGCCAAATCCAGGTCATATGTATTGTTCATTTGGAAAAAAAATTTGAACCTGAAAAAGGAAGTTTTGTTGTTGAACTTTGAAAAATTTATCGGGTTCAATTTTAAAAAAACAAAACAAAACTCCCTTTTTCAGGTTCAGAGTTTTGACCCGTATCTGGTCTGGGGGGCGTGGTATCCATAACATGTTAAAAAGCATGAACTAGTTTTATTAAAGTGGGGGTTTTGCCAAAGTGGGATATTGAGCATAGAGCTTGCTTTGCATGCGAGAGGCAGTGGGATCGATGCCCACATTCTCCAAGTGACTTTGGCTCCTACTCTTATGTGGAAGATTTGGTAGTATGAGCATTATGGGACTTCTTGCACCAGTTGAGCTGAAGACAGCAGCCGTGTTTTTATTCCACCAAAACTTGGAGTAGAAACAGTAGAATCACTGTTGTTTAACAGATGAATCATGGAAGAGCAAGACATTTTAGACTTTTCTTGCTGGAAATTAGCAATTTCTAATCTTGAAACTGCATTTTGCTTGGGTCTTGAGCTCAATGGTGCACATTACACCCATGACATGGCAGACCAAAGCAGAGTGGACTGCGACGAGGATGGGATTCGAACCCACGCGTGCATAGCACAATGGATTAGCAGTCCATCGCCTTAACCACTCGGCCACCTCGTCATCTCAACGCCCTTGTGTGAAAGGTCCGATCCAGTTCACCTTCCAAACTGCTTATACAGGTCTGGAATGTTTGGAAAAGTGTGACCTGGCGGGGGTAGAGGAGGAGATATAGGCGTCTCTTGCCTGACACATAAACTACTCTTGGGGAATTAGCTCAAATGGTAGTGCGCTCGCTTAGCATGCGAGAAGTAGCGTGATTGATGCCTGCATTCTCCACCTCTCTAAAAGACTTTATTTTCTGATACTGATGGAAAACAAGTTTGTTGTTTAAAGTGTCCTCCGCAAATTGGGCAAGATCAGGGAGCATCTTGTTGCAGTGGCTGCTGGCCTACCCTATCTTCATTGGATCCCAGTGGAGTCCACAAAGTATTGCAAAGATTGCAACTACCAAATGTCACCATAAAATTCAGTTCCAGGCCATTTTTTGTGTGTTTTTTATGGGCCTGGAAAGTTGAAAAAAGCATGAAATAGCGGGTAGGAGAATAGGCGGGTAGGATGAGGCCTGGCACGTTGATCCATTGCCCTCTTGTGTAGAGGGGAATTAGCTCAAGTGGTAGAGCGCTTGCTTCGCATGCGAGAGGCAGTGGGATCGATGCCCACATTCTCCACCTCTTTGAAAGACTTTCTTTTCTGATATTGAGAGAAAACAAGGTTGTTGTTTAAAGTGTCGTCCGCTAATTGGGGAGGATCAGGGCCCATGTTGTCGCAATGGCTGCTCATATTTAAACCTTCCAAAGTGATTATAACGGTCTGGAATGTTTGGAGAACTGTGAACTGGCGGGGGCAGAGGAGGAGATATAGGCGGCTCTTCCCTGAGCCTTAAACCAATTGTGGGGAATTAGCTCAAATGGTAGAGCGCTCGCTTAGCATGCAAGAAGTAGCGGGATCGATGCCTGCATTCTCCACCTCTCTGAAAGAATTTATTTTCTGATACTGATGGAAAACAAGTTTGTTGTTTAAAGTGTCCTCCGCAAATTGGGCAGGATCAGGGAGCATCTTGTTGCAGTGGCTGCTGGCCTACCCTATCTTCATTGGATCCCAGTGGAGTCCACAAAGTATTGCAAAGATTGAACTACCAAATGTCACCACAAAATTCAGTTCCAGGCCATTTTTTGTGTGTTTTTTATGGGCCTGGAAAGTTGAAAAAAGCGTGAAATAGCGGGTAGGAGAATAGGCGGGTAGGATGAGGCCTGGCACGTTGATCCATTGCCCTCTTGTGCAGAGGGGAATTAGCTCAAGTGGTAGAGCGCTTGCTTCGCATGCGAGAGGCAGTGGGATCGATGCCCACATTCTCCACCTCTTTGAAAGACTTTCTTTTCTGATATTGAGAGAAAACAAGGTTGTTGTTTAAAGTGTCGTCCGCTAATTGGGGAGGATCAGGGCCCATGTTGTCGCAATGGCTGCTCATATTTAAACCTTCCAAAGTGATTATAACGGTCTGGAATGTTTGGAGGACTGTGAACTGGCGGGGGCAGAGGAGGAGATATAGGCGGCTCTTCCCTGAGCCTTAAACCAATTGTGGGGAATTAGCTGAAATGGTAGAGCGCTCGCTTAGCATGCGAGAAGTAGCGGGATCGATGCCTGCATTCTCCACCTCTCTGAAAGATTTTATTTTCTGATACTGATGGAAAACAAGTTTGTTGTTTAAAGTGTCCTCCGCAAATTGGGCAGGATCACGGAGCATCTTGTTGCAGTGGCTGCTGGCTTACCCTATCTTCATTGGATCCCAGTGGAGTCCACAAAGTATTGCAAAGATTGCAACTACCAAATGTCACCATAAAATTCAGTTCCAGGCCATTTTTTGTGTGTTTTTTATGGACCTGGAAAGTTAAAAAAAAGAAGTTAAATAGCGGGTAGGAGAATAGGCGGGTAGGAGGAGGCCTGGCACGTTGATCCATTGCCCTCTTGTGCAGAGGGGAATTAGCTCAAGTGGTAGAGGGCTTGCTTCGCATGCGAGAGGCAGTGGGATTGATGCCCACATTCTCCAAGTGACTTTGGCTCCTACTCTTATTTGGAAGTATGAGCATTATGGGACTTCTTGCACCAGTTGAGCTGAAGACAGTAACCATGTTTTTATTCAGTTCCAGGCCATTTTTTGTGTTTTTTGGGCCTGGGAAGTATAAAAAAGCGTTAAATAGCGGGTACTAATCACTATACGATCACGGCCACATGCTTATTTTTTAACGCAAAAACCAGCTCACACATCATTCAGCCTTTTTACAGCTGTAAATGTACTGGAATTAATAGTTATCAGAGCAGGAACTTTAAAAAGTAGCATCAAGCTATATCATTGTTCAAGAATTGTTTGAAGTTCAGGTGCAACTTCAAATGTTCAGAGTAGACGTCAGATTAGTTTTTTACAGTGTTATACAGGAACTTGTTGTACCAGGATTAACAAGCTAAATGACTGCACGAGCTAGCCAGGAGTCAAACCTAGAATCTTCTGATCCGTAGTCAGACACGTTATCCATTGCGCCACTAGCCCTACATTGCTACATTTGCTGTAAATTTTATGATGTGCCAGCATTTCATGCAAACTGTTGTGAGTTTTATTTGCTGAACAGATGGAGAACTGCGGACTGGTGTAGCCGGAAAGCATAAGGCTTCACGCAGAAAACACGACTGAAGCTGTCAAGTTTGACACTGTGTGAAGTAAAACGAATGTCAGAATACAACAACAATAGCTTAAACAACACCAACATGCTGCCGTGACCCGGATTCGAACCGGGGTTGCTGCGACCACAACGCAGAGTACTAACCACTATACGATCACGGCCACATGATTGACACAGTGCTTATTTTTTAACATAAAAGTCAGTTTACACATCATTCAGCCTTTTTACAGCTGTAAATCTACTGGAATTAATAGTTATTAGAGCAGGAACTTTAAAAACTAGCATCAAGCTATATCATTGTTCAAGAATTGTTTGAAGTTCAGGTTCAACTTCAAATGTTCAGAGGAGACGTCAGATTAGTTATTTTTAGAGTGTAATACAGGGACTTGTTGGACCAGTATCAATCTGTGAACAAGCTAAAGAACTGCACGTAAATTTCATGATGTTCCAGTATTTCATGCAAACTGTTGTGAGTTTTATTTGCTGAACAGATGGAGAACTCCGGACTGGTGTAGCCGGAAAGCATAAGGCTTCACGCAGAAAACACGACTGAAGCTGTCAAGTTTGACACTGTGTGAAGTAAGACGAATGTCAGAGTACAACAAGAACAGCTTAAACGAGACCAACATGCTGCCGTGACCCGGATTCGAAACGGGGTTGCTGCGACCACAACGCAGAGTACTAACCACTATACGATCACGGCCACATGACTATTTCTTAACGTAAAAACCAGCTCACACATCATTCAGCCTTTTTACAGCTGTAAATCTAATGGAATCAATAGTTATTAGAGGAGGAACTTTAAAAACTAGCATCATGCTATATCATCGTTCAAGAATTGTTTGAAACTAAGGTGAAAATTCACATGTTCAGAGTAGACGTATGATGAGTTTTTTTTACAGTGTTATACAGGGACTTGTTGGACCAGGATCAATCTTTGAACAAGCTAAAGAACTGCACGAGCTAGCCAGGAGTCGAACCTAGAATCTTCTGATCCGTAGTCAGACGCGTTATCCATTGCGCCACTAACCCGGCAAGTCGTGGATAGCTGGTGTTTACTGACAGCCAATGAGATTGCAGCATTTTCGATGCTATCCAAGGTGCTGAACATCCTGTGTTTTCACAGACTGACTCCACTCTATTTTCAGCACTTTATAGAATATTTAAGTACTGGACTTATTAATGACTATTAACCTATTGTATTACAGTTTTCCGCCTTATAAACATTTTAATTGCAATTACTTCAATTAAATATTCCTTTACTGTAAATGGTGCACAAACTAATAAGACTTGTAGACATTAGACCATGAAATATATTTATTTATCACAATAGGGACTGAAAACATTGAACACAGTGACACACAAACACAACACTTAATATGTAAAACAAATCTATAATGTATATATGCTTTTTTTGCTCTGTCTTTATCCAGATCTTCTGGTGCTGTGACCTGGTCCATGCTGACGTCTTGTTGGCAGCAGGAAGCTTTGAGGAGGACAGTTGATGGACCATCTCGTCAGACCAGAATAAAGACAAAGAAAATTAGTACCATTAAGTGTGACTTGATGTCAATAAAGATTTTAAAGAATGAACAACTGTTTGATATATACACAGTCTGTATATCAGACTGATGGACACAACATATAGATTTTTTTGTATGCAAATGCAGGTAGAATAGTACACAATGATGATGATTTAGAATCATCTAGAAATAAATAAAAGACACCACATGTTTACTCACAGCTCTGCACATGCTGCCTGCAAGGAGCGATGCTCTGCATCACTATGTTCATCTCCATCCATCCTGATGCAAACAGAGAAAAATTACAATGTCATTCATATCAATATTATGTCACTATTATGATGGAAGTGTGTATGACAGCATGAGTCTCTTTGTCCCTACATCGCAGTGTTTCTTCACATGAAGAGTCACCCTCCTGCTGTCCCACATCTCTGAAGAATGAAGTCTCATCAAGAAACGCCCAGATTTCACTTCACCTTCTGACATTCAAAACAGACATGGCATATGATGATATATGTACAAGTACAGGTCCATTCAATAAACAACTTTATCACATTCGGGTGTTCTCTGATTTAACAGTGGTGGAGAAAGTATATAGATCTTGTACTTGTACTGTCTATGAAATACATTTATTAAAAACAGCAGGACATGACAGTACATATTGAACACAGAGCGTAACAGCCAAATGCAATCAAACTATTACTAAATATGGACACTTGGTGGAGCTGTTCTGTGTTCCTGGGATTATATATGCAATTAGAACATGCTTTGACAGCAGGTGCACCTCAGTAGCCCAGGTATTGGACGGGACTCCTTTAAGAGCCCATAGTGCAAACACAACACTAACATGTAAAACAAATTGTCCAAATAATTTATATAATTAAAAAAATGCAAATATTAAAATCAGAAAACATATACATGAAAGAACATTCCCCTTTTCTCTTAATTTCCCTATTCAACTACCCATCTCCTTTTTTCTTTCTCATAAAAGGCAGACACCTGGAACTCTCTCTAGGTCATCTCCTTCGCCATGCCTTGGTCTTTGTACTGAGAAAAGACTTTAGCAGGGCAGTAAACATACATACAAAAACAGAGGGAAAAGAAAGGCGTTTCGACACTTTTTAAAGCAATTGTTCTCGGCCTGAGAACTTAATCCCCCCACCCACCCACGAAGGCTCCGAGATGAATGTACAAACGTGACATTGTTTGGAAGAAGTTGTGTCCCTCAAGTACTTTTTTTTTTAAAAACATGTTAATTTACCAAAAGCATATCTGTGAAACCAACAATCTTGTGTTTAATTTCTGACGATTCTGAGACTCAAAACTGCCTTGATTGCAGTTTAGGACAGTTGAAAATGTAATTATTGAAATAAGAAAATATATATACATGAAAAAACATTCCTCTTTCTCTTATTTTCCCTTTTCAACCATCCATCTCTTTTTTTCTTTCTCATAAAAGGCAGACACCTGGAACTCTCTCCAGGTCATCTCCTTCTCCATGCCTTGGTCCTTGTACTGAGCAAACACTTTAGCAGGGCAGTAAACATACTTCCCTGCTACTCCAGGAAAGCCAGTGTGGATGTGAGGACTGTTTGGGGCCTGCTTCAGTCCCATCTTGCAGAAGCGACACCTTGGACCTGTGTGCTGGGATTCAGTTTTCTGGGATTCAGTGTCCTGTGAGTCAGTTTCCTGCAATTCAGTCCTCTTTCTTTTTTTGTCCCCTCTCTCCTCCACCCTTTTCTTTGTGTCTTCCAGTTCCTTCTGAAAGAACTTTGTCTGTGCAAAGTCATTAAAGGGCATTTTAGGGCTTGTCAGTCCTTCAGCACCGTAGGCTTTAAATACTTTATTAGAGCAATAAAAGTATCTAACAGGGCCCTGCTGGTAGAAAAAATGAATGGATGAACCATCATTTTCATACCGTGACTTTGGCTGGCCACAGGACAGGCATGTTTTCGTCTGTTTCTTCTTTTGAACTGGTTGTTGTTGTTGTTGTTGTTGTTGTTGTTGCTGTTGCTGATGCTGCTGTTGCTTTTGGATAATGGTTTGGACAATCTTCTCAATGGAGTCTTGAGTGAGAGTCTGAGCAGGTGGCGGTGGATTAACCACTGCAGCAGGCATGATTATAGCTGGGATACGAGTCGTCTCACTGCCCTTTGTCAGAGAGTGCCAGAGTTCCTGCCTCTCTTGCAGTTTCTCAGGGCTTGTGTTCAAAGAAGAGCTCGTGTTGAGCATTTTGCACAGGTGTTTGACGTATTGTAATATGTGATGTTTGGTTGTTGGATGGAACATGCTGTTTGGGTCAGCACAGGAAGTGTGGACAAGAGCAGCATATTCCTGGTCCACAAGCTTCAGCATGTCCTTCTGTCCACGGTGTTTGTTGAGCAGGGTGTCAATAGCTGCCTTCATGGGGGCCGGCCACCGCTTATGGTCCAACACAAATACTCTCCCTCCTGTCTTCACAGGTCCAGTGCGAGCAGCAGTTGGTGAGGACAGCAGGGGCAGAGATGGCCGACATGCGGTTTCTGTGGACACACAGTACAATAAATTATTATGACCTACAGAAGGGAAAAGCCTTAAAACCCGGCACATGATTGACACACACACACACACACACACACACACACACACACACACACACACACATACACACAGTATGTTTATGTAACTGTCTACACATTCAATATTTTCACATCTCGTGAGAAAAAAATGCAACACATTTCCTTATTAAAATAAATATGATTGAAATTCAGTTTCTACTAACTAATGCTGAAGTCTCGTCCACTACTTCGTTTGTCTGCTAGCTGGTTACCTGGATCTGTTTGAGGCTCGGGGGTTGTCCTCGGACTAACTTTGAGTTGGAAAGCAGAATCTGCAGGAGGGCATGGAGGAAACTGAAAGAACCTGAGTGGTGCCATTGAGGAGGACTGAGCAGCCGGTGCGCTGCTTTGAGGAGGTGGATTCAGGAACGGGGCAGAGTCTGTCTTGGTTCTGTCCTTGTTCCAATTCAGAGGAACCGGACGGCAACCAGGCTCTACGTACTGCAGGCCAAATTTCTCTCCCGTGTCTGTATTCGAGAGATGGAATGCTGGGTATTTGATGCGTCCCAACACCCGTTCAGAAACTGCGTTGAGCTGTGCCATCAACGCAGGATCAAAGGCAGCAGGGAGGTGAACACCAGGCTGCTTCAAGTCCACCAGGCGCTGGAAATTCCACCGCGTCACCCCAGTCATCCCCTGAGCTTGAAACAGCTCTGGGGAAACGCGTGTTCCAGTGACCCACTGAGCCTGGTGAAAGTGATAGCCCTCCTGCTGGGATGTCCCTCTGATGGGGATCCACACAGGAACCCTGGCCCCATCACCCGGCACATGATTGAGCTGCAGTGATCCTCCATCCCTGTACAAAATGCCACCGTCCACCACAGGATCACTCAGGCAACCCCGCAGGATGTGCACTCGCTGAATCCTCCATATTTTCAGCATTGAGGGCTTGAAGAGGGGAGTGCCATTGGGGTCACTGGCAAGGTGAAACTGTTGGAAAACACCCTCCACTCTCTTGACGAGCTCCTCAGGCAGTGGGATTCTGGTCCTGCAGTGCTCCCGGATGTGTGTCTTTGTTGGATTGGCAGGCTGGATTTTGCAGAAGGCATAGGCCTCTTCCAGCCTCCGCAGGTCTTCCTGATCCACCACAGAAAAGGCTGCAGACAGGAACTGCGCAAATGAGCTGTACAGTGCATGATGCTCTGTCACACACTCACGAAGCAACCTCCTCATGCAGTGGAAAAGGTCCAGTTTCACACAAATGTTGGGATTGAAGTCAGCTCGTGAGGCGCATGCGTTCAGCAGGTTGCCAGAAGTGACCTCTGTAACAATGGCATCAGTTGTTCGCCAACAATCCCAATTCAGGTGCTCTCCTGCATGAGATTCTGCGACCTTGAATCCCGCACAGCAATCCCTGAAAGAAAAAAGAAGCGCAGCCATGAATATTAAAGCAGTCATATGAATCGCCACCTGTAGTCCAGTGTGTATGATAACATGATTAACAGCTAAATGAATGCTATGTGATATCTTTAATCAAATTGGAAATATGAAAAGCAGTACAAGTTGTGATTATGTGTCATTTGTAAAAAATAAAGATTAAAATGTACCTGTCTACCCAGTGGTATTGTGCCTTCTGTAAGCCTGCTGTGCTGTAGCGCTGTGCCAGTCCCTCATACATGGGCTTCAGTGACTTCTCTGTCTCCGACTGCACCATCACCCATGAAAGTATCATCCAATTCTCATTCATGACCGCATACGAGGACATGGTGCCGGATGAGAAAGTGACCTTTCTTGCAACCTTGCGGGTGTGGTCCGATCGGAAAGCCTGTCCAAAAGTTCCCTGGAGAAGTGTGTTGATGGCCCTCTCCTGGTGATGGTACTCATGCAGCAGGCAGGCAGTCAGGTAGTGAGAAGACACAATGATCCCGTTCCAGCCATCTGAATCCCCGTACTCGCCGAATGGAGCCGGCTTGGTTTCCTGCCTTAGGAACTGAGTAATAGTTCTCTGGTCGTACTTTCCTGCCTCCCCATCCATGACGTTTTGGCAGCTGAGGAGGTGAGCCAGGTGAACCCGTTCAAATTTCAGGTGCATCACCTCCATTAACTGCTTTGCCATGTCGTTTGGAGAGTTGCCCGTGCGCCTGAGCTCATCCATGACCGATTTGCATATGGCCTTCTTGTATGTAAGGACTGCTGGCAACATGTTTGTGTATCTTTTTGGCAGTTTTTCCAGCCACACTGGGTTGTCAGCGTACCACCGTCTTTTGCACACCTTACAGCACAGCCTGGAGGACAGCAGGTAATACTGCCCAGTGATGCCAACAACCACGCGAGGCCGACCAACACCAGCAGAGGCCACTTGTGGCCGGGCACAACCTTCAATGCACGGAAGAGTGTCATTGTTCCTCATTCTCCCCATAAGGCTCTCGTTCTCTGGCTTCCATATAAAGAATGGATGCAGCTGAAAGTACTTAGGGGACGGAAGATCCGAAATACTGTCTATCAATTCTGGCTGGGGTGGGGACCGCCACAAGGACACCATCTTCATAAGATTCCGCATAGGCATGGAGCCTGGCCAGAGACCCAGAGACTCCAGCTCTGTTTTCATCCAGATCCTTTGCTGCTGCGAACAGGTCCACTGGCTGACCTCTTGGTCAAAGGCCGGAAGCTGTGGAGGAGGACGGATGGGGACAGCTAATGGCTCACCTGGTCAGACGAGAATAAAGATATCGCAAATTAGTACAATTGGGTGTAACTTGATGTCAACTTTTTAAAATGAACACATTCAAATACTGACTTTGATCTCTTCGTGCAACTGGCTGTTGACCCGGCACTGCAGACGTCTCAGGAGGAATCCGGAGGTCATCTGACTCTATCGAGAACATTGAACATGTTGTTGTTGTTATTGACCGTAAGATGAAGCTAGATTTTAACATGACGTCTACACTGAGCTGAACACTGGAGTGCTGATTACGTTTGGTCTGAAAACTACATGTGAGTTTAGATATTTTTAGGATGCAAAAACACAACAATCCACACCAGGCTGTGACAGATGAGCTGCTCCTTCTGGCATCAGACACAGGAGCTGCTGGGGAACGGGCACAGGTCTCTTCACAGGTGGCAAAGCAGAGGCTGCAGGAAGAGAGGGATCACAGAAAAGAATACATTTATGTTTTATAACTAATATAAGTACAGTAAATGTAACAGATAATGTTTTAATGAATAGACAGAATTATGATTCATTTACCATCTACTTCTGAACCTGGAGCCTTAGCTGGTGCAGCTAGTGTCGCAGATGATGCTGCAATGGAAACACCCGTGTTTGTTATTTCTAATTTGACAATACACATCAATTACTGTTAGTAAAGGCATAAAATAGTATTAGTATCTTTACTTTGCCTGCTTTTCTCAGCCAAATCCAATGAAACAGACTGTTTTTAATATTATGATATAAAGAAACTACTCCATTCATACACACGTGTTTATGTTGGATTGGGTTAATATTTAGTAGCCAGTCATTACGATTTAACCTCTGCAGGGGAAGCAACATGACACTAAAACACACGTCAAACACATGCAATCCGGTGTTAGTAACACAGTAGTTCCACATATATAGTGTTCCTACATTAAGATAAAAGGAGCATAAGAAAAACAAAGACTGATACGTACCTCCTCACAGCTGGGATCAATTCATAGTCACAAGGACGAGAGGGAGAACACCAGAACACACACAAGACCAGAACAGGTCAACATGAGACGGAACAATAAACTCATGCTTCATGTGGGAGAACAATTCATGGTCCCAGTGTTGTCGGTCAACGGCAGCACGTTTTCGATTAAAAACCTTTTTCTGTACCCAAACCCTGTCGTAGTCTGGCAGATGATGACGATGGTGCAAAATCAGCTGTTAAACACAAACAAAACAACAACATGTATGCTGAATAGAACACACGATCAATAGAAAATGAGCTGAACTGTAAAGTCTCTAGAATCTTCATCTAGAAACAAAAAAATAAAAGACCCCACATGTTTACTCACAGCTCTGCACATGCTGCTTTGAAGGAGAGATACTCTGCATCCCTCTCTCCAGCTCTTCGTCTTCATCCATCACTGATGCAGACAAGAATTACAATGTCATTAAATACATATCTTCTTGTATTTGAGGACTTGAATCCCCACATGACGGATGACAGCGTGTACATGATCCTGACAAAACATATAGAACACCAGACTCACCCATGGCTTCAGCAGGAGCAGGCGGGGGTTGTGACATCAGAGAGGATCCAGGTGGCGGATGCAGCTTCTTCTGGAGGTAGAGCTGGAGTTTGTGCATTTTTGTTCCTGCAGCACATTTTTGTTTCACAATGAAGGATGCGTAGCCATCCTTCCTGCTGTCCCAAATCTCTCGCCAGGTGTTGTTGGCACGAGAGCCAAAACCAACCAGATGCTCATCCTCCGATGCTGCTGCTGCTGCTGTCACAGCTGGCTTTCGTTCTTCATAGCTGAGAAGAGACTGGATTTCGGGAAAGCTGAGGGAAAAGCTCACAAATGACAGTAGGCTGTCCTTGTTGTGCCCCGCTGCCATGAACACTCCTGCAGCCTCCTCCTTTTTCTGGTTCTTGATTAAGTAGATGGTATACCCAATGTCATTCTCCAGGAGCCAGCGGAAGGACTTCCCCTTATACTTCCCAAACTGCAGGATGTATTCTCCAGTCACCTCAGTTTTCTCTGAAGGGTCTCCTCCTCTCCGGCGGACCACAGTCAGTGCATTTAGCCTGACCAGCTCCTCCTTCATAGGTGCAGACTTGTCCTGCAGAGACGGGTTGTCTTTCAGGACTTTGGCTGCATCAGTTGGATCCTGACGAAGAAATCCTAGTGGTCCCTTACGGAAGGAAACTGCCACTTTCCCGGGGTAAAACAACATTTTGCGCATTTTCCCTGTTATGACAAAGAGTAGAGCATATTAAAAAGTCTATTAATACGTTATAGACAGGCATTGTTTTTATACCAGATGTTAATAGATAGTAATGGAAAGCAGAACATAGGAGGTTAGTATAGTAGCCTGACATCTGATATCATTTGTGTACCTTAGGTGGCTGTCTTCCTGTAGGCAGCCACACTATTTACATTTCAATGGAAAACCCTCACACCTCCCCCCACCTCTCCTCCTGCGGTAAAAGCCTTTGAACTACTCATGGAAAAGTAAAAGTATATGTCCTGTATATGAGTTAGGTATAGTTATATGATAACCTTAATCCAATAACTAACTAGTACCTGATTAGTAACTCTTTCTGTCAGATACATGTGGAGCAGTGACTGTACATGACTATAAACTACTGCTGCTACTACTACTACTACTACTACTACTACTACTACTACTACTACTACTAATAATAATAATAATAATAATAATAACTGTGTTTATAGAGCACATTTCACAGACAAAGAGGTCACAAAGTGCTGTACAGATTAAAAAACACAGTAAAAAAAACACATTAATTAATGGAGCAGCCAAAACACATTAAAAAAATACTACTACTGCTACTACTAATACTACTATTACTACTGCTACTACTACTACTACTACTACTACTGTTACTACTACTGTTAATACTACTACTACTACTACTGTTACTACTACTACTGTTACTACTACTACTGTTACTACTACTACTACTACTACTGTTACTACTACTACTACTACTACTACTACTACTGTTACTACTACTACTACTACTACTACTGTTACTACTACTACTACTTGATGAACCTTTAAGTAACGTTACTCAGCGTGCACATCTATGCTAGTTGACGTGATTCAAATGAAGATTAAACAACACTGAAGAAACACGACGAACTTTACAGCTTTCAAGTGAACAAGAACATGTCAACACTAATTCTCTTTACATTTCAGGTCATTGTTATTCATTTAAATTACTTACTCTTTCGCGTAACTTCCAAACAACAGAGAGAGCTGCCGTTGATATTCTGCTCCGCGCTGTGACTGAAGCAGGGAGAGCCGCAGCGGAGGAGGGAAGGAGGAGGAGGGAAGGAGCCGGCTAAACTCAAACTGCTCCACTGCGCCACTGGTGGCCAAAGAAATATTACATCGGCGGATTTCAGCACCGCCATAGGGAATGAATGGGGGCTCCGTTTAGGGAGTTTAGCTAAAGAATCCCCGGCTGCAGTGATACCTTTGCTGTAAATTCCATGATGTGCCAGCATTTCATGCAAACTGCTGTGAGTTTTATTTGCTGAACAGATGGAGAACTGCGGACTGGTGTAGCCGGAAAGCATAAGGCTTCACGCAGAAAACACGACTGAAGCTGTCAAGTTTGACACTGTGTGAAGTAAGACGAATGTCAGAGTACAACAAGAATAGCTTAAACAACACCAACATGCTGCCGTGACCCGAATTCGAAACGGGGTTGCTGCGACCACAACGCAGAGTACTCACCACTATACGATCACGGCCACATGATTGACACAGTGCTTATCTTTTAACATAAAAGTCAGTTTACACATCATTCAGCCTTTTTACAGCTGTAAATCTACTGGAATTAATAGTTATTAGAGCAGGAACTGTACCTGTCAAGTTTGACACTGTGTGAAGTAAGACGAATGCCAGTGTACAACAACAATAGCTTAAACAACACACAACTCCAACATGCTGCCGTGACCCAGATTCAAACCGGGGTTGCTGCAACCACAACGCAGAGTACTAACCACTATACGATCACATGATTGACACAGTGCTTATTTTTTTCACATAAAAGTCAGTTTACACATCATTCAGCCTTTTTACAGCTGTAATAATGAATAGTTATTAGAGCAGGAACTTTAAAAACTAGCATCAAGCTATATCATAGTTCAAGAATTTATTAAGATAAGGTGCAATTTCAAATGTTCAGAGTAGACGGCAGATAAGTTTTTTCCAGTGATATACAGGGACTTGTTGGACGAGGATCAATCTGTGAACAAGCTAAAGAACTGCATGAGCTGCAGACCTGTTTCTTCTTATTAGCGGCTGGTTCCCCCTGCGATCTTGCTTCATTTGAGAAGCTGACTGACATAATTGTGACTATCAGACACCAGCAATGAGTTTGAATGTCAGCTAGTATCCCACGTGTCTCATATTCTCGAGTACCACACTGTATTAACCCAAATGTAAACCGGTATCCCCAATGTCAGTCTCGTATTCTAGAGCACCAGGGTTGCGACACTCTAAATGGGCCAAATAAGGGTTTTAACTGAAGGGGTGTGCTTAAGTGTGGGTCCACGGGGTCTGATGGTGAGCCGGGTCAGGGGGTGAGCTCCAGTGGTGGGTCTGGTTCTCAAGGGGTCTCTTAAATCCTGTCGCCCGTTTCCTTATGCTGTGCATTTACAACTTGGGGCATTTTGACACCTGTCCTGCCAGCGGAACGCTCCCCGTCTAGGAATCGAATCCTGGTCTTCCGCGTGACAAGCGGAGATACTGTCCTCGATACGAAAGAGGATTGATGAACTTGGATTTTGGGTTGGTTTTTCGGGATATACAGGGAATACAAAAAAATGATAGCGTGAATATGTGAAAGCTAAATGCACATTTACTGTCCCTTCTTGTGTTACATTTTAGTTCATTCAATTTTTGTGGAACTATGCTAAGCCCTTTTAGTGCATTGTTGGTATGGTGGCTAGCAGAGCTCCCTTCTAAGCATTTGACCAGGGTTCAATTCCCAGCCAATGAATCTCAATGATAAGTATATCCTACACATGGTGGCTGAACATTTTAGGGTTACTTTCTTAAATAAACAAAGATTTCTTTCATTGGAAAAAAAAGTCCTTGAACCGCCGAAAATGTCTTGCGAAAGATCAAAGTTGTGCCTTTAGAAGTGCACGCCAAATTTTGTGGCTACTTGCATTGTCTCACTTATCTCGATATCACATTTGAGTTTCACAAAAGCATGGGAACAACGTGGCAGTTGTTTTCCATGTTCATAATGGAGGTTCCACCGAGAGTTGAACTCGGATCACTGGATTCAAAGTCCAAAGTGCTGACCTTTACACCATGGAACCAAGCTCTTTAATTGGCTTGTTGTGGTTGAAGGTAAATCTGTCAGTTCCCAATGTTACGCACTAACTTACATTTCAGTTCATTCAATTTTTGTGTCATCATGCCAGGCTCTTTTTGTGCATTGGTGGTATAGTGCTGAGCATAGCTGCCTTCCAAGCAGTTGACCTGGGTTCGATTCCCAGCCAATGCATCTCTATGATCAATATGTCCTGGACATGGTGGCTGAACATTTTAGGGTTACTGTCTTAAATAAACAACGTGCTCTTCCATTGGAAAAATAGTGTACTTGGATCGCCGCAAATGTCTTGCGAATGATCAAAGTTGTGCCTTTGGAGGTTGACGCCAAATTTTGTGGCTACTTGCATTGTCTCACTTATCTCTATATCACATTTGAATTTCACAACAGCATGGGAACAACATGGCAGTTGTTTTCCATGTGCATAATGAAGGTTCCACCGAGACTTGAACTCGGATCCAGAGTGCTGACCATAACACCATGGAACCAAGCACTTTAGTTTCCTTGTTGTGGTTGAAGGTAAATCTGTCAGTTCCCAATGTTACACACTGACTTACATTTCAGTTCATTCAATTTTTGTGTCATCATGCCAGGCTCTTTTTGTGCATTGGTGGTATAGTGGTGAGCATAGCTGCCTTCCAAGCAGTTGACCTGGGTTCGATTCCCAGCCAATGCATCAATATGTCCTGGACATGGTGGCTGAACACTTTAGGGTTACTGTCTTAAATAAACAACGTGCTCTTCCATTGGAAAAATAGTGTACTTGGATCGCCGCAAATGTCTTGCGAATGATCAAAGTTGTGCCTTTGGAGGTTGACGGCAAATTTTGTGGCTACTTGCATTGTCTCACTTATCTCTATATCCCATTTGAGTTTCACAACAGCATGGGAACAACATGGCAGTTGTTTTCCATGTGCATAATGAAGGTTCCACCGAGACTTGAACTCGGATCACTGGATTCAGAGTCCAAAGTGCTGACCATTACACCATGGAACCAAGCTGTATAGTTTCCTTGTTGTGGTTGAAGGTAAATCTGTCAGTTCCCAATGTTACACACTGACTTACATTTCAGTTCATTCAATTTTTGTGTCATCATGCCAGGCTCTTTTTGTGCATTGGTGGTATAGTGGCGAGCATAGCTGCCTTCCAAGCAGTTGACCTGGGTTTGATTCCCAGCCAATGCATCTCTATGATCAATATGTCCTGGACATGGTGGCTGAACATTTTAGGGTTACTGTCTTGAATAAACAACGTGCTCTTCCATTGGAAAAATAGTGTACTTGGATCGCCGCAAATGTCTTGCGAAAGATCAAAGTTGTGCTTTTGGAGGATGACGCCAAATTTTGTGGCTACTTGCATTGTGTTTCTTATTCAGCATTTAAAAAAGCTTATCGGACCTGGTATTCCCAGGAGGTCTCCCACCCAAGTACAACTCCGCTTAACTTCCGAGATCAGGCGCAATCAGAGTGGTGTGGCCGTAAGCTGCATAGGAAGCGGACAAGGTGAGTTTTATTGACCTGGAGAGAACTAGAGTGTTTCTTATTCGGCATTTAAAAAAGCTTACCGCACGTGGTATTCCCAGGAGGTCTCCCACCCAAGTACAACTCCGCTTAACTTCCGAGATCAGGCGCAATCAGAGTGGTGTGGCCGTAAGCTGCATAGGAAGCGGACAAGGTGAGTTTTATTGACCTGGAGAGAACTAGAGTGTTTCTTATTCGGCATTTAAAAAAGCTTACCGCACGTGGTATTCCCAGGAGGTCTCCCATCCAAGTACTGACCAGGCCCAACTCTGCTTAGTTTCTGAGATTGAACGGGATCAGGAGCAATCAGAGTGGTGTGGCCATAAGCTAGAAAAGAAGCGGCCGAAGAGAGTTTTGTTGATCTGGAGAGAACTGGAGTTTTAATTATTAGGTTAAAAAAAGCCTACGGCACCTGGTATTCCCAGGAGGTCTCCCGTTCAAGTACTGACCAGGCCCTACTTTGCTTAGCTTCCGAGAGCTGACGAGATCAGGTGCAATCAGAGTGGTGTGGCCGTAGGCTGCATAGGAAGCGGACAAGGTGAGTTTTATTGACCTGGAGAGAACTAGAGTGTTTATCATTCGGCATTTAAAAAGGCTTTTAGCACCTGGTATTCCCAGGAGGTCTCCCATCCAAATACTGACTAGGCCCGACTCTGCTTAGCTTCTGAGATCGAACGAGATCTGGCGCAATCAGAGTGGTGTGGCCGTAAGCTACATAAGAAGCGGCCAAAGTGAGTTTTTTTGACCTGGAGAGAACTATAGTGTTTATTATTCAGCATTTAAAAAAGCTTATAGCACCTGGTATTCTCAGGAGGTCTCCCATGCAAGTACTGAGTAGGCCCGACTCTGCTTTGCTTCTGAGATCGAACAAGATCAGGCGCAATCAGAGTGGTGTGGCCGTAAGGTACAAAGGAAGCGGCCAAAGTGAGTTTTATTGATCTGGAGAGAACTGAAGTTGTAATTATTAGGCATAAAAAAGGCCTACAGCACCTGCTCGTCCCAGGAGGTCTCCCTTCGAAATACTGACCAGGCCCAACTCTGCTTAGCTTCTGAGATCTAACGAGATCAGAAGCAATCACAGTGGTGTGGCCGTAAGCAGAAAATGTTGCGGCCAAAGGTAGCTTTATTAACCTGGAGAGAACTGGAGTTTTAATTATTAGGCATTTAAAAGTCAGCTTATAGCACTTGGTATTCCCAGGAGGTCTCCCAATCAAGTACTGACCAGGCCCAACTCTGCTTAGCTTCTGAGATC
Organism: Clinocottus analis; assembly: GCF_023055335.1. Taxonomy (NCBI): domain Eukaryota; kingdom Metazoa; phylum Chordata; class Actinopteri; order Perciformes; family Cottidae; genus Clinocottus; species Clinocottus analis. The sequence goes on along the minus strand of NW_027176042.1, from coordinate 17,291 downwards.
GAACGAGATCTGGCGCAATCAGAGTGGTGTGGCCGTAAGCTACAAAGGAAGTGGCCAAAGTGAGTTTGATTGATCCCGAGAGTGGTGGTAGAGCGCTTGCTTGGCATGCGAGAGGCAGTGGGATCGATGCCTGCATTCTCCACCTCTCTGAAAGACTTTATTTTCTGATACTGATGGAAAACAAGTTTGTTGTTTAAAGTGTCCTCCGCAAATTGGGCAGGATCACTGAGCATCTTGTTGCAGTGGCTGCTGGCCTACCCTATCTTCATTGGATCCCAGTGGAGTCCACAAAGTATTGCAAAGATTGCAACTACCAACTGTCTTAATTCAGTCAGGGTATGCAGAAAAGTAAAGTCTTTCAGATAGGTGGAGAGATGCAAGTGGGCATCGATGGCCCGCACTTCTAGAATAGGCGGGTAGGAGGAGGCCTGGCACGTTGATCCATTGCCCTCTTATGCAGAGGGGAATTAGCTCCAGTGGTAGAGCGCTTGCTTTGCATGCGAGAGGCAGTGGGATCGATGCCCACATTCTCCACCTCTTTGAAAGACTTTCTTTTCTGATATTGAGAGAAAACAAGTTTGTTGTTTAAAGTGTCGTCCGCTAATTGGGGAGGATCAGGGTCCATGTTGTCGCAATGGCTGCTCATACTTAAACCTTCCAAAGTGATTATACCGGTCTGGAATGTTTGGAGAACTGTGAACTGGCGGGGGTAGAGGAGGAGATATAGGCGGCTCTTCCCTGAGCCTTAAACCAATTGTGGGGAATTAGCTCAAATGGTAGAGCACTCTCTTAGCATGCCAGAAGTAGCGGGATCGATGCCTGCATTCTCCACCTCTCTGAAAGACTTTATTTTCTGATACTGATGGAAAACAAGTTTGTTGTTTAAATTGTCCTCCACAAATTGGGCAGGATCACGGAGCATCTTGTAGGGTAGGCCAGCAGGGTAGGCTGCTGGCCTACCCTATCTTCATTGGATCCCAGTGGAGTCCACAAAGTATTGCAAAGATTGCAACTACCAAATGTCACCATAAAATTCAGTTCCAGGCCATTTTTTGTGTGTTTTTTATGGGCCTGGAAAGTTGAAAAAAGCGTGAAATAGCGGGTAGGAGAATAGGCGGGTAGGAGGAGGCCTGGCACGTTGATCCATTGCCTTCTTGTGAAGAGGGGAATTAGCTCAAGTGGTAGAGCGCTTGCTTTGCAAGCGAGAGGCAGTGGGATCGATGCCCACATTCTCCAAGTGACTTTGGCTCCTACTCTTATTTGGAAGTATGAGCATTATGGGACTTCTTGCACCAATTGAGCTGAAGACAGCAACTGCATTTTTATTCCACCAAAACTTGGAGTAGAAACAGTAGAATCACTGTTGTTTAACAAATGAATCATGGAAGAGCAAGACATTTTAGACTTTTCTTGCTTGAAATGAGCAATTTCTAATCTTGAAAGTGCATTTTGCTTGGGTCTTGAGCTCAATGGTGCATGTTATGCCCATGACATGGCAAAGTGGACTGCGACGAGGATGGGATTCGAACCCACGCGTGCATAGCACAATGGATTAGCAGTCCATCGCCTTAACCACTCGGCCACCTCGTCGTCTCAACGCCCTTGCGTGAAAGGTCCGATCCAGTTCACCTTCCAAACTGATTATACAGGTCTGGAATGTTTGGAAAAGCGTGACCTGGCGGGGGTAGAGGAGGAGATATAGGCGGCTCTTGCCTGACAAATAAAGGACTCTTGGGGAATTAGCTCAAATGGTAGAGCGCTCGCTTAGCATGCGAGAAGTAGCGGGATCGATGCCTGCATTCTCCACCTCTCTGAAAGATTTTATTTTCTGATACTGATGGAAAACAAGTTTGTTGTTTAAAGTGTCCTCCGCAAATTGGGCAGGATCACGGAGCATCTTGTAGGGTAGGCCAGCAGGGTAGGCTGCTGGCCTACCCTATCTTCATTGGATCCCAGTGGAGTCCACAAAGTATTGCAAAGATTGCAACTACCAAATGTCACCATAAAATTCAGTTCCAGGCCATTTTTTGTGTGTTTTTTATGGGCCTGGAAAGTTTAAAAAAAGAAGTTAAATAGCGGGTAGGAGAATAGGCGGGTAGGAGGAGGCCTGGCACGTTGATCCATTGCCCTCGTGTGCAGAGGGGAATTAGCTCAAGTGGTTGAGCGCTTGCTTCGCATGCGAGAGGCAGTGGGATCGATGCCCACATTCTCCACCTCTTTGAAATACTTTCTTTTCTGATATTGAGAGAAAACAAGTTTGATGTTTAAAGTGTCGTCCGCTAATTGGGGAGGATCAGGGCCCATGTTGTCGCAATGGCTGCTCATACTTAAACCTTCCAAAGTGATTATAACGGTCTGGAATGTTTGGAGAACTGTGAACTGGCGGGGGTAGAGGAGGAGATATAGGCGGCTCTTCCCTGAGTCTTAAACCAATTGTGGGGAATTAGCTCAAATGGTAGAGCGCTCGCTTAGCATGCGAGAAGTAGTCGGATCGATGCCCGCATTCTCCACCTCTTTGAAAGACTTTGTTTTCTGATATTAAGAGGAAAACAAGCTTGTTGTTTAAAGGTTCCTCCGCTAATCGGGCAGGATCACGGAGCATCTTGTTGCAGTGGCTGCTGGCCTACCCTATCTTCATTGGATCCCAGTGGAGTCCACAAAGTATTGCAAAGATTGCAACTACCAAATGTCACCATAAAATTCAGTTCCAGGCCATTTTTTGTGTGTTTTTTATGGGCCTGGAAAGTTGAAAAAAGCGTGAAATAGCGGGTAGGAGAATAGGCGGGTAGGAGGAGGCCTGGCACGTTGATCCATTGCCTTCTTGTGAAGAGGGGAATTAGCTCAAGTGGTAGAGCGCTTGCTTTGCAAGCGAGAGGCAGTGGGATCGATGCCCACATTCTCCAAGTGACTTTGGCTCCTACTCTTTTTTGGAAGTATGAGCATTATGGGACTTCTTGCACCACTTGAGCTGAAGACAGCAACTGCATTTTTATTCCACCAAAACTTGGAGTAGAAACAGTAGAATCACTGTTGTTTAACAAATGAATCATGGAAGAGCAAGACATTTTAGACTTTTCCTGCTTGAAATGAGCAATTTCTAATCTTGAAAGTGCATTTTGCTTGGGTCTTGAGCTCAATGGTGCATGTTATGCCCATGACATGGCAAAGTGGACTGCGACGAGGATGGGATTCGAACCCACGCGTGCATAGCACAATGGATTAGCAGTCCATCGCCTTAACCACTCGGCCACCTCGTCGTCTCAACGCCCTTGCGTGAAAGGTCCGATCCAGTTCACCTTCCAAACTGATTATACAGGTCTGGAATGTTTGGAAAAGCGTGACCTGGCGGGGGTAGAGGAGGAGATATAGGCGGCTCTTGCCTGACAAATAAAGGACTCTTGGGGAATTAGCTCAAATGGTAGAGCGCTCGCTTAGCATGCGAGAAGTAGCGGGATCGATGCCTGCATTCTCCACCTCTCTGAAAGATTTTATTTTCTGATACTGATGGAAAACAAGTTTGTTGTTTAAAGTGTCCTCCGCAAATTGGGCAGGATCACGGAGCATCTTGTAGGGTAGGCCAGCAGGGTAGGCTGCTGGCCTACCCTATCTTCATTGGATCCCAGTGGAGTCCACAAAGTATTGCAAAGATTGCAACTACCAAATGTCACCATAAAATTCAGTTCCAGGCCATTTTTTGTGTGTTTTTTATGGGCCTGGAAAGTTAAAAAAAAGAAGTTAAATAGCGGGTAGGAGAATAGGCGGGTAGGAGGAGGCCTGGCACGTTGATCCATTGCCCTCTTGTGCAGAGTGGAATTAGCTCAAGTGGTAGAGGGCTTGCTTCCCATGCGAGAGTCAGTGGGATCGATGCCCACATTCTCCACCTCTTTGAAAGACTTTCTTTTCTGATATTGAGAGAAAACAAGGTTGTTGTTTAAAGTGTCGTCCGCTAATTGGGGAGGATCAGGGCCCATGTTGTCGCAATGGCTGCTCATATTTAAACCTTCCAAAGTGATTATAACGGTCTGGAATGTTTGGAGAACTGTGAACTGGCGGGGGCAGAGGAGCAGATATAGGTGGCTCTTCCCTGAGCCTTAAACCGATTGTGGGGAATTAGCTCAAATGGTAGAGAGCTCGCTTAGCATGCGAGAAGTAGCGGGATCGATGCCTGCATTCTCCACCTCTCTGAAAGACTTTATTTTCTGATACTGATGGAAAACAAGTTTGTTGTTTAAAGTGTCCTCCGCAAATTGGGCAGGATCACGGACCATCTTGTTGCAGTGGCTGCTGGCCTACCCTATCTTCATTGGATCCCAGTGGAGTCCACAAAGTATTGCAAAGATTGCAACTACCAAATGTCACCATAAAATTCAGTTCCAGGCCATTTTTTGTGTGTTTTTTATGGGCCTGGAAAGTTGAAAAAAGCATGAAATAGCGGGTAGGAGAATAGGCGGGTAGGATGAGGCCTGGCACGTTGATCCATTGCCCTCTTGTGTAGAGGGGAATTAGCTCAAGTGGTAGAGCGCTTGCTTTGCATGCGAGAGGCAGTGGGATCGATGCCCACATTCTCCACCTCTTTGAAAGACTTCCTTTTCTGATATTGAGAGAAAACAAGTTTGTAGTTTAAAGTGTCGTCCGCTAATTGGGGAGGATCAGGGCCCATGTTGTCGCAATGGCTGCTCAGACTTAAACCTTCCAAAGTGATTATACCGGTCCGGAATGTTTGGAGAAGTCTGAACTGGTGGGGGTAGAGGAGGAGATATAGGTGGCTCTTCCATGAGCCTTAACCCAATTGTGGGGAATTAGCTCAAATGGTAGAGCGCTCGCTTAGCATGCGAGAAGTAGTGGGATCGATGCCCGCATTCTCCAAGTGACTTTGGCTCCTACTCTTATTTGGAAGTATGAGCATTATGGGACTTCTTGCACCAGTTGAGCTGAAGACAGCAACTGTGTTTTTATTCCACCAAAACTCGGAGTAGAAACAGTAGAATCACTGTTGTTTAACAAATGAATCATGGAAGAGCAAGACATTTCAGACTTTTCTTGCTTGAAATGAGCAATTTCTAATCTTGAAACTGCATTTTGCTTGGGTCATGAGCTCAATGGTGCACATTACACCCATGACATGGCAGACCAAAGCAGAGTGGACTGCGACGAGGATGGGATTCGAACCCCCGCGTGCATAGCACAATGGATTAGCAGTCCATCGCCTTAACCACTCGGCCACCTCGTCGTCTCAGTGCCCTTGCGTGAAAGGTCCGATCCAGTTCACCTTCCAAACTGATTATACACGTCTGGAATGTTTGGAAAAGTGTGACCTGGCGGGGGTAGAGGAGGAGATATAGGCGTCTCTCTTGAGAACAGGCAGGTAGGAGGAGGCCTGGCACGTTGATCCGTTGCACTTTTCAGCAGAGGGGAATTAGCTCAAGTGGTAGAGTGCTTTCTTTGCATGCGAGAGGCAGTGTGATTGATGCCCACATTCTCCAAGTGACTTTGGCTCCTACTCTTATTTGGAAGTATGAGCATTATGGGACTTCTTGCACCAGTTGAGCTGAAGACAGCAACCGCGTTTTTATTCAGTTCCAGGCCATTTTTTGTGTTTTTTGGGCCTGGGAAGTATAAAAAAGCGTTAAATAGCGGGTACTAATCACTATACGATCACGGCCACATGCTTATTTTTTAACACAAAAACCAGCTCACACATCATTCAGCCTTTTTACAGCTGTAAATGTACTGGAATTAATAGTTATCAGAGCAGGAACTTGAAAAACTAGCATCAAGCTATACCATTGTTCAAGAATTGTTTGAAGTTCAGGTGCAACTTCAAATGTTCAGAGTACATGTCAGATTAGATTTTTACAGTATTATAAAGGGACTTGTTGTACCAGGATTAACAAGCTAAAGAACTGCACAAGCTAGCCAGGAGTCAAACCTAGAATCTTCTGATCTGTAGTCAGACGCGTTATCCATTGCGCCACTAGCCCTACAGTGATACTTTTGCTGTAAATTCCATGATGTTCCAGCATTTCATGCAAACTGTTGTGAGTTTTATTTGCTGAACAGATGGAGAACTGCCTTTTTACAGCTGTAAATCTACTGGAATTAATAGTTATTAGAGCAGGAACTTTAAAAACTAGCATCAAGCTATATCATCGTTCAAGAATTGTTTTAAACTAAGGTGAAAATTCACATGTTCAGAGTAGACATCAGATGAGTTTTTTTTACAGTGTTATACAGGGACTTGTTGGACCAGGATCAATCTGTGAACAAGCTAAAGAACAGCACGAGCTAGCCAGGAGTTGAACCTAGAATCTTCTGAGTCGTAGTCAGACGCGTTATCCATTGCGCCACTAGCCCTACAGTGATATGTTTGCTGTAAATTCTATGATGTGCCAGCATTTCATGCAAACTGTTGTGAGTTTTATTTGCTGAACAGATGGAGAACTTCAGACTGGTGTAGCCGGAAAGCATAAGGCTTCACGCAGAAAACACGACTGAAGCTGTCAAGTTTGACAATGTGTGAAGTAAGACGAATGTCAGAGTACAACAAGAATAGCTTAAACAAGACCAACATGCAGCCGTGACCCGGATTCGAAACGGGGTTGCTGCGACCACAACGCAGAGTACTAACCACTATACGATCACATGACTATTTCTTAACGTAAAAACCAGCTCACACATCATTCAGCCTTTTTACAGCTGTAAATCTAATGGAATCAATAGTTATTAGAGGAGGAACTTTAAAAACTAGCATCATGCTATATCATCGTTCAAGAATTGTTTGAAACTAAGGTGAAAATTCACATGTTCAGAGTAGACGTCAGATGAGTTTTTTTTACAGTGTTATACAGGGACTTGTTGGACCAGGATCAATCTGTAAACAAGCTAAAGAACTGCACGTAAATTTTATGATGTTCCAGTATTTCACGCAAACTGTTGTGAGTTTTATTTGCTGAACAGATGGAGAACTCCGGACTGGTGTAGCCGGAAAGCATAAGGCTTCACGCAGAAAACACGACTGAAGCTGTCAAGTTTGACACTGTGTGAAGTAAGTGTGTCAGAGTACAACAAGAATAGCTTAAACAACACCAACATGCTGCCGTGACCCGGATTCCAAACGGGGTTGCTGCGACCACAACGCAGAGTACTAACCACTATACGATCACGGCCACATGATTGATACAGTGCTTATCTTTTAACATAAAAGTCAGTTTACACATCATTCAGCCTTTTTACAGCTGTAAATCTACTGGAATTAATAGTTATTAGAGCAGGAACTTTAAAAACTAGCATCAAGCTATATCGTCGTTCAAGAATTGTTTGAAACTAAGGTGAAACTTCACATGTTCAGAGTAGACATCAGATGAGTTTTTTTTTTACAGTGTTAAACAGGGACTTGTTGGACCAGGATCAATCTGTGAACAAGCTGAAGAACTGCACGAGCTAGCCAGGAGTCGAACCTAGATTCTTCTGATCCGTAGTCAGACGCGTTATCCATTGCGCCACTAGCCCTACAGTGACACTTTTGCTGTAAATTTCATGATGTGCCAGCATTTCATGCAAACTGTTGTGAGTTTTATTTGCTGAACAGATGGAGAACTTCAGACTGGTGTAGCCGGAAAGCATAAGGCTTCACGCAGAAAACATGATTGAAGCTGTCAAGTTTGACACTGTGTTAAGCAAGACGAATGCCAGTGTACAACAACAATAGCTTAAACAATATACAATTCCAACATGCTGCCGTGACCCAGATTTGAACCGGGGTTGCTGCGACCACAACGCAGAATACTAACCACTATACGATCACGGCCACATGACTATTTCTTAATGTAAAAACCAGCTCACACATCATTCAGCCTTTTTACAGCTGTAAATCTAATGGAATCAATAGTTATTAGAGCAGGAACTTTAAAAACTAGCATCAAGCTATATCATCGTTCAAGAATTGTTTGAAACTACGGTGCAACTTCAAATGTTCAGAGCAGACGTCAGATGAGGTTTTTTTACAGTGTTATACAGGGACTTGTTGGACCAGAATCAATCTGTGAACAAGCTAAAGAACTGCACGAGCTAGCCAGGAGTTGAACCTAGAATCTTCTGATCCGTAGTCAGACACGTTAGCCATTGCGCCACTAGCCCTACATTGCCACTTATGCTGTAAATTTCATGACATGCCAGCATTTCATGCAAACTATTGTGAGTTTTATTTGCTGAACAGATGGAGAACTCCGGCCTGGTGTAGCCGGAAAGCATCAGGCCTCACGCAGAAAACATGATTGAAGCTGTCAAGTTTGACACTGTGTTAAGCAAGACGAATGCCAGTGTACAACAACAATAGCTTAAACAATATACAATTCCAACATGCTGCCGTGACCCGGATTTGAACCGGGGTTGCTGCGACCACAACGCAGAGTACTAACCACTATACGATCACTGCCACATGATTGACACAGTGCTTATTTTTTCACATAAAAGTCAGTTTACACATCATTCAGCCTTCTTACAGCTGTAAATCTACTGGAATTAATAGTTATTAGAGAAGGAACTGTAGCTGTCAAGTTTGACACTGTGTGAACTAAGACGAATGTCAGAGTACAACAAGAATAGCTTAAACAACACCAACATGCTGCCGTGACCCGGATTCGAACCGGGGTTGCTGCGACCACAATGCACGGCCACATGATTGACACTGCTTATTTTTTAAAGTAAAAGTCAGTTTACACATCATTCAGCCTTTTTACAGCTGTAAATCTACTGGAATTAATAGTTATTAGAGCAGGAACTTTAAAAACTACCATCAAGCTATATCATTGTTCAAGAATTTATTAAGATAAGGTGCAATTTCAAATGTTCAAAGTAGACGTCAGATAAGTTTTTTACAGTGATATACAGGGACTTGTTGGACGAGGATCAATCTGTGAACAAGCTAAAGAACTGCACGAGCTGCAGACCTGTTTCTTGTTGTTAGCGGCTGGTTCCCCCTTCGATCTTGCTTCATTTGAGAAGCTGACTGACATAATTGTGACTATCAGACACCAGCAATGAGTTTGAATGTCAGCTAGTATCCCACGTGTCTCATATTCTCGAGTACCACACTGTATTAACCCAAATGTAAACTGGTATCCCCAATGTCAGTCTCGTATTCTAGAGCACCAGGGTTGCGACACTCTAAATGGGCCAAATAAGGGTTTTAACTGAAGGGGTGTCCTTAAGTGTGGGTCCACGGGGTCTGATGGTGAGCCGGGTCATGGGGTGAGCTCCAGTGGTGGGTCTGGTTCTCAAGGAGTCTCTTAAATCCTGTCGCCCGTTTCCTTATGCTGTGCATTTACAACTTGGGGCATTTTGACACCTGTCCTGCCAGCGGAACGCTCCTCGTCAAGGAATCCTGGTCTTCCGCGTGACAAGCGGAGATACTGTACTCGATACGAAAGAGGATTGATGAACTTGGATTTTGGGTTGGTTTTTCGGGATATACAGGGAATACAAAGAATGATAGCGTGAAAATGTGAAAGCTAAATGCACATTTACTGTCCCTTCTTGTGTTACATTTTAGTTCATTCAATTTTTGTGGAACTATGCTAAGCCCTTTTAGTGCATTGTTGGTATAGTGGCTAGCAGAGCTCCCTTCTAAGCATTTGACCAGGGTTCAATTCCCAGCCAATGAATCTCAATGATAAGTATGTCCTACACATGGTGGCTGAACATTTTAGGGTTACTTTCTTAAATAAACAAAGATTTCTTTCATTGGAAAAAAAAAGTCCTTGAACCGCCGAAAATGTCTTGCGAAAGATCAAAGTTGTGCCTTTAGAAGTACACGCCAAATTTTGTGGCTACTTGCATTGTCTCACTTATCTCTATATCACATTTGAGTTTCACAAAAGCATGGGAAGAACATGGCAGTTGTTTTCCATGTGCATAATGAAGGTTCCACCGAGACTTGAACTCGGATCACTGGATTCAAAGTCCAAAGTGCTGACCTTTACACCATGGAACCAAGCTCTTTAGTTTCCTTGTTGTGGTTGAAGGTAAATCTGTCAGTTCCCAATGTTACGCACTGACTTACATTTCAGTTCATTCAATTTTTGTGTCATCATGCCAGGCTCTTTTTGTGCATTGGTGGTATAGTGGTGAGCATAGCTGCCTTCCAAGCAGTTGACCTGGGTTCGATTCCCAGCCAATGCATCTCTATGATCAATATGTCCTGAACATGGTGGCTGAACGTTTTAGGGTTACTGTCTTAAATAAACAACGTGTTCTTCCGTTGGAAAAATAGTGTACTTGGATCGCCGCAAATGTCTTCCGAATGATCAAAGTTGTGCCTTTGGAGGTTGACGCCAAATTTTGTGGCTACTTGCATTGTCTCACTTATCTCCATATCCCATTTGAGTTTCACAACAGCATGGGAACAACGTGGCAGTTGTTTTCCATGTGCATAATGAAGGTTCCACCGAGACTTGAACTCGGATCCAGAGTGCTGACCATTACACCATGGAACCGAGCACTTTAGTTTGCTTGTTATGGATGAAGGTACTTGTGATAGTTCCCAATGTTACACACTGACTTACATTTCAGTTCATTCAATTTTTGTGTCATCATGCCAGGCTCTTTTTGTGCATTGGTGGTATAGTGGTGAGCATAGCTGCTTTCCAAGCATTTGACCTGGGTTTGATTCCCAGCCAATGCATCTCTATGATCAATATGTCCTGAACATGGTGGCTGAACATTTTAGGGTTACTGTCTTAAATAAACAACGTGTTCTTCCGTTGGAAAAATAGTGTACTTGGATCAACCCAAATGTCTTGCGAATGATCAAAGTTGTGCCTTTGGAGGTTGACGCCAAATTTTGTGGCTAATTGCATTGTCTCACTTATCTATATATCACATTTGAGTTTCACAACAGCGTGGGAACAATGTGGCAGTTGTTTTCCATGTGCATAATGAAGGTTCCACCGAGACTTGAACTCGGATCACTGGATTCAGAGTCCAAAGTGCTGACCATTACACCATGGAACCAAGCGCTTTAGTTTCCTTGTTGTGGTTGAAGGTAAATCTGTCAGTTCCCAATGTTACACACTGACTTACATTTCAGTTCATTCAATTTTTGTGTCATCATGCCAGGCTCTTTTTGTGCATTGGTGGTATAGTGGTGAGCATAGCTGCCTTCCAAGCAGTTGACCTGGGTTCGATTCCCAGCCAATGCATCTCTACGATCAGTACGTCCACTTATGTCCGAGACATGGTGAATCAACATTTTAGGGTTACCGTCTTAAATAAACAAAGCCTTCTTTCATTGGAAGAAAAGTCCTTGAACCGCCGAAAATGTCTTGCGAATGATCAAAGTTGTGCCTTTAGAAGTGCACGCCAAACATTTGTGGCTACTTGCATTGTCTGACATATCTCCATATCACATTTGAGTTTCACAACAGCGTGGGAACAACATGACAGTGGTTTTCCTTGTGCATTATGAAGGTTCCACCGAGACTTGAACTCGGATCACTGGATTCAGAGTCCAAAGTGCTGACCATTACACCATGGAACCAAGCACTTGAGTTTGCTAGCCCCTGATGGGCTGGGGGAGGGGGCTTTGGGGGCTTGTGGCTGGATGATGGGCCTGTGGGGGATGGCGTCAGGACTGCTGCATTATCTTTCAAAGCGGCAGTAGAAGTCGTTCAGCTCGTTTGCCAGGCGGAGGTCGTTCATGGAGTGGGGGGTTTTAGGCTTGTAGTTGGTGATCTGCCTGAGACCTCTCCCGACAGAAGTAGAGTCACTTGCTGAGAGCTGATGTTGCAGTTTCTCAGAGTACAGTCGTTTAGCATCTCTCACCGCCTTACTAAACCTGTATTTTGACTCTGTGAACAAGTCATTGTCCCCACTCCTAAACGCCTGGTCCTTCTGCAAGCGTAGCGTTCTGAGCTCTGGTGTGAACCAGGGTTTGTCGTCGTTGTGGCTCACCCTGGAGCTGGATGGAACATAGCTGTCCTCACAGAAGCTGATGTATGAAGTTACAGCCTCTGTGTACTCATACAAACTGTTGGTAGCAGTCCTGAAAACGTCCCTGTCAGTGCAGTCCAAGCACGACCGAAGATCCTCCCAAGCCTCACTGGTCCACTTCTTGAATTTCCTCAATACAGGTTTGCAGAGTTTTAGTTTCTGCCGGTATGAGGGAATCAGGTGAACCATGGCCAGGTCAGAGTTTCCCAGTGCAGCACGAGGGACTGCGTGATAAGTCCTGCTGATGGTGGTGAACAGGAGTTTTAAATATTAGGCATCATAAAAATGCTTACCGCACCTGGTATTCCCAGGTGGTCTCCCATCCAAGTACTAACCAAGCCCAACTCTGGTTAGCATCTGAGATCAGGCGCAATCAGTGGGGTGTGGCCATAAGCTGAAAATGTTGTGGCCAAAGTGAGTTTTATTGACCTGGGGAGAATTGGATGTTTAATTATTAAGCATAAAAAAATCTTACAGCCCTTACAGTTTCCGATCCAAGTACTAACCAGGCCCACCTCTGCTTAGCATCTGAGATCTGGCGCAATCAGTGGGGTGTGGACGTAAGCTGAAAATGTTCCAGCCAAAGTGAGTTCTCTTGACCTGGAGAGAACTGGATTTTTAAGCATACACAATGGCTTACAGCACCTGGTATTCCCAGGCGGTCTTCCATCCAGGTACTAAACAGGCCCAACTCTGCTTAGCTTCTGAGTTCAGACAAACTCAGGGGCAAACAGTGTGGTGTGGCCGTAAGCTGAAAAGGTTGCGGCAAAAGTGACTTTTATTGACCTGGGGAGAACTGGATTTTTAATTATTAAGCATAGAAAAAGATTATAGCACCTGGTATTCCCAGGAGGTCTCCCACCCAAGTACTGGCCAAGCCCAACTCCGCTTAACTTCTCAGAGCTAACGAGATCAGGCGCAATCAGAGTGGTGTGGCCGTAAGCTGCATAGGAAGCGGACAAGGTGAGTTTTATTGACCTGGAGAGAACTAGAGTGTTTCTTATTCAGCATTTAAAAAAGCTTATCGGACCTGGTATTCCCAGGAGGTCTCCCACCCAAGTACAACTCCGCTTAACTTCCGAGATCAGGCGCAATCAGACTGGTGTGGCCGTAAGCTGCATAGGAAGCGGACAAGGTGAGTTTTATTGACCTGGAGAGAACTAGAGTGTTTCTTATTCGGCATTTAAAAAAGCTTACCGCACATGGTATTCCCAGGAGGTCTCCCATCCAAGTACTGACCAGGCCCAACTCTGCTTAGTTTCTGAGATTGAACGGGATCAGGAGCAATCAGAGTGGTGTGGCCATAAGCTAGAAAAGAAGCGGCCGAAGAGAGTTTTGTTGATCTGGAGAGAACTGGAGTTTTAATTATTAGGTTAAAAAAAGCCTACGGCACCTGGTATTCCCAGGAGGTCTCCCGTTCAAGTACTGACCAGGCCCTACTTTGCTTAGCTTCCGAGAGCTGACGAGATCAGGTGCAATCAGAGTGGTGTGGCCGTAGGCTGCATAGGAAACGGACAAGGTGAGTTTTTTTGACCTGGAGAGAACTATAGTGTTTATTATTCAGCATTTAAAAAAGCTTATAGCACCTGGTATTCTCAGGAGGTCTCCCATGCAAGTACTGAGTAGGCCCGACTCTGCTTTGCTTCTGAGATCGAACAAGATCAGGCGCAATCAGAGTGGTGTGGCCGTAAGGTACAAAGGAAGCGGCCAAAGTGAGTTTTATTGATCTGGAGAGAACTGAAGTTGTAATTATTAGGCATAAAAAAGGCCTACAGCACCTGCTCGTCCCAGGAGGTCTCCTTTCGAAATACTGACCAGGACCAACTCTGCTTAGCTTCTGAGATCTAACGAGATCAGAAGCAATCACAGTGGTGTGGCCGTAAGCAGAAAATGTTGCGGCCAAAGGTAGCATTATTAACCTGGAGAGAACTGGAGTTTTAATTATTAGGCATAAGTCCTATAAGTCCCAGCTTATAGGACTTGGTATTCCCAGGAGGTCTCCCAATCAAGTACTGACCAGGCCCAACTATGCTTAGCTTCTGAGATCGAACGAGATTTGGCGCAATCAGAGTGGTGTGGCCGTAAGCTACAAAGGAAGTGGCCAAAGTGAGTTTTATTGATCCCGAGAGTGGTGGTAGAGCGCTTGCTTGGCATGCGAGAGGCAGTGGGATCGATGCCTGCATTCTCCACCTCTCTGAAAGACTTTATTTTCTGATACTGATGGAAAACAAGTTTGTTGTTTAAAGTGTCCTCCGCAAATTGGGCAGGATCAGGGAGCATCTTGCTGCAGTGGCTGCTGGCCTACCCTATCTTCATTGGATCCCAGTGGAGTCCACAAAGTATTGCAAAGATTGCAACTACCAAATGTCACCACAAATTTCAGTTCCAGGCCATTTTTTGTGTGTTTTTTATGGGCCTGGAAAGTTGAAAAAAGCGTGAAATAGCGGGTAGGAGAATAGGCAGGTAGGATGAGGCCTGGCACGTTGATCCATTGCCCTCTTGTGCAGAGGGGAATTAGCTCAAGTGGTAGAGCGCTTGCTTCGCATGCGAGAGTCAGTGGGATCGATGCCCACATTCTCCACCTCTTTGAAAGACTTTCTTTTCTGATATTGAGAGAAAACAAGGTTGTTGTTTAAAGTGTCGTCCGCTAATTGGGGAGGATCAGGGCCCATGTTGTCGCAATGGCTGCTCATATTTAAACCTTCCAAAGTGATTATAACGGTCTGGAATGTTTGGAGAACTGTGAACTGGCGGGGGCAGAGGAGGAGATATAGGCGGCTCTTCCCTGAGCCTTAAACCAATTGTGGGGAATTAGCTCAAATGGTAGAGCGCTCGCTTAGCATGCGAGAAGTAGCGGGATCGATGCCTGCATTCTCCACCTCTCTGAAAGACTTTATTTTCTGATACTGATGGAAAACAAGTTTGTTGTTTAAAGTGTCCTCCGCAAATTGGGCAGGATCACGGAGCATCTTGTTGCAGTGGCTGCTGGCCTACCCTATCTTCATTGGATCCCAGTGGAGTCCACAAAGTATTGCAAAGATTGCAACTACCAAATGTCACCATAAAATTCAGTTCCAGGCCATTTTTTGTGTGTTTTTTATGGACCTGGAAAGTTAAAACAAAAAGAGTTAAATAGCGGGTAGGAGAATAGGCGGGTAGGAGGAGGCCTGGCACGTTGATCCATTGCCCACTTGTGCAGAGGGGAATTAGCTCAAATGGTAGAGCGCTCGCTTAGCATGCGAGAGGCAGTGGGATCGATGCCCACATTCTCCAAGTGACTTTGGCTCCTACTCTTATTTGGAAGTATGAGCATTATGGGACTTCTTGCACCAGTTGAGCTGAAGACAGCAACCGCATTTTTATTCCACCAAAACTTGGAGTAGAAACAGTAGAATCACTGTTGTTTAACAAATGAATCATGGAAGAGCAAGACATTTTAGACTTTTCTTGTGTTAAATGAGCAATTTCTAATCTTGAAAGTGCATTTTACTTGGGTCTTGAGCTCAATGGTGCACATTATGCCCATGACATGGCAGACCAAAGCAAAGTGGACTGCGACGAGGATGGGATTCGAACCCACGCGTGCATAGCACAATGGATTAGCAGTCCATCGCCTTAACCACTCGGCCACCTCGTCGTCTCAACGCCCTTGCGTGAAAGGTCCGATCGAGTTCACCTTCCAAACTGATTATACAGGTCTGGAATGTTTGGAAAAGTGTGACCTGGCGGGGGTAGAGGAGGAGATATAGGTGTAGTATATTGTAGAAGTGGTCTGTTATTCAGGGATTACGTTTGTACCTGGCAACCTTATGAGTGATGTGTGATCGCGAGATCTGTGTCTTGGCATTGTAGTTATTAAACGTTACATGCAAGGTGATCAACACGAATCAGCCTACGAGTACTTTTATTCCTGACAAAAAAGTACAACATGGTGTCAGAAAGGGATTTTTCTTCATCCACGAGCGAATGCTGCACTAAGCTGTAACCCTGTGGTTGAGAAAAGGAAAGTTTTACCCGCGTTATAATGACTAAGTAAGTAGCTAGCAGTTCGAGCCTGTTGAATCTCGGAGACAGCTAGCAGCTAAGCATGGACCAGTTCAAGCCCCCCGCACCGCTCGTGCTCACCGGCAATTTAAGCGAAAATTGGCGACGCTGGGAGCAGCGTTTTAGGCTCTATATGACGGCTACAGGTGCGGACGAGAAGGATGAACCGGTGCAAATTGCTATCATGTTGCACACCGTCGGAGAGGACGCACTTGAGGTGTACAACACCCTCAACGTTGAAATGGCCGGCGATGATGAACCGACGCTGGACGAGATTATGGACGCATTCAGGTCGTACTGCACGCCGAAGAAAAATATTGTCTTTGAACGCCACCAGTTTTGGTCTCATTCCATGCCTGAAGGACTCGCTGTCGACAAGTTTGTGACAGAACTTCGTCAGAAATGCAAGAACTGTGAGTTTGGTGTGGGAGAAGAAGATATGATAAGAGACAAACTTGTGTTTAGTGTGCCAAATGCTCGCATGAAAGAGAGACTACTAAGAGAAACAGTCTTGACTCTCGATAAAGCTATTGATATTTGCGGAGCTGCAGAAGCTGCTACGTCTTAAATGCGCGTCATGGGAACGATGCAAACAGAAGCATCAGTGCAGGCACTAAGCAAGGTGGCAGTTGGCTCAGAGAAATATAAATTTAGCAAAATGAGAAAACAAAGACCACCAGATAGAGCACAAACATTTAATGCAAGTGCCAATGCCTGTAGAAAATGTGGTGGGACACACAAGCCACGACAGTGTCCAGCTTTTGGCGCTGTATGCCACAAATGCAGCAAGCAAAATCACTTTGCCAAAGTGTGTATTTCATCACAAGACAGGCAAGACTCTGTGAAAAGTGTCAATCAGTTGAAAAGGGAAGTTGAGTCTCTTTTCATAGGCACTATGTCATGTGCTGAATTAGGCCACACAGCTCAACAAGCTGACAGAGCATGGTACACCACAGCCAATATCAGAAACGTTGCTGTTAAGTTTAAACTGGATACCGGGGCGGAAGCAAATGTGCTGCCTATGAACATTTACCAAAAGATCCCAGGTCCCAATCAGTTGAAGCCCACCCCAGTAGTTCTTGTTGCATATGGAGGAGCACGCCTGGCACCAGAAGGCACAGTGAGTTTTATATGTGAAACCACCAAGAGCAAGTCAGGTCTGCAGTTCTTTGTAACAAAGCACTCCTCCACTCCAATACTTGGCAGAGAAGCGTGCGAGAAACTACAGCTGGTAAAAAGAGTGGACATGATCAGAGTGA
>NW_027176041.1:0-17388 GCF_023055335.1 Clinocottus analis | reverse complement strand
ATCAGTACAGAAAATCTCAAAGCTTTTTAAACAGGTTCTGCATGTGAATAGCCGTATGTTTCTGTCAAAACAAGTTGTGATTCATGTGCTCTCAGAAGAGAAATGCCCTCAGGCCAGTTATTTTTTTGGAGGAGAAAGGGCTGGAGGTTGAAGAGAGGGATGGGGAGGGAGGGTTAATTCATTAAGTGGTAATGGAGTCGGAGTAGATTCTATGAGTCATTGCGTCGGCTAAACAGCTGAGTCATAACACTGGCTGCATGGGTCTCACCGGTCTGGACGTCAATCACCATTTGATGTCCTCCCCTCATCCCGGGCCTGTTGTCGTCGCCGTCACCTGCATAGAGGAGAGGAGAGGGGGGAGGAGACAAAGGGTGGCGTGTGAGCGTGGGAGGTGGAAGATGACGTGGAGGAAAGTCAGAGAGGGAGTGTGGAGAATAGAGAATGGTACGATGGGAGGAGCACAGGGGGAGCATGGCTTTAGCGACGAGGCCACAAAGCTTTCACAGTTTATCAAACGTTCGATCGACAAATGGGGAAGAGCTCCCACTCGAAGAGATGGTCTCACTGTTCATGTCGTCTCGGTTGATTTCTTGGGCGCTTGTACCTTTGTTGCATTTCGGGATGATCTGACTCCACCGGGGCTTGTATTCTTGCTGGCTGATATACTGGTTAAACAAACCGTCTAGCGAGGAGAGAAGAGGATGGAATATGGCAAAGGTCACCATTAACGGAGAAACCAGGGAGAAAGTTTAAAAAGATTAAAAAAGGTACCACTGACAATTCTAAATAAAGACTGAAGTCGTCTTTTACTCTAGAATCCATCAGGCTGGGCACAAACCTCTCACAGCTTTGTCTATGAGCTCTTCGCAGGCGTCAAAGTCTCCTTGCAGCACCAGCCGGTCGTGCAGGTGGGTGAGCATCGGGTGCTCCAGCGCTATCCGGGTCTTCTTCTGCAGCGACTCAAAGGCCTCTGTGTAGTTATGCTGTCGGAAGTGCTTGAGGCAAAGGCGGATGGCTTCCTGTTCTCTGTACTACGAGGAAAGAGATGCAGGCAGATTAATAGAGCAGCGATAAGCTGAAATCCCTGCACAAGCACCACCCACAGCCGTTAGCCACAAATAGAGTCTAGAGCAGTTCACTAAAGTGTGACAACAGTCCCGTTTGAACTTAGGTGACACTTATGAACACCAAAAGCTTGTTTCAAAAAGCTAATTTATCTTTTAAGACGGCAAAGATGAATTTAAAGGTGCTAAATTCCAAATACAGAGCATAAATATTGATGCCTCTACACAGCTCTCAACATGACAGCTGAGCCGGCGGCCAGCAGCTAACAGTGCTAACGGCACAAACAACAGCAGCGGTGCTGAAAAAGCCAACTGTTATAACCAGAGGGCGAACCGCAGGATTGTACTACGACAATGAAGTCGGTCGGGGTGGTGTTATTAGCTGTAAACACAGTGCAAAAGGTGGCAATTAGCAAGCCAGTGGGGCGCACACACACTAGGACTAACATGCATCAACATGCCGGCTTGACTGAACCGGCTATAAATGAAGCAAGAATTTAGAGAAGGCCCAATTTAGAGAAGGCCCAAATGCCGAACTCGAGCCTTCAAAAGTTAAAAAAAACTAAAACAATGGGCGTCTCCACTATGTCTTTACATTGATAATATAGGATAATTTAGAATTTGGAATTTAGCCCATTTTAAAAGTTAGGTTTATCTTGCTAAATCAAAAAGAACAATCAGTAAAAACAAATAGATTTTGCAGATTGATAAAAAATGTATTGTTCTTGATGCATAAAAAAAAAATAACACCCCGCCCACTAAAGCCTCTTTCATTGGAGCCATGAGGCTGTCTGTGAGGTGTGGGCCGATCATTCTGCCTGAAGTTACCAATTGCTTGGAAAGTGTTGACCAACACAACCTGAAGTCAAACTGCAATTTGTAATGATGCAGTGATTTTGGTTGAGATTCAGTTCATTTTGATTGAGCTAAATTTAAATAAAAAGGTTAATAATCAAACAAGTTAATACACTTTATTAATGTGTTTCTGCTGAGATTGACTGTCTTTTACATTCCCTGGTTTGGTTGTTGGGACTTACCTTGCTGTACCAGTTAAGGCAGGGCTGCACCACTTCAGGATCTTCGATACCGTGCAGCTCAATGTACCAGATGCTGAAGTTAAAACTTGGACCCCAAGACATCAGAGGCACTGAGACACAGAGCAAGAGAAGATGATGTCAAAATACAGACATGTTGGCTGTGTATCTTTTCATCTGAGACCAACAGAAACTACCAATGGCACCATAATGTAGTACCAGGGCATTGTCAGACTATTAGGCTACAATTGTGTATATGTTAACGACGACACAAACTCTGACTTTATTGTGACCCCTGATTGCAACTTATGTGGCGTCGCACTATCAAACCCAACTATGCAGACACAATCAGTCTGCATAGTTAGGTTATCAGTGCAAAACAGTCACTAAAACAGCGACGACTGCATGATCAGCACCATGGACAGTACCATACATCCTATAAGGCCTACGCCAGCGTGGGGGGGGGAGGTGGGGCATTTTTATCCTGCTTCCTCTCGTCATTTAGAACTCCATACGTTCATATTTTGAGCACCTAAAAGCTATAAGACAATTCAGGTAAATAACTTCTACAAACGTGATAACAATAATATGATTGTAGTCTACTTAAAGCACCTCTGAGAAGAGACAACAGACAGTTTAACCACTTTTTAAAGCGCTTCTTTGATAGTTTTTAAATTAAGGACTTATTGCTGACGCATTGCGTTATATTGCTGAGTTTCTCACACGTTTCCTGGCACTATAGTCACCATTTGTCGCTGTCCGTTGACGGGGGTTCTGAATTCATGTTGACATGGCGTATCGTGAAGACCATTCAAAACGTCCCACAGTGACATCAAAGCTCTTCTGAAAACCACAGATGCTTGACAAACCACACAAGCTCTCACCTATTTTGACAAATCTGCAGGGAAACATCTGCTCATCAATCTTGTGCTTTAAGGTGAACGTTTCCTTGTTGTAATCATTCTTAAGGCCACTGGAAGAGAGAGGGGAGAAAAGCAAAATAGCAACGATGACGCAGCTGTTTCACAAATGATATTACTGGTGGAGCTGCCAACTGCGTCCATATGCCCGTACAGTTTGGACAGTTGTCTAAATCTGGCTGTTAACCAATTGGCAGTTATATTCTGTCCTCTTCTTCTTTAACAAAGTTTGGCAGTTTGGTAATGGAGGGAAATTGGATTTTGTAAATCAACCATTAAAAATAACTTTACTGTGCTGATTGCATTCATTTCAGATTTCCATGTTCTGAATGGTATTGGGGAAGAATAAACCCAGTATCAGCATCTATTATTATTTTTATTATTTTTTTTAAACATGACTTGGTGATCTAATTCAGATCTACGAATAAATAAGCAGAAGGAATTGTTTATTCTACTTCTAATAAAGCTTTTCCAGAAATTCTTGATCTCGCCATCACAAAAATGTAATACAAAGTCAACCAATTCTGCCCAAAGAAATTCTCTGGACACACTGACCCAACTTTGTCCTCCTGATTGCGATACCTACGGCGAGTACCCATCACCTGGTATTACATGAAGATCGCAGTCGGTATTACGCACTATTGCTGTGTTGCCAACGGCCCACCATGACTGAGGGAAGCAACCGAGAGGGAAAACGTTGGATATCATAAAGAACTATATTCAGTGCCCTGTGATGGACTGGCGACTTGTCCAGGGTGTACTCTGCCTTCGCCCCTTGACAGCTGGGATCGGCTCCAGCGCCCCGCGACCCTAATGAGGATAAGCGGTTAAGATAATGGATGGATGGACTATATTCAGTGGCGGAAAGTAGATTGATGTTATTGCTGGTACTACTACCCCAACCTTCATATTGTTCGACTCCCACCATCAGCGTTAAACATCCCAGAAACACAAACACACACACACACAAACCATTGTAAATTGTCACTGCATCCAACTGTAATAATCACTGAGAAATAACCTGGCTTCGCATCTCACCTGGACAAAAGCTCTGTCATGTTTTCTTCACTCATCCCACCAAACACTTTAAACTTCTTGAGGTTGCACACGTGAGTCTTCTCATACTTTCCAAAGGTGATGCTCTGAACAATCGCCGGCCTTTCCAATTTCAAGATTAAAAACTGGAGAGAAGAAAAAGACAGCAGTCATCAAAAAAATCCTGAAGGCCAAGAGAAGAGTTATGATTCCAGCAGTGTGTGGCGGACTGCGGGAAGCCGCCTATGTTTCCGGCCGCCGGCTCGATGTCTTATTATAATGACTGCAGCGGGGTCCAGCTACTGAGTCAGGTAAGTGGAGTTGCACACATTCTATGTGCCACGTCCACAAGTCACTGATGCTCTAACAAGCCAGGAAATCTACTGACAAATCACTTAGCGGCCATCAGGCCAGAGCCAGTGGAGAGACAACCAGCCGGTACATGGAAGCAGACGTTTAACAAGCCCCGGGGGCCAATGTTTTCACTCATTAGAGACATATATTACATCAGTCCAAGTCCTCTTCATCAATATTGAGCTGACTTGGATGAAACTTTAATGAAGACCAATGTCACTCATGAGTCCTGCCACATAAACCTCTATAATCAAGGGAAAAGACTTCCCGACTCCCCTGTGAGGCATTGATCATTGGCCCCAGTTGGTCACGAGTCAACGTGCTTAGGCACATTTTTCATTGTTTTGTTTTTTAAGTACTATGGTGTTTTGATTGTGCTCCAGTTGTTATAAGCGAGAAATTATTAAATGACCACGTACATATCAGCATATACAAATATCTGAATGACTCATGAAAGATTGATAGCTATTCTTTAGCTTGACTCAACTAAGCATTTCAGTTCTCAGACCAATATTGCTTTTGAAAACAGATACTGGCAAATACCAACAGTCAGGACATGCACAGGAAATAGTTAAATAATGACATTGTAATTAATTGCTGCACATCTGAATTTTAGTTTTAAGCAAATAATGTTGAGATAGAAAAAAAATACAGACTAAAACTTCTGCCTATCAAGTCCTCCTGTGTATTTGTATATTGTTCTCAGCCCTGACTATGCCACCTACCTGCTTTACTAGACAGATAAATGCCAAGAGGATTTGGAGACTGGCATACTCAACCTGGTGAGTGGTTAACCATTGCTGTGAAATGCTTCATTTCCTCTTACCATACAAAACATACTTTCAGATCCAACCACAAACTCTGCTTGTAGTCAGTCAATGAATTCAAGTGACACAATTAGAAACTACTTGACCCCATGTTTCCTCAGCACCCATGTTCCTTGAGCATCCCATGTTCCCTCAGCACCCCATGCTCCCTCACCATCCCATGTTCCCTCAGTGGTAACTAATTGATTTTGAGTCTTAATAAATTAGTGGACTCAAACATTTTGGTCTGAGTCCACTGAGATTTCTTTTGTTGATGTGTTGCTTTTTGTGCTTTTATCCTGCTGACTGACTTACTTCAAAGAAACGTATGAACACATCTCTGGTACACACAAGATTTAAAGTCTTGCTTTTGTGTAATTCTCTGTGGAGAATTCAATTGATTAAATAACCTAATTGATAAGTCAACAAAATCGTATGAGTGTGGGTTGATAATCAAGGAATGTCCTACTCAGTACCTGTCTGATGATTTTTCTGTCCATCCACATTAAGCCCTATGCTTCCTCAATCCCATCCTTGGCCCACGTTAAAATCTGTCTCAACCTTTTTGAGACCTTTTCACAGATTTCTCTCATTTTGCACAACAACGACTCTCCTGTCACACAAGTCAAGGGAAAGTGACAGTTTGTAGAAGCAGCAGCGGGCCTACCTGTGGAGGATAGTTGCTTTCAGAGGACCACCTGGAAGACTGATCATTAGGTTTGTCCACCAAGATATTCCTAAGAAACACCCACAAAGAAAGATAGAGTTCATTTATCCCCCGTGGGACATCACAGCAGTAACACACTGGAGACACAGCAGAAAGTGTTCAACGGGAGTTATGACACGGGATCACAGTTCACCATGGGGGCAGAATAACTGTGTTGTGTGCGTGTGTGTACTAGGTCTAACCGCAAGGAACCGTTTAGCAGTACGAACGCTACTTCTGCAGTCCACTTTGTTAGTACAGTTCAGTTGGTGTAAGCTAGCGGACAGTTGTTGTTAGCTCGCTCACATCAGTCACAGCTAACCGGTGTCTGTACGACTGTTGAACCAGCAACAGGCGAAGGCTCTGAAACTATGCGCGACTTCGCATACAAATTGTGTCATGTACAGTGTGTTTTGTGTACTTCTTCCATAAAACCGTTTAATTTTATAACACAAATAGCAAGTAGCCGGGGAACAAGCTGGAGTAGCTGTTGCTGCTAAAGCGGAGCGCTTCGGTTAGATAACAGCAGCTAGTTTCTTTAGCGCCGAAGTAAAGGGGACGTTCGTTTTTTACAAAGCAGGGTGCCGGACCTCACCCTGCTAAATACACTTTAGAAATTCGTGTTATAACGGGTCACCAGCTTGAGGCTGGAAGAATTTTTCTGAACTAGTGGCAGGTCAAAGTAATGAGGGCTGCTGACCCAAAAAGCAAGCAAAAAGGAAATATATAACTGGCGTAAACAAAGTGTGCCTTAAACGGAGGGGCATTGCACGAGAGACTACCTGTTATCTGTGTAATGATCTCATTTAATAACTACACGTTACAAAGAAATAGACTAATGTCATCTCCTCGAACATACGATTATTCTTTGAAAAAGATACCACAAACGTCTCACAGTACCACCATCACCATGGGGCGACGGCATATTAACACCAAACGCCCCTAACAAAGCTAACGCTCGCTGGCTCGCAGACGGGCTAGGCCAGTCGGGCCGGCTGGGAGAAACGTTGGTTCATTGAGACGTTAGAAGTCCACTCGTGTCCACAAAACCTAGCGCATACGCTGGACCACCTAACGTGCGTGTTACTCACTCGGGTAAATACGTCGAGGAGTAAGAGCTCCATTTAAAAACGCTGAAAGTGAGAACTCTGCTCTCAGGAACGACAGCCATCTTGTTGCAGAAAATAACAAGCAGCGGGCGGCAAGCAAGGGGCGAGCGCTGACAGCCCTTAAAGAGACAGTACACCCTGTTTTGTTTTGTTCCTACAGGGAAGAATCGACTAGCTTATTTCTCTTCCCAGAAACATAATTCAGATGCATAGGACCATCCTCCACGGTCACTTTGTGGCCAGATTCACCTGCTTTAAAGCAAGATTAAGCCGCTGGGCCTTTTGTAGGCTAAAAATACTTTAGGAAAGTAAAAGTCTTGGATTATAATTTTGACACAGGACCACTCTTCAAGACAGATGCTCAAATTCAAGTGACACCAGAGGGCCCTTCATGTCAGTGGATAGGCCTGTTATCTTAAGAGGGTCACTAAATTGCCACACAGTGGATATATTTAATTAAGAGCTCTGTAGTACTACTTGCATGTCCTGTGGTTGATAATCCAATTCTTTTGTTGCGGACCATTTATAACTGGAGGGATAACATATTGATACAGTGTCCACATCAGAAAATTTTAGAGACCGTTGTTTTAAAAAAGAGGCATGGGAAGTTCTTAAGTTTCAGAGAAGAAGAATTGATGAAATGAGTGTGCTGGTTGAACAAACTGTATGTTTATCTGGTGAATGTACATGCTTACATGTGTAAATGTTCACACAGCCAGAGATATCTTGGTAACTGTACTAAGTGGATGCCAAGCTCTTTTGTTGTAAATGTTGCACACTGCTACGCTCCAATGACATTTGAATGTCACCTCAGGGATTAATCAAGCGTCCTATCATGCCCTGTCAGGCCCCATCTTGCCTTGTTTTGTTGTGCCTTGTCCTGTCGTGTCCTATTGTATCCCATCCTTTCAAGACCGGTCTCGTCTTGTCCTATCTCGCCGTGCTGTGTCCTGTCTTGTCACGTCATAAAGTGGATTAATAGATGTTATGTACAAGCTATTATTGGCCTGCAGATCGGTTTAATATTGCAGTGGTTCTTTTCTGAAACAAAGGCAGCCCATATGCTGTGGTCCGTCTTTTTCAAGCTCCTCTACAGGTGATCTCAGGGTTTCAGTACTTGACCAGTCACTGATTGCTCACAGTGTGGATGAATCATCACTTGAGTAATGTTATCGCAGCTTTATTCCAGTTAACTGGACCTCTTTTTACTGGAAGTTGCTCTTCCCCCGTCCTGTGAAGATCAACAGTTGCAGTATATAAATGTAAACAGTTAATATCAATGCTTATATATACAGACTATGTATATATATATATATATATATATATATATATATATATATATATATATATATATGTATATATATATATATATATATATATATATATATATATATATATATATATATATATATATATATATATGTTACGTTAAATTCGCACACATTTTATTTGGTATCAGATGTCCATTTTTCAGCTTCCTCCCACAGTCCAAAGACATGGTTAATTGGACATAGGTTAATTGGACTCTAAATTGCCCGTAGGTGTGAATGTGAGCGTGAATGGTTGTCTGTCTACATGTCTGTCCTGTGATGGACTGGCGACTTGTCCAGGTGAACCCTGCCTTCGCCCCTTGACAGCTGGGATCGGCTTCAGCGACCCTAATGAGGATAAGTGGTTAAGATAATGGATGGATGTCCATTTTACTAAGAGCAAAAGTATCAAAGGACAAAGCTTTCCAGATCATTATTCAGAATTTTTTTGTAACTATTCTGCATCATTATCATGTTGTGTGCTCATTTGCTTATGTATTTAAACTTTTAAATTAACTCATTATCTTTAATGATGGCGTGGCAAGAGGCAACATGTAAAATAATAAATACAGTAATGTAAAATTAAATTCAGACAGAACCTCATCAATCGATTGCAGAGGATCGTGATATGATTAGCAGCTGCTGAATGGACTTTGAGGTCAGATTATCAAGTCAATTGTCTGTTCACCATCTGTCACATTTGACATTGTGTAAACACAATAAATGTCTTTTAATGTACAAACGCGCTTTGGATTTCTGTTTTATACCTTCTCAAAGAATCTGCAGCTCCTCAAGAGACGCCATTTTTAGTTGGCAGTGTCACTTGAGCCCTGGAGCAGATAGCACACAAAAAGAAGGCGGGCAAGGTGGAGAGGTGTCTTTTGTTGGCAGAGTTGTAATCCGCTCTAATTCAAACCACAGGGGGTCCGCCATCCTCTGAGACCCGCGGGCCTCTGGTATGTTCACACGGTCCGGACTGCCAGCCAGACCCTCTGAGGAGAAAATCAAGTCGAAAAGGGTTCTCGACGCGACAGTTTATCAATTACATGAATGTTTATATCCTTGTCACAGCTTTCTATTAGAAGTGGTCTAAAATGAATGGGGTCTGAAATAAAGAAAAACCCACTGTTTATAGCTTCTGGCATTTTCCAGAAGTTATTAAAAGAAAGTGTGAAGATGGTTTGCATTGAAAGCAACAGGATTCAAGAAAAGAAGCAAAAGAAATATGTCTTTGGGACATGAACAATGACTTGTTAAAGTGGAGATAAGCCGGCACAGTAGCAGCATGGTGCATCCCAGCATGCTTAAGCCTTACTTTTGGTTTCATTGTGACATTCTGGTGAAAGTTTCTGATGAGTCATCTGCGAGTGGACCTCCTCCAGGCTCGATGCCGTGACTGATGGTGGCGTTTCTATTAAGTGCAGCATTCAGCCTTTGGCAGACTCTTCTTCCACTTACTGTGAATTGCAGAGCGTTGGTTCAAGTGTCATTAGCGTGAATGCAAAGTCAGACACTGAGAATACAAGTGAGAATGGTTTTATTAATATGACTCAAATGTAAATCTGAACATGGCGTTTATTTGATATTTAAGTGTAGATCTGATTTTTGTTTTGGTTATGCCATCCTGTACAGATCTTTATAGAAGCCGGAGCAGCTCTGTAGTGACGGTCAGGTTGGTCCTGCATAGCAAAATCATCCTTAAAGTTACCGCCTTGAAGATCTCATTGTTCTTCTCTTTGGCGACACCTCTGGTGACAAGAAGCAATTGCAGCATGTGTATTTTTTGGATTACCCAAGAGTGTCGCCAGGCTTTAAGTTTGTAATAGTGTAAAACGCGAGGGCTTTCATCGATCACCATTGAGTTGCCTCATTCGGTGATGGCAAGAGACTTTAAATAAAAATCTTCAAAGATTATTACTTCAAAGGCGTGATGTGTAATCATCAGAAGGCTGCTTTGCCGGGAATAGAGCAGCTCCAGAGAAGCAGCTCCTCAATCTATAGTGTGGTGATGTGATACAAATGCTCAGAGGTTGAAGTTATTTTTTTTTATTCTCACTTGCTGTTTTAATCCAAAGCACATTGTTTTCCAAAATAATGAGTAATGTTTTAATGAGGCTAAGGGTGTAACATGTCTCTGAGTTCTCATGGACAGACTGTGGTCTGTCTGTCTGTCTGTCTGTGGCATGACATCAGCAGTGATGCTCCACTAAGATGGGCTGGCATCATCAGCCTCTTCTTCATCACTGTCATCAACACTATCTTCATCATCACACACCATGATAGTAATCCTCACCATTACCTTTACCATCATTATCACAAACACTGGTAGTTATCTTCATCATCACCACTATTATCATCACATCATCATCATAATCATGACAGTGACATCTTCATCATCATCTCTTTCATAATCATGACACTGACACTACCACCATCTTAATTATCATCACAAACACTGACAGTTATCTTCATCATCACTACTATCTTCATCATCACAAACACTGATAGTTATCTTCAACATCACCACTCTCACTATCATCATCATATCAAGTGTCTTTATCTTAACAGTCATCTTCGTCATCTTCATCACCACTGTTGACATCATGATTACAGTCACTAGCAAGAGTCATCTTCATCATCATCTTTCCGGTAAGAACACATAGAACCAGTCTCAGGGGTCTCGGCCCACTCGTGTACTTTTATTAGGGGCGCAGCATCTTATTTCCCCGGGACGCGCACTGCCCGTCGTGAGCGCGCATGAAGCGCCATCACGTGGGAGGTCCCTTTAAGTTTCCACTGACAGAGGCCTGAGCGTGTCACATGAACATGATATAATGAAAAGGCAGGAACACAGAGGCGGAGTGCGCTGAGCTCGCGGCTGATGGAGAAGGGGCCCGAATGTGCGCAGCCGACAGCCAGCAGCCATATGCAGGAGGAGGAGCAGCGGGGCCGAGCCCGGCCGAGCCCGGCTCGCTGCGCCTCATCGGACGGGACCTCACTATTCGCAGTTGCACCTGCCGGCTATGACACGCACTTTAAAAGAGGAGGAAAATGTCGCCTGTCAGTGCGCGTGTCTCGCCGCGGTCCCGGAGCAGGAGACGAGAGGAGCGCCTTTTCAGCGTGAGTGAAGTTATTTCTCATAGCTCGGGCTGATGTGGGCTCGGCTCCGCGGTTCTGCCTGCCTGCAGGTGCGTTGGCGCGCTTGCTTCGTGCGAACGGTCTGTCTGCTGTATCCCGGCGCGAGGACCCCCGCATCTCCCGCATGGTTTTGATGGGGGGTTAATGTGTTTTTCGTTGGAGAAAAAGGAAAGCGCAGTATTCCCGCAGGAGAGATTTCTCTCGGTCATGTGCCATGTGCGCTCTCTCTCTTTCTCTCTCGCACCGTGTGCGCGCCAGTGTCCGCATTCCAGGAGGTGTTGCGCACATAGAAATTGAAGTTGAAGTAAACAAGTGGGAATAAGGCCTCGCTCTGGAGCTCGAAGAACAAGTGTTTGGACGTCCGGCTGGAAACATCCCGCCGCTCGTTTAAAAGTACAGATCACAAGTGAGATTGTTGTATTATTTGGTATGAATTTTTCAGAAAGTTCACAACGAGTTAATCTGTGAGACTAGTTTAAATGGAACTGCGTATTAATGGCGCAAAGTGTGATTACACGTGTTGTAAGTGATGTCTTCATATAGAGCATCATCATCATCATCATCATCATCATCATCATCCAGCAGCACAGCGTCTCCCTGTCGGCTCCATGGAGCAGTCTGTTCCTGCGGGATGTTTGGGAACGTGTCCACAGTCGCCAATGTGAAAAACAAAAGACAAACCACCTGCCTGCTGCTTGGGCTAATGTGTGCCAACACACACGCTCGCTCGTTCGCGCACGCTTGTGCACGCGCACACCCCGGTCAACATTTTTGCTGATTCATAACTGGGGCGGTCACATCTGTGCGCATGTGGCACGCAGAGTTCAGACAGCCTCCACGTTGGGCCGCGCTGTTCGGTCCCAGGCGCAGAGACAGGGCTGTTAATGCGGGAGTCTCTTCTCCTCTGCGGGCCGACTGTCCGCATGTCCAAGGCTGGCAGAAAGAAGTGTGGAGGAGCAGCTGGCCACGGGTTGGAGAGGAAATGCATTAAGTCCTCTTTAGAAGGGAGTTTCTTGATGCCGTCCTTCGTCAGCGTATCTTTGGGCAGCACGATATGGATGCAGTAATATTCCTATCAACCATACAAACATACCATATAGACCCAGAGGGGCCAGATAATTAGGATTACTAATTAATCGTTTAGTCTGGCTTCTAAAATGCCAGAATTTGTTATTGTCCTCAGTTTTACAGCTATGACCTAATCAAACATCTTATAAACAAACTAAACAATCTCAGGACTTTCACAGTAAACCTCTGTTCCCGATCAAACTAAGTCAATATTAACTTATTTTACCATAGTTTTGTAAAGTGACTTTCATATTTAACTGATGCCCGTATGCTCTTCGCGTAACAAACATCAATATTTTTGTATTATTTTAATTAGGATCACAATCTTTTATAATTTGTGTCATCTTAACCTGACTAAGTAAATCTAACGTTTAGTAAATTTATGTTGGAAGTTTATTTAGAAAATACACTATTCATGTAACGAGAGGAAACAGTCATTTTACTGTGAACACATACGTTTATTTTAAAGAGAAATTATCTATGTAGCAAGCAGAAAGTATACCTCTCCTGTGAACACAGACGTTTATTTAGAAAAGACACTATTCATGCAATGAGAGGAAACTACCTTTACTGTGAATACAGAAGTTTATTTTGAAAAGACACTATCCATATGACCGTGCAAACTGAATGAAAACACAGAGAACTCGTTCTATATCAAATGACTTCCTGTGGCCGCATATAAACAGTCGTTCCACAGGTTTAGGCCACTTGTGAGAGGTCAACGGTCCCAACGATCACTGCTATAATAGGACATTTATGCTGGCACAGACATTACGTAACAGTGACCATGCAATGCATTATGGACCAGTGACACGCCGCTGCCACCACCAGTGTTCCTGGAGATGAAAGGAACAGATGACTTCTTTCATGTCGTCGCTGGTTGCTGCTTCAGGAGGAACTCGAGGGCTTGCGTCGCCTGTGAATTCACACTTCCGCCCCTGTGCCCTCCGTTTTTTTTTTTCATTATTTTTCTTCTTTTTTACTTCCTTGAAACAAACCAAATGTGGTTTTCTCAGAATGTTTCATTTCCCGGTAAACTAATCATCGGCCATGTGCCTGACATGCAGTGCAACATGAGCTCTCCCGTCCTCCAGCACTTGCATGATAATGCTATATCGCAATAATCCTGCAGTATTACCCGCTAACAAGCAATAATCCCGCCGTGTTTGGCCTTATTAGCCAAGTAACAAATCCATCAGCCTCTTGAAGCCAACTTTTCAAACCTCTGAGTGATTATTTCCGCCCCCTTGGGAGCATTACTTAGCTATCCTATTCACACAGAACGAGTGAGCCGGACCTCACATAGGTGACATGCTTGAAATGGCTGGAGTGTGTCAGAGGAGTCCGGCCTTGATAACATGCCCCCCTCTCCTCGCCTCCCCTCCTCCTTGTTGTCCTTGTGGGTGCATGCATGTGCTTGCTGAAGACAGACTTTTCACATCTGCGTCACAGGCTGAGCGTGACGTCTGTCAGATGTTTATGCTCGCCCTGTCTCAAACGAATAGATCTGTTTCACTGGAATACAAATGAGCGTGTGCTGTGTTTTCCTCGTTTCCTTCGGCTGCGTAAATGGCCGATGAAACCAATCCCCCCCCCTCCCACCCTGTCTTCTTTTGCTCAATTTATGCAGCTGAGCCGTCCTCCCTCCACACTCTCCCTCTCCGTCTCTTCTTCCTCGTCACCAGCCAGGAAAAACATCGCCGCTATTTGTAACCCCAGCATCAAAGGCTAATCTGACAAATGAAGCCCATTACTTTTTTCTCTTTTTTTCCCTTCCCTCTCTGGAGTATATTTGCTGAAGAACAGAAGTAAATCTTTCTTTCTGTCTGTGAATTATGCGCCTCAAACAGCCAGCTGTGAAAGTTGAATTTCCGCTGTTTGTGTGGTCACAATTAGCAGCCCCCATGTGACTGAGTGTCTGTGTGTGTGTGTGTGTGTGTGTGTGTGTGTGTGCGTGTGTGTGTGCACGGCTGCGTTTGAGCCTGTATGTGAGAGCACGCCTGTATGCCTGTATGTGTGAGCAGGGTGTGCTTGTGTTGACATGACAGCCGACCGGGGAGGGGAAGTGACGCTGAAGGCGAGGAGGGGCGAGAGCTGCAGACATCACACGCCGCTGCAGAGAGAGAGAGAGAGAAAGAGAGAGAGAGAAAAAGAGAGAGAGAGGGCGAGAGAGCAGGAGAAGGAAAACCACAGACAGATGAAAAAGAGTGAGACAGGAACAAAGAAACTAATGGGTGATCACTTTTCTCCGTGGACTGCAGGATCGTCGCCCTGCCTCCGCCCTGCCGGATCCACCGGAAAAACAAACAGGCAGTCGAAATGAGTCAGTGTCCGCGTAGGTTGGGCGAGTGCGCATTTGGTTATGAAA
Source organism: Clinocottus analis (assembly GCF_023055335.1). NCBI lineage: Eukaryota > Metazoa > Chordata > Actinopteri > Perciformes > Cottidae > Clinocottus > Clinocottus analis. The sequence continues at coordinate 2,476 of NW_027176041.1, read as the reverse complement.
CGTGTTTACCCTCCACTCACTATTAAAGTAGTGACACAGGCTTTTGTTTGTCCAGAGCTCTGCCTGTTCCAGCTTTGAGCCAACCTCCCCGGTTGCTACGGTCATCATTTCTCTGGCCAGCTGCCCTCGAAGGACCGGAGCAGACTCCAACTTTCCCGTTAAGAAGTCTTTTGTAACAGCCTGGGTAATGGACACTCCTCAAATATTTCCTCAGCAAACACGGGGCTTCCTAAGGGAATGGGAACGGACATGGGAAGATGGTTCTCAAAGCAGCTCTTGAAAGGCCCAATGAGCCATCTGACAGAATGTATTATTCGGGGGGAAGTGGTGATGGGAGAATCTGACAGAACTCCGTTTACTCAGCGATTAGGTTTAGAGTGTACTCACCTTCGCCGGCTGACTTTAATAATGTTGAAACTGCACTCGGCTGCAAAGCCCTGCTGGTGTTCCAGGAGACGGCAACGTTCATTGCACCCGAAACAAACCGCACAATTACTATTTGGCTGTGGAGGCAACAATGACGACCTTTGGGTGTGGTGTTAGGAGAGAAAAGGCCACCGGATTGTATAGATGACATGTAAATCTGCCCTGTTAGAGTCTGCTACAAAACGTTTGCCTTTTAGCCTGTGGCACAACAGTAAAGACTGAAAGAGTCAAAAATGAAAAGTGTTCATCATCTGGAGAGTGTATCAGATGTCCTGTGTCTGTTTCTGCCTGAGGTTCTGAGAGGAGGTAAAGTTGATAGCAGGTCGTTAGATTATGAGATACGATGTCTTGTGTACATCATTTGTCTTTACTTAACCACACTAACTTGCTTCTCTAACCTTTGGGCCACCACTGACCGAATCCACCCATTAGGTTACGATGAGGGTATCTCATCTCTCTAAAATGGAAAGGGAATATCCTCAGGGAGCATGAGCGTGTTATTAAGTTAGCAAGCAAGATCTCTTGTGTGTCTGACGTTGATCTGGCTCGTGGCACTTCAGTGAAGCTTTGGCCTGACAGTGGTGCTAAAGGAAAGGTCATGGGGTTGAAGAACATGGGAGTACTTTGGGGATCATAAATATCTAAAGGTTTTATTCTGGACATTTTGTCTTTGGCCAACATGTTTGTTCAGTGGTCAGGGTGAATATTTGACCTGTCAGTGGCACTCGACAATACCTGGTGGGATCATCACAGACCCTAACTGGAGCATGCTGGGTAATGACTGGAGATCGTGGACTAAACTTGTTTTTTTTTAACCAGTACAGTGCTGTATTTCCCCTCAAATGTTATTTGCACTTCTTAAAATGCAATAGATGCCTTCTTAGAGACACTGAGGTGAGCTGCAGATTTCAGATTGCATTGATAAGCAGGATGGAGGGTGAGTTGGCAGGAAGAGTCCGGCCTGGCACTGAGCTGCTTGGCATACGAGCGGCCCGGGGAGGACGTGAAATGAAACCTCAGCAGGACACGGGTACTAGAGGAGAGAACGGCTTTATTAGAGAGGGGACGAGGGAGGAAAGGCGGAGGGTGTCGGTGTGTGCTGTCCTGTCAGGACACCAGGTCCGGCTTTAACTAAGACACAACATATTCACCTGGCCATATGCCTGCTGGTCATGGCAATTAAACTACAGGTCAGGAAAGAAAAACTGTTTGCGTGGGCGAGCTATGAACACGGAAATGCAAAACAGCAAGATGGTCACAGTCGAAGACGTGGCTTAGCCGGAGGAGACCGCAAGCACTTGATGGTTGTGTGTTTTCACTTTATGCGCACACACACACACACACACACACACACACACACACACACACACACACACACACACACAAGGCGTTCGCATTGCGGAGCATGACCAAGAGAGCTCTGCCACCAGGAAGTATTCAGAGGAGGATCATTTAGAGAGCTGACGAGCAGATGATTCTTACTGGTCTAGAGGTGAAAGGGAATGGGGTGGAGGGGTGGAGGGGGTACGGTTAGACTTTTAATCTGGAGGGATTTAGTGGCAGAAGAGAGAGTTGAAAAACATTTAGATTGAGGAGAAAGTCGTGGGGAAATGTGTGAATAAGTTCAAGAGGAGTTAAGATATTGCAGAGGTATTCCACAGAGACGACTGATTTTAACAATTTCATGAAGAGACTGTGAAAGCAACAGTGTGGTTTTCATTGAGTTAGCAGTGTGTATGTAGCCGCTGTTTTACTAAGGCAGCACTCTCATTACGCTGTCAGCTCCCGGACTGATCCCGGAGCTGCCCTCCAGACGCACTCTGCCAGCGACGGGCCGCTCAGGCGCGCTGATGATAAATACAAGACATTTCACGGCCACCATCAAAATGTTGCTCAACATTGTTTTGTACTCCTAACTACAAGGAACTTTTAACTGGTTATAAAACAGACTCAATTTAACACAGATGCCTCTGTATGAAACTACACAGCAGATTGTTTCCCGTTTCCACATCTGCCCAGAACATCTGATTCGTTCCAGAAGCATCAGGAG
>NW_027176040.1:0-17438 GCF_023055335.1 Clinocottus analis | reverse complement strand
CCCGTACGCAGCTGTTTTAGCAGCTGATCTCGAGCAGTCGTTTTCTGGGGATTTGCTCAGAAGATTCTTCGAGGTCTTTTATTCTCCGGCCACAAAATTCCACGTGTATTTCAGTCCATTTCAATGCAAAGTCAAAAGCCACCAAGCTGCTGTTTTTTCTTTCAGGCTCTTCTGCGACGCCTCACTCGTCACGTTCCCACTTTCTGAGTGCAGCACCCGCTGGAAGAGAGTTTCAGGCACAAACTATCTGCAGCACATCTGTCCAGAAAGAATAGAGACGATGAATTTACACGCTGAAACGGTTAAAGCTGGATGTGTGATTCAAAACCGCGTTCATATTCAAACCTCTGGATCAGCGAGTGTGTGCCGGTGACGCTCACTGTCGATGCACAAAGGAACACGAGGATCCATTGATTGTGGACGGCGAGCAGGAACACTTGAGTAAACAAAAATATCAGAAATTTCAGTTCAATTGACATTGAATGTCCTAATAATTGTATAATTTCTTTTAATAGTGAAAAAATAAATTCAGTATACCATATAAAGGAGTACGTAGTATACACTGTACGTGGTTCAAAAACACAATGCACAACAATGGATGGATGGACTGCACCGTCCACACTCTGGCTGCAGCAGCATGTATGTTTGTATAGGACACATGCATATGTGTGCATGTGATCACAGCTGATCTCTGGATGTGTCACAGCAGGTCTGCTCATCAATACAACGCAGAAAAAACTCTGCTTTCTCCTCTTGCGTGCGTTTACTGGTCCACCACCACGGAGGTGATGGAGGTGGAGCCGCAGCTGTGGGCGGAGCTCTCCTAAAACACTCCCTGCTGTCTGACAAGCTCCAGCACGCCGACACAAATACCCGCTGGTCTGAGCGACCATCTCCCGCAAACACATCACCCTTCTGAAGCACTTAACTCACTAAACAGGAGGGCTGACTCTGGATCAGGGTTCTGATTCCCCACAGGCCCTTTTTTTCTTGAATATTGAGCGACAGATGAAAACAGAAACGAGGACACGTGGATGTGTTTCGCACTCGATCGCACTGACGCACTGAGGCTGCGTGCGGGTGAGCGACCAGGCAGAGAGGGCTGGAGCGTAGACACGGCGAGGAAGTGAACCGTACTGGAGGACGAGGTACTAAAGGGACGGCCAGGGTCGTCCTCCAATCAGAGGATAAGACGGTTGGATCCCCGGCTCCACCGGCCCGTGTCGATGTGTCCTCGAGCAAGACACGGTGTGTGTGACTGTTAGTGAGTCCTGATGGACAGGTGGCACCTTGCACGGTAGCCCCTCCCACCAGTGTGTGAATGGGTGAGTGATGACATGTAGTGTAAAAGAGCTTCGAGTGGTCAGGAGACTAGAAAAGATCCATACAAGTACAGTCCATTTACCATTTGTGTGGGTTTTGCTTCCTGATAATCCTCAAAACATCTTCTTCACTTCGCCAGCTCTCTGCTGCTCACAGACCTGCTGTCAGACGGTCTCTGCCTGTCTGTCTGCCTGCCTGTATGTCTGTCTGCCTGTCTGTCTGTCTGTATGGGGAGGAAAACGAATGAGTTCATGTCCAAAGTGCATCTGAAAAAACATTTTCTTGATCCTGAAATACGCTGGTTATTCATGTTGCCATGAGTTCCCTCATGTATTGGTTTGGCTTTCTGAAAAGTTGTAACAAAGGTCACTGCTGCTGACTCTTCAAAGACATGTCACCATGTGGATGATGAATAATGAAGGGGATCCCGGATGACTGAGGGGGGATTATGTTTCAGAAAAACTGTGTAACTGGAATATAAACCGGGCCGAATGTTTTCAATCTGCTCGACATCAAACCGTTAGAGGCTGAACATGGAAGGAGAGGCTGAGATGGTTGCACGAGCTGCAGCGGGCCCCCGTGAGGTCCTCACACGGTGGGATTGTCGGCCATGAGATACCTGCTGAGCTCAGGCTCCGCCTCTTCCAGTCCGACAGCAGCTGGCGAGGTCCCCTCTGCTTTTGTTCTGGTGGTTTCCCGTTTCATCGGTTCATGCTACACACTACAATGAAGTGTTCCTCTTGTTGATATACCCCTCCCCACCTGACAATAATGTATCAAATCTTTAAATATTATCATGTTAAGAGTATACTTTATGCAAATATATATGAGTATGATGAGTGTATTGTATGTATCAGCGGTGAAATATTTTTAAAATAAAATGTGTTTCTGTCATTATGGACAAAACATGGTGCTACTGTTTATTTTGTCAGTATTGTTCACAAGTGAACCACATCATATTTTTCTTCAGTGGTGAAAGTCTGATCTGCCCTTCAGCCAATCAGTATTTCTATATAACGCATTAACTGATCATAGTAATGAGGAACAATAATCATTTATTTTAATCTCAAAATCAGCTCATCTCCAGCTAGGAGACATTTCTTTCATGCTTGAGCTCGTTAAAGTTTAAACTCACTGTTCTGCTACGTGTGATGTGTTGTGTCTCATGCATCTCATAATATCTGATGCATAATGAATTAAGTTATTACAATATGAGAAAATATGAACTGAGCAAAAGGAGCCTTGTGAGTTTAAGGCAAAAGTAGACTGTCTGGTGTTGAGGACATTTTCATCAAGCAGCACTAAAGAGAGCCGCAACAGAGGAAGCTGCATTTAATATACTTTCTGATTATTAGCACGTTCAATAATTATTCGATTTCTAATTATTCCAGTATCTTTTGCTATAATACTATGCACTGAACTCATTTTATTTCTGAGTTTCTAACGTCATTTCTTATTCTAATATTAAGTTATGAGCTCATGATTGTCTTACCTTATGAATCACTACATGCTTATTAAAACATTGATGTTGTGTCGTCATGCATGGTTACAGCGACTTGTGAGAACTTTCCTCTGCACCGCTCTACTCTTGACACAGTGCAGGGTCCTCCATCCTATCAGACATGAAGCTCTGAGACTACTGTGGTTCCTTTCAGAAGATGGATAGAGAAAGGGAGGCGGCGTTGTGAACAGCATTTATTAGAAAACATTGTGTCGACGTGTCCTCCGACTTCCTGTGTGCTCTGAGCGGTGGAGATGAAGCTGTGCAGAGTTTCAGAGCAGGCCAGCCAGGAGAGGGAAGACGTGGACTCGACAGACAGAGGAACCGAAGCACCTGCTGGAGAGAACAGAGGGATGATGACGATTCAAACTAAAAGCCTCACACACACACACGCATAAGTGGATCTTCAAAATCCAGCGAACTTACTTGTAAAGTTATCAACCAAGTGAAGCCGGACTTGAAAACAGCCACTGAAATCCATCTTCCCAGTGAGGTACGGTATCCCAGCAGCGCAACACACACACACACACACACACACACACACACCTTGGAATGAAATAGTCTTTTCACATGAATACAGACTTAAATTAAACTCTCCTTTGGCCAGACCAACGAACACACAGGGACATTTAGGGGCTCGGTGCTGACTGAGAACGGCTGCAGCAGCTGTGCAACAAAAGGCAAAGTGGTGTTTTGCCATTGGGGACGAGAAAGAGGAGGAGGAAGAGGAGGAAGAGGAGGAGGGGCAGCAGGGGGAACACAGTTTGCCTTCACACTGAAAGCATCGAGTGGCCAGAAGTGCTTCATCTTCAGCGTTGTGTGCCGATTGGCTCGTGGAAGGCCAACCGGGTGTCTGTGCTCTTCAGGGCCGCTCCGCCCGTGGAACTGGAGTCTTAACTTCCTACGTTTTTGTGGAGGGACCGCACGCGTTCACAATCCCACGACGTTGCGGCCGGAGCGTCAGTGTCGTGGTCCCGACGCCGGAGCTCATGCGGAGGGCGAGGGCGAGTCGGGGTCCGGCTCGTAGTGATAAGTGGCCTGAGTGTAGCTGCCGCCGTACGGCTGGGTGCTTTGGGCGAGGCCGTGCGGCGTGTCCCGGGCCTGCTGGTTCGGCCCGTCGTAGCCCGGCGGTAGCTGGGGGCCCGCGATGTTCTCCGGCCCCGGCCCGAGCGCCTGCTGGTGGGGGTCGTTGGCGCCCGGCGGCTGCGGCACCGTGTCCAGCTCGTCCACCTGCGGCCCCGGAGTGTGCATGACCGCCAGCTGGTCTTGGGGGATGTCCGCGGCGGCGGCGGCCAGGTTGGTCGTCGACTTGGACTTGACGCACTGGAAGTCCACGTGGCGGCTCTTCCCTTCCTCCTTCTCCCAAGACATGCGGATGAAGGGACGCTGGACGTAGTTATAGATGACCTCCGGGCGACCTCCGGGACGCCGCTTCACCTTCTCTTTGTAGGTTGGGTAGCCTGGAGAGAACAATGGAAAAACTGATCACCATCGGCTCCGCTTGTGGAGCTCGAGAAGAATGAGGGAAATATGAAGGTTTGCCTCGAGACAGGAGGAAACGGATCACTACTCGACATGTTAGTTTATTCAAAATGCTCGTTCTACAGAATAATGTGAGGGACCAGGACCAGCATCACTTCCTGGAGGCCTCCAAATAGGAACAGCAACATACTCCTTTAGCATATTTAGCAATGAGCTAGCGCTTGGATTACATGTCATTCAACACCTTGAGCATGTTTGGTGCTGTCAGGGTGCTGACATCGTCCCGGTGGGAGGATTTTAAAGGCTTGGTTACGGTTCCCACTGTGGGCCTCTGTGAAGTTCCAGTATTTTTCATAATAACGAGTCAATGTGTTGTCAGAAAGATCTCAGGGGCCAACAGCTCGTCTGATAAATGTAAATCCTGTTTTCAGATAAGGGAAGAAAAATCCTTCTGTACCTTCTATTCCCAGGCGGATCTTCTTCAGCCCTCTGTCCTTCAACACAGACTTGGCCACGTCTCTGTTCTCGATGTACTTGAAGAAGCGGTACAGTTTGGTGCTGTAGATGACTGGAGAGGAAACAACAAAACAACAATACATGAATCCTGCACATGGACCCCTGTAATAGCCCCTAGATCTGCTGCTATAGGCCTAGACTGCTAGGATCTTAGGATACACTGAGCTCCTCTCCTCTCCTCTCTCCTTCTGGATGAATTCATGTCGCTTCAACGCACATCACTAACTCTACTACTTGTTGGTCGGGCCAAACGGGGAGGGGCTTAGCAAAGGGTGAATTAGGGAGCGTAAGCAGATTCAGTGTCAGCGACGGGGGGGACGGTAGCTCACTCTGCGAGTACTCCTCTCCCATCTGTGGGGGATACTCTTCGTCCCAGTCCACCACGTCCTCGTCCGTCAGCACCACCACGTGACACTCTCTCTCTCCGCTGTGAGCGCTGGCCACCATCAGCGGCAGCACCATCTCTTCCAGGTAACACTCAAACTGATGCCGGGCCCCGTCGTTGGACAGCTCGTGCATCAGGGCGCCTGAGGAGGAAGACGAGGACGTGAAGAGGGGATGAAGACAACGGAGAGCAGGAGGACAAGGTGTTGGACACACGACGAGGATGTGGCAAGTATAACAGACAGAGAGAACCAATCACTGTGGTTCCTAGAGAACCGTTCCTGGTCAACGGCAGTGACCGTTCTGCTGGGACGAGGCACATTTCTGCCCCTCACAATGTACACAAATGATGTTTTTGAAGTGTAACATCACAAGAGCTCAAACTAAAATAGACTAAAAGGTATGATAACACAAGGTAATTGGGAAAAATACTTTAAGAAATACTACAAGACACTCTGTAACGCCTTTTAAACCTTTTCATCAATGTCGGGATTTGGACAACCGGTCGTATCGGAGCGTCGGTGAGTGTTTGGTGAGGCTCGTGCAGCATCAAGCAGGTCATGTGACACACATTCCTGTCAATGGTGTCACACAACAAGACAGCGAATAACCAGAGATTTACATTTTCTTCCGAAAAATGTGGAATGCATTTTTTTAGGAAATACATTAAACATGTTTATTACAGCTCAGGCTTTACTGAGAGGCATATATATGTATATATACATGTATATATGTATATATATATATATCTATATATATATATGTATATATATATATAGATATATATATATATATATATATATATATATATATATATAGATATAGATATATAGATCTATATAAATATATATATGTATACATGTATGTGTGTATATGTGAGTGTATATATATATATACACTCACAAGACATTCTGTAACGTCTTTATATATACATATATATATATATATATACATATATGTATGTGTATGTATATATATATTATTTTTGTATATATCTTTCATCCCTGTTATATTTTATTTTGTGTGTTTAGTTTGTTTATTCCATTCCATCCATCCATCCATCCATCCATCCATCCATCCATCCATCCATCCATCCATCCATCCATCCATCCATCCATCCATCCATCCATCCATCCATCCATCCATCCATCCATCCATCCATCCATCCATCCATCCATCCATCCATCCATCCATCCATCCATCCATCCATCCATCCATCCATCCATCCATCCATCCATCCATCCATCCATCCATCCATCCATCCATCCATCCATCCATCCATCCATCCATCCATCCATCCATCCATCCATCCATCCATCCATCCATCCATCCATCTATCTATCTATTACTACATTACACATTAATGTGTGTTACTAAGGAAGAAGGTTCTGTTAATAAATAGAAACTATGTCGCCGGTTCATCTGGAAATGTCTTGCTCTCCAGTTGATAACGCAGACATAACAATATGTCATGTTAAATATAATGAACTTCTAAATGCCAGCTTAAGATACACAAAGAGAACACATGGTTTGTATAGACACAGCCTGAGTGTGGGGTCGGTCCTGAGCAGAGATTGATTTAAATTAGACTCAAATCAAAGATAGAAACTCACTGAAAAGCTGCAAACTAACAGAAACATGTGACAGAGCTGCTGGTGGAAGGAGGCTGGTGATTCGGCGGCTGCATAACAAGCATTACATCTCACAGCTAATCATGACCTACTTAGAGCCACACACACACACACACACACACACACACACACACACACACACAGCAGGCTCCTCCCACTCACAGAGAGCCACCAACACAAGCACAACAGAGACATCGCTCACACTCAGAGCGTTGACTCCATGAAACGGCGTGTTGTCACAGGTACGTCAAATATGATTTAAGCAAACGTTCATGTAAACCAGCAATAATCGGATTATTGTGGAGAAAAGCAACAATACTGCCTCCTGCACTGTGGACATAATAGTGCCACTTACTCACTTCCATGGATTCAGAATGAAAAGAAGTTAGCAGACGATGACAACGACCTGCTCCGCGCTCGCTAAAGCCAGCGGCGTGGTCTGCGGCGCCCCGACAACAGGAAGTCCAGACTAACAATCTGCGCGTACACTTTGCCGTACTCACTGAGGTCTCTGCACTTGATGGTGCTGTCGTTGAAGGAGATACAGAGGTAGTCACATGCCTCCCTCAGCTCGGGAATGGAAACGCCGTCGGGGCAGCGGATTATCCCCGACTTGTAGTAATCCTGCCATTTTCAGCAGCACACACACACACACACACACACACTCGAATGAATAAAACGAGCAGAACGGTGGGTGTTCACGCACACACGCACGCATGGGGGGAAAAACAAGACGCCATTATTGATGCTGCTGCACTCACACAGGCGGTGAAGAGAGAGAGAGAGAGAGAGAGAGAGAGAGAGAGAGAGAGAGAGAGAGAGAGAGAGGGATGGAGAGTTAGCTGTGATGAAAGTAACAACCAGCGACGTCACAGGCAGAGAGAGAGAGAGAGAGAGAGAGAGAGAGAGAGAGAGAGAGAGAGAGAGAGAGAGAGAGAGAGAGAGAGAGAGAGAGAGAGAGAGAGAGAGGAGAAGGGGAGGGGTGGAGAGCGATGAGGTGATGAAAGCAAAAACGTCACTTTCCCTCCCTGCTCCACTTTCTATCCTGTCTGTCTGTCTGTCTGTCTGTCTGTCTGTCTGTCTGTCTGTCTGTCTGTCTGTCTGTCTGTCTGTCTGTCTGTCATACTCACGGTGCCGGTTCCCACCACAAGGAGCGACAGGGCACACGGAACAGAGAAAGCTCCTTCACTTCCTGTTCAGTACTTGTCTCACTTCCTGGTCTCTATAATCCACTACAGCGTGACCTCAGTCAGGTCTTCATTGCTGTTGGTGATGCTCTCACTAACAGCAGACACACACACACAGTGCTGAGCACACATCAACAACAGCTCACCGGGAATGCTTTCAGGAATATCTGTTTATTGGAGGAAAGTTTAAACGACAAATGGCTGAACTCTAGCTGTTGTCGTCTTCCAACCGCTCAGTACATGACGGCCGGTCCACCTGTAGGTGATGACACGGTGATGGGACTACAAATGAATTACATGAGCTGGAGAATAGAAGCATCGGTGGACTGTAATACTGTCAGTACTATCTTAATTAATCTTAATCTTAAAAGATGTTTGAATGTCGACTCGGTTACGTTTTAAGATGTTCTAGACTGAAGACTTTCCTCTTTCAAAGCACTTCTAGTTAGGGCTGACTCAGGTCTATAGTTAGGGCTGACTCAGGTCTATAGATAGGGCTGACTCAGGTCTATAGATAGGGCTGGCTCAGGTCTATAGTTAGGGCTGACTCAGGTCTATAGATAGGGCTGGCTCAGGTCTATAGTTAGGGCTGGCTCAGGTCTATAGTTAGGGCTGACTCAGGTCTATAGATAGGGCTGGCTCAGGTCTATAGTTAGGGCTGGCTCAGGTCTATAGTTAGGGCTGACTCAGGTCTATAGATAGGGCTGGCTCAGGTCTATAGTTAGGGCTGGCTCAGGTCTATAGTTAGGGCTGACTCAGGTCTATAGTTAGGGCTGACTCAGGTTTATAGTTAGGGCTGACTCAGGTTTAGAGTTAGGGCTGACTCAGGTCTATAGTTAGGGCTGACTCAGGTCTATAGTTAGGGCTGACTCAGGTCTATAGTTAGGGCTGGCTCAGGTCTATAGTTAGGGCTGACTCAGGTCTATAGTTAGGGCTGACTCAGGTCTATAGTTAGGGCTGGCTCAGGTCTATAGTTAGGGCTGGCTCAGGTCTATAGTTAGGGCTGACTCAGGTCTATAGTTAGGGCTGACTCAGGTCTATAGTTAGGGCTGGCTCAGGTCTATAGTTAGGGCTGGCTCAGGTCTATAGTTAGGGCTGACTCAGGTTTATAGTTAGGGCTGACTCAGGTTTATAGTTAGGGCTGACTCAGGTTTAGAGTTAGGGCTGACTCAGGTTTAGAGTTAGGGCTGACTCAGGTCTATAGTTAGGGCTGACTCAGGTCTATAGTTAGGGCTGACTCAGGTCTATAGTTAGGGCTGACTCAGGTTTATAGTTAGGGCTGGCTCAGGTCTATAGTTAGGGCTGACTCAGGTCTATAGTTAGGGCCGGCTCAGGTTTATAGTTAGGGCTGACTCAGGTTTATAGTTAGGGCCGGCTCAGGTTTATAGTCAGGGCCGACTCAGGTTTATAGTTAGGGCTGACTCAGGTTTATAGTTAGGGCTGACTCAGGTTTATAGTTAGGGCTGGCCCAGGTTTATAGTTAGGGCCGGATCAGGTTTATAGTCAGGGCTGGCTCAGGTTTAGAGTTAGGGCTGACTCAGGTTTAGAGTTAGGGCTGACTCAGGTTTAGAGTTAGAGCTGGCTCAGGTCTATAGTTAGGGCTGACTCAGGTCTATAGTTAGGGCTGACTCAGGTTTAGAGTTAGAGCTGGCTCAGGTCTATAGTTAGGGCTGGCTCAGGTTTATAGTTAGGGCCGGCTCAGGTCTATAGTTAGGGCTGGCTCAGGTCTATAGTTAGGGCTGGCTCAAGTCTATAGTTAGGGCTGGCTCAAGTCTATAGTTAGGGCTGGCTCAGGTTTATAGTTAGGGCTGACTCAGGTCTATAGTTAGGGCTGACTCAGGTCTATAGTTAGGGCTGACTCAGGTCTATAGTTAGGGCTGACTCAGGTCTATAGTTAGGGCTGACTCAGGTCTATAGTTAGGGCTGACTCAGGTCTATAGTTAGGGCAGACTCAGGTCTATAGTTAGGGCTGACTCAGGTTTAGAGTTAGAGCTGGCTCAGGTCTATAGTTAGGGCTGGCTCAGGTTTATAGTTAGGGCCGGCTCAGGTTTATAGTTAGGGCTGACTCAGGTTTATAGTTAGGGCCGGCTCAGGTTTATAGTCAGGGCTGACTCAGGTTTATAGTTAGGGCTGACTCAGGTTTAGAGTTAGGGCTGACTCAGATCTATAGTTAGGGCTGACTCAGATCTATAGTTAGGGCTGACTCAGGTCTATAGTTAGGGCTGACTCAAGTTTATAGTTAGGGCTGACTCAGGTCTATAGTTAGGGCTGGCTCAGGTTTATAGTTAGGGCTGACTCAGGTTTATAGTTAGGGCTGACTCAGGTTTATAGTTAGGGCTGACTCATGTCTATAGTTAGGGCTGACTCATGTCTATAGTTAGGGCTGACTCAGGTCTATAGTTAGGGCTGGCTCAGGTCTATAGTTAGGGCTGGCTCAGGTCTATAGTTAGGGCTGGTTCAGGTCTATAGTTAGGGCTGGCTCAGGTCTATAGTTAGGGCTGGCTCAGGTCTATAGTTAGGGCTGACTCAGGTCTATAGTTAGGGCTGACTCAGGTTTAGAGTTAGGGCTGACTCAGGTTTAGAGTTAGGGCTGACTCAGGTTTAGAGTTAGGGCTGACTCAGGTCTATAGTTAGGGCTGGCTCAGGTCTATAGTTAGGGCTGACTCAGGTTTACAAGGATGGTGGTTTTATCTGAAATGTGGGCGTGGCTGCTCCTATGGTCCTTCCTGACAGCAGTGCTACAATTATTAGTACTATTAGTCACATTTCTATGAATATAGCTGCTACTTTGACCGTTTTTATTATCATTATTATTCCATTACATCCACTGCTGCTGTAATTAATAGAAGTCATTATTTATTTATTACTATTCTGTTATCATGAGTGCTACTAATGTCATTACTTTTGTCATTAAAGGATCGAGAATCATATTGATCGACTATGTTGTCATTTTGGGATGTTGTTCTTCCCGTACACATGACATCTTCCTTTTCCTCCCTCTAAAGGGTTTTTTGAGGTTCTGATGTGAGGATGTGTACAGATTTACAACTTGTAAATCAGGCTTGAGCATGACATATCACCCCAGTGAGTCCTGATGGACAGGAGGCACCTTGCATGGCAGCTCCGCCCATCAGTGTGTGAACGGGTGAATGATGACATCTAGTGTTAAAGATCTTTGTGCAGTCAGACTAGAAAAGCACTTCACAAATGCACAAAAGTCTCTGTTTACCATGCGAGGCAGAGTGAACGTTGTGAAAGGTGCTGGAGAGTTAATGAAGTCAATTTCATTGGTGCAAAGCTTCACCAACCAGTTTTTCATTTCCTTTTGCTTTATATTCTGAGAAAAACACCATGTGGACACAACAGAAATAAAAATTGCATTTAATTTTCAAATGTGGAAGTCTAACTGAGGAGAAAAGAATTTTTAAAAATGTCTGGTAGAAAAAAATGCACGAGGGTGCCAAAAATGTTCACAGGAATTATGGCCGAGATTTAAAAAATCCCAGACGGTGATTAACACTCGAGGCGAAGCGCCTCGCTGGCAGGAAGTAATGATGGACCAGAGGATAGAGCGGAAGAGAAGGAACAGGAACAGAGAGAGAGAAAGAGAGAGGTGGTAGTTAGGGAGATGTATAATGTGTATAATACAAATAAATAGATGGATCAGGGGGGAATTAGAACGTGAATAAAACATGAAGAGATGTCTCAGAGGGAGAGAAAAGAGTGTAAAAACACACAGTGTCCATGCAAAGAGGGGATGGAGACGCTCTGAGCTGAAAGCTTGAGCTACAGAGGAAGCAGTGAACTGGCAGCTCACCAGAATGGCTCTGAAGACGGTGGAGCTGATCCCATCAGCCACCTCAAACTCCCCTTTCTCATTGGGTCGCGTGAAGTTGTTGTCCCGCCCAGAGCCAAACATCCTGAAACAAACAACAAACAAGGGGAATTATTTAATTCAGTGTATTTAATATAGCCCAAAGGCACACATTTAAATTTGCCCTGGAGGGCTTCACGATGTGGACACGTCCCAGGGCCGCTGATCACTGATTGGTCCTGCAGTTGGATTGCTGCTGCTCGTCTTATGGTCTAAAGAGCTCCACAGCTTTTTATTTATTTTTTAATGATCTATGTTGTTGTTTTAAGCCTCTTTCTTACTGTTCTTTTATTGTTATTGCATGTGTTTGTCATCCTGTTGTGTGTCTGTGCTGTTTGTGCCTCTTGACTGTGCTGCTGCCTCCAGTCCATCACTGTTCACGAGAATTGCTTCTCCACAGATTTTACCTGCTTAAATAAAGGTCACATGAATATAAAAAAGAACGGCACATGAAGACACTAAGGACATTAAAGTTGTGGCTTCCACAAGAATAAGAATATAAATGATTGTAATCCTGATGCAATAATCTCAACTGCTTTATTATGCTTTAAAAGCTCAAATTCCTTTTTTTGTGTTATGCTTTGTTATGATGCTACAAATGCTCAACTGCTTTATTTACTCCTTATTATTTTTTATGGTTTAGCCATCATAGAATAGCCAAACAAACATTGCTGTTACTTACATTGACACCAGATACAAAGACCATTCAGTCCACTTGGTGCGAGAAAAACAAGCTCTCGACCTTTGATGAGAAACTTGTCAGCATCAGAAGCTGTGAAGCCACCAGGTGAACCCTAACAAGTCACCTGGAACGCCCGGGACACAGGAGAGAGCAGGAAGAGGAGGAAGAAGAGGAGGAGGCTGTTCTTCCTCACGACAGAAACACAGACAGTCTTTCTTCTGGGAATAGAACTAAACCATTTAGACTCATTGGAGAGTGTTAATCATTTTATTCTTACAATACCTGTATGCATTCCATATCATCCTAAGGTATCGCGTCCTCTCACCTGCCCAGCATGGTGTTTGGTTGAGCTGTGAAGATGGCAGGATCCACCACAAATCTGGTATTATCCACAATGAGCGTAATTCTTTCTCCCGGCCTCAGTCCACTGCGGTGCCCCTCTTTACTGCTGAGGTCATACACGTAGATCATATCGCACGGTCCGGGGCCCAGAGCCTTCGAGTGGTGGTCCGCTCCGGGAAGACCCAGGGGCCGAGGAATGTGCGCCCCGATCAGGGCCCCGCCACCGAAGTGAGAATAGGGGATGGAAACCCTGGGGGGACGAGGACTGGAGGATCTGGAGGACGAGCCGCCATCGCCACGTTCGCGGTCTGTGGGAGGGAAGAGGACACGTGAACAACAGTGAAGCAACGCACACACGGATGCTGGAGGGATGGAGTCAGGGGCCATCACACCAGACGCTTCAAAAACGCCTTGACAAAAACGCGCCGGGCTCTAGAGAAAAAAATGTCTTGTGTTTTGGAAAAAAAGCCAGACGCTTTTAAAAAAAAAAACAGAGTACACCAAATACCCATCTGGGAATTGTGTCTGGATGACGAGAGCTTTCAGTTGTACTCTCTTCTGAGCAGTAGAGTTGTGTTTCCATCTAGAATTGTAAAGCTCTTCGTCAATAAATACCGCTAACATTAGCGCCTTGTTGGAGGTCGCCATTTTCTTTTGAGTTCCCCGCTGTTCGCACCACACGAAGACAGGAAGGAGTAAAGCCCGCCTCTCGCTTGATCCGATTGGCCGCCTTGGCCGAGCGTGACAGGACCTTGCGCTTAAAGGTTGAGAATATTTGAACTTTTAAACGCGCCGAAAAACGCTAAACAAACGCAACGCGCTGCGTTTAAATGGCGCCGAACCACAAGAAAACAACGGTTTTTGAGAGTCGCGTCTGGTGTGATCGGCCCCTCAGTCGACTCGGACCCCCGGCTTGTGTGACTTGAACAATGGCCGTGTCTTCTCTCTTTCCACCTCACCGTGCTGACGAGTCGGAGAGGTCACATTCCTGATGCAGGGCGTCAGCTGGCTCTCTCCTCTCTCGTGGGAGGAGTCACGCGAGCGGTCGCCGGAACGCCGGCGTTGGTCCCGGTACGGTTCTGCTCCTCCTCGTTCTCTCGCCCCGCCGGGGGCCCCACCACTGGCCCCGGCCCCGGGCCCGTACAGGCTCATGGTGCCGACCTGCTGCTGGTCCAGGACTGACAAACCACACTGCTCCCTGATGGAGAGACGACAGCACAGAGGAAAGGAAAAAGGGATGAACGTGAACGCTTTGCAAGTGTTTCACAGCAAAGAGATCTGGTGGAGTCGAACGTCTTTGACCTAGTTTTCTAAATAATGACTACGGTCATTAAATGATGACTCGGGGCTCCAGACAAACTTTGTCAGTTGGTCTGTGTCGACGCGTCGTCATTACACAGACTACATGGGGTCAGTGGTATCATTGACTGCATGCAGACACTTACTTCTACCTGTTTCCTCTCTCCCAGGGTGGTCGGGCAAAAGATTTCCCCGGGTGCCCGAGCACCCACTTATAGTTTTGGATGGAACCAACTGGAGGAAGCTGGCAGGGGGAAGTGACAGGATTACTGCTGTCATTTGTTAAATAAATGATGAATGTTATAAGTTACGTTGTTTACACCAGGTATATATGAGAGTATGTTATCAGGGTTATTTTTGGAGTTGGCACAATAATATATATGTTTAATGCACATATTATGGGGTGGATGGACTGACCTATTGAGGGTGGTCTGAGCCAATTAGTCCCCTCGGGTGCTTTTAAGGGGCTTTATTTGTTTGCGGGGGTCGAGTGATATAAAATGAATTTGCAACTCAACGGCTTGATCTCCAGATTGCCTCATTTATCAACACGCCCACTCGGTCATCCTAACAATCGGTGGCAGTGGTAAAGGCCATTGTTTTAATAAAGTTACTGTCGGTGATGTTATGGTGGACATGGAAGAGAATTATGAACCATAAAAGTTTGATAGGGTCACAACTTCACGTCTAAGCGGATGACACTGCTAATCACACAAGCAAAGCACTGATGCGATGATCTTCTCTAGGCACACACATTCGAGGATTTATGATTGTCATGATACAATAAAAGGATTGGACGATGGAATGTAGAGCACGCTCACACGCAGCAGAGTTGTGCAGAAAATAGCTCAGGGCAAAGGGTTTGTTCTCGTGCAGAGACTCTGAAAGGGCTGTAGTCCACTCATGTGAACCCGCAGGAGCCACGCACACACACACACACACGCGCACACACACACCAGCGCCCCTGCTTCCATCAGAGTGTGTGTGTCTCTTGAGTACAGGACAAAACCCAGAATGGCCTCAGCTGTTTTACCCTGCAGGCGGCTCTGCAACACTCCACCTCGGCTCGGAGCGAGTGATGCGTCCTGCAGGGGTTCGCAGCCCTGAGAGTCCGCCCGACACTTCAGACTCCAACACACACTCTTGTGAATGCATTCATGCGTAGGAGCAATGTACACGCATGCAATTACCTGAGAAACCATTCAAGAAATGTTAGACTTTTTTTCTATTTTGTAATGTAATCTAATAATGCACAGGCTCAAAAGCACAGTTAACAATATATGGATAATACATACTAAAATGAACACATGTATAGGTATTGAAATGTGTTTCCACAGGCTGTACATACACAAGAACAACCGGGGTCATTCATGATGGTACGTGCTTTGTGTGTGAGGGAGGTTGGAGGGAGACCAATGATTTTAGTGGCATATAATGCAGTGACAAATGGACAAATGGACAAATCAAATAGTTAATATAAGGGATGAAGCTGAACGGGATGGCATCAAAGTACTTGTCTGTGGTACTTGAACTAGTATAACTGTAGAAGTATTGGCTGGAAATATCAATGTGGTCACACAGCGGGTGGTACGAGATAAAAGGGATGATTATCCCCAGTATATAAACTTCAAGAGATAAAAGGAAAAAGTATCACTAGTATACACTTCAAGAGATAAACGGGAAAAGCATCACCAGATACGAAAGGTTTCGGAAAGAATTGCATATTTCCAGTTATATTCATGACATTACAATTACATTTTCACTCAGTTGTATTTTGATAAATGCACTCTGTCGTTGTGTTGATGGATGTATCCGTGTCTCTGCCGCTGTGACAGTGTCGCTGCTCTCTGATCGATAGTGTTGAGCTCATGAGCCTGAAACTCATCCAGGTCCCATGCTATGAAATAATAAGAGGACCCATATGGAGCCGGAGAGCAAGCAATGTAAATAATGTCCAAGAATAAAGCCCTGACCTCCGGCTCCCTGAGGCAGATTTAGCATGGAGGATTTCTATATCAATTTACACCAAATAAATCAAGATCATATCTTTCAGCTCAGAACGTGAGCTGTTTATTGTCAGAGCTCACGTCTATTCCCCTGAAGGCAGCGTAATGTATCGCGTACACAAGCACATAAACACAAACACATTCACAAAGGATTTAATGATATTAAATATTAAAATGTCAAGACAATCAATGCACATGGCGCTGGTTAATGGGTAACTTTGGTATAGTTTTACCTATCCCCATGTTTTTGTGTCTAATTGACCCTGAAGTTGGGGAGAGAGAAGACTGAGAGTCTCCGACACAGAGGAAGAACATGCTCCAGACACAATAACAGATTGGATGGAGTGAAAGGTAAAGAGCTTTTATTCTCTCTTGGCATCGTTCCATAATGTTGACAGACACTTTTAATAACCATTTAATAAACAAGCCCTCTTAATGAACGTAACATTTCATTGATTCTGCACAACTGACCTTGCAGCGTTAAGCGGCTGCCGGTCACAGCGTCCTCCCTCAATACTGGACCAATTTTTTAAATGTTTTTGTATCTACATTGATACACAAAAACATAAGAAAAACAAGCTGAGTAATGCTGAAAACTTTTGAGCATTTTCAGAAATCAGATCATACTCTGTCACAGCACACAGCAGACTGGCAATGTCCTTGAAGACAGGTCACCGGAAAAGGACACCGACAAAGACACTACACCTACAGAGCAGCATTCACGGTTTTAGCCTGGCAGAAATGTCATCATGTACAAAGCAGTGGCAGAGGAACAAAGGACTTGAGGAGGCAAAACTCACTCAGGGCAGAGCTCCTCTCATCACTGCACATTCACAGCAGACACGATGTCACGCCGACCAGGGAGAAGCAGAGGGGGGCTAATATTTCAATGGTCCCGTTAAACATCACAATTTCCCCCCTTTTTGATTTCTGCAGAGGTCAGTGGCCTGAGGTGCTTGCAGAAGCTGCAAGTTTAAGGTGTGGACTGCTGGACAAGTAGACACAATGAGACAAAGATGGAAGGCGTCCTGGCCGTCTATTAAAAGCATGAGTGGGAGCCCCGAGGGGTGGAGGGTCCCATCTATTATTGAGGGGCTTCTGATAGCACACAGTGATGGGCAAGAGCAGAGAAGTGCTCTCTGCTGCAGTCTGGGTGGAAAGCCATTTCAATGATGCAGCATATTGGAGATGGAATATTACACATAGTGAGA
>NW_027176039.1:0-17477 GCF_023055335.1 Clinocottus analis | reverse complement strand
GAGTGTCTCATACTCCTCTCCAAAATGACTTCTGTGGCTTTTGTCTTTTTATTATGTATGTATTTGACTACCATTGTATTTGCTTCATGTTCATGGAAAGGGATTTTAATGTATTTTTACTGAGTGAACATAGTCACGATGTCATGGACAACGAACCTGTTTTTGCTTGCGTTTGTATATTTGGTAAAGATCCCTATTCAGTAGTTTATTCCAATTTCTTTGTTTCGTAAATGAAATACTGCCTGTCACTCTGACTCTAAATTCAAGTTTTCAACTTCATGCTCCCTTTGCAGGGGACAGGTGAATAGCATCCGTGAGGAGTCATTACTCGTCAAACTGTTTTAAAGTACAATGTGAACATTATTCATATTTCTACTATGCTTGTTCATTTTGTGTGATAATGTCCTGTTTTGCCCTGGATTAAGTGTATGTATGTATGTAATGTTTATATCTGTCTCTACCGCTTGTATAGGATAGCATTTATTTTTTATACCTGATAGATATATTACAACTGCTACGTATTTGGGGCGACATTTAATAGTGTTTGGAATTCATCCACAAAAAACCTTCTGCTTTGTCAAAGCACCCTGTCTCATTGTTGCACTTTACATCACTGTGGACTGATTGGTTGTTACTCATCCTCTCCCAATTGGTAACGAGTCAATGTGTTTGGACAGTGTGATGAGTTTCTTCAACAGAGTAGCCAGGCAGTACTAGTTTGAATGAATCCTGACTCTGTGCTATGACATGAGAGACTCAATCCTACAGACCGTTTTTAAATGATTCACTATTGCCAAGATATAGCTGCATCACATGAAACAAAATAAAAACTTTGGTGTTCTTAATGTATTGTTTGATTTAAACAATGGGACACATTGTTGGTGTGTGTCATCATAGTATGTACATACGTGTGCAAAGACAGTAAGTTCAGTTTGAGAACTATGAAATGCCACTTGTGTAATTTATATAAAAAGCAACTAGATGTCATCAGTAGATGAAGTTGTGCGGTGCTGAAATGCATTTTAATAAAAAGAGACAAGTGTAACAAGAGCAGATAAGCTGTTCCACTTGAGCCCTTTAATTTATGTATTTGTTACGGACAATATATTAGACTGCTGTAATAATGCAGAAAAAGGATTTTTCTTTGATTGAAGGCCTTCCATGCAACTATCAAGTCAACTTGCATAGCTAGCTTTGCGACCTCATAATAGAAACGTTATGAAGGAAATAGGGTTATAGTATTAGAGTGTATGACCCCAATAACTCGATTGGTCGACATCACTTTCATAGTGTGAAATAGGATGTCTTAATTACATGCACAATTTGATCTGAGACGAAAATGTCTCTGTGGGGTACATTGTTGGCTTCGGGGTTAAGACGCTCAGGATGTATAACTACAAGTAAAGGTATAGAGGAGAACCGTGACGTGCAGCAATGTCTTGGATGCCATAGAGCACCCAGCTGCCCTTTTGGTGACATCATGGAACAATACTGATAAATACCTATAGTATTGACCTGGCAGCGATATGTACATACAATATACAATTCAGGGACAGCAGGGGGCAGCTGTAACCTGCCGCATCCAACCCGGAACTTTGATTTAGTTAATCTACTTCTTGGATATTTGAAAGAAAAAAATAGCCCAACATAAGCACTGGCAGCATTTAAAATGTTTGCATAATGTTCCTTTCAAAGTAAGAGTGCTCTATCGCTCGATGACAAAGTAACAATGACATGTTTGAAGATACAATCCGACACGGGCACGGTTGGGAGATTATATTAGACGATTAGACATAATGGAAATAATCAATAATAACCATTTAGCTCATGGATTGTTTCCGTAAAACATAGCATAACATTACATAATTTCTCACAATAACACGCTGGACAGGATGTGGTTTTTATTTTGAAAGTCACAACCGGAAGTGCTTTCTCTAAATCTGACTGGCTTGCGTCCTCAAACTCTCGACTGAGGAGAACTACCAACCCGGAACTTTTAGGTCAACTAATCATTCCTGAAAACGTATTGCAGGGAGTTTCCTCCTGTGTTAGAGAGCAGTGCAAATGCCACTCTGAGAGAAGACACTTCTGCGGACGAAATTAGTTCTTTCCGAGAGAGAAATAGACATTTGCAAATGTTTCTCGCTCCGACTGCGGCGGTTCCTGTGGGACAGTAGCCCTCGACTCGTCTTTTCAAACCAGGTAGGACCAGAGGGGAAAAAAAACTCTGCAGCTGACTCTCTCACTTCTCTCACAGCCTTGTCATGATGGGGCAATAGTCGTCTCAGTTTGAAGTCGTAACAGTTCAGGTGCTGTTAATTACATTCATATGCGTTCACGTGCTCATGTCTAACTAGTTAATTGGCTTCAAACATAGTTTGGTGGCTCACGTATGCAGCAGAGCACATGCCTTTATTGAACTCATTAGCTTACAGTGTTCAGCTGCACACAAGCTACTTGTATTTGTGCAAAGTAGTATATTATTGTAATGAATATGATACACAGCCGTCGTATATGTTATAATATGTTATATTAATATAGTGTTTATTTTGATAAATGTAAAGCAAGCAAGTCATTACGTGTGTGTGTGTGTGTGTGTGTGTGTGTGTGTGTGTGTGTGTGTGTGTGTGTGTGTGTGTGTGTGTGTGTGTGTGTGTCGTGGTGAGAGAGGACCCTGTCAGGTTAGGAATTTCAGGCAGCTGAGTCTCTCTCTCTCTCTCTCTCTCTCTCTCTCTCTCTCTCTCACCCCCCCCCCCCCCTCCCCACACACACACACACACACACACACACCCACTAGGAGGTCTGGGACACACTAGTGAGTCAGCAGGCTAAGAGAGGGTCTGGGTGTGCTGGTGGCTTTAATCTTAGTTATGCATCAAATTTCCCATCAAAGCATACAGGCACTGACAGCTGCTGACCATGGTGGAGATTCGAATCCTAAAACCTTGTAAAGTTTTGGTTTATTTCCCTGGTGTCGTAGCTGTCAGAACTTTCCATTACTGTATTAACATTTTAATACACTAACAATTGGTTATGAATGTGCCATCTGTAATAGTTTACTGTGTGTCCTGATTGTATTGTATTGTATGTGACATGTGAAGTAAAACAAAAAAACAAACAAAAAATGCTTCTGATAAAACCAAATAAGACCGTAACTGACAGTTTTATTTATTTATTATGTTTATCTGCCAACTATTTTATTAATGAATCAATTAACATTTTGGTAAAAAAAAACAACAGCAAATATCCACATTCCGATTTTTTTTTGCCATTGATATAAACCAAATTGATATAAATAAACCATCAATAAAAATGAAAGAATTTCCAGTGCATGTATTAGGGTGAGTAGCATCAAGAGGAGTGTACTGACACCTTAACTTCCCATCTGTTTAAAACGGACACAGAATGGGTTGTTTTGGCTTCTACTTACTTAATTCAGGGGACATCACAAACGTGCATTGCCAGGTACAGCTGGACATGCTTGAATGAACCCCCCCTATCACCCATCTCTTCTGCTTAGTTTAAAAAAGGGAAACTAGCTAAAGTATTTCCTTGGTCTTGTTGTAATGAAGGGGGAACGTCAGTACAGGCTGAGCATATTCAGTATCGTAGGAGGCCTGAAGCATGTACAGACAGGTCATGATGATGTAGACTAATAGTGCTGCCGTCAGCCAGGGAAAACCCAAACTAGAGCGTCTCACCCAATTGTTTCTGCTCTCTCCTCTGACTCGCCTGACCTTTTTTTATTGCCTTTCTGGACAAAAGTCTAATGACGTATTCTTTTCAACAACTGCAACTCGCTACATTGCTGACATTTTTCCATCAGCCCTTTTCCTTGATATACTGTGATTCTGTGTGACTAACAAATAGCAGAATATTAATAGAATATTACTTAATACCAACGTTAGTGTAAAATGAGACAATAAATCATCTTGAATTTTGATTGTAATATCATAAAATAGTTGCTGCCTTTTTTTCTGTTGTTCAAGAGAATATTCTTTAATAAGGAGAAGCAGAAGAATAATAAACTCATCTGTATTTGTTATGTTACATACTTTTTACATGTAGACATTAAATGGGTCTTCTGCATGAGCACTGAGCTGCTGAAGATTAATCAATAATTGTTGGACAACATTGAAACGTAATCTGAAAGCACAAGCAAAGATATTATTGCAAAATTGCTTCATTCAGTTAAAACGTGACAATACAGTATTATTAAACATCTATGACTAAATAAATAACAAATGTATAGTACAGGGCAACCGCAGCCAGAGTCTACAGCCACAACAGCATCTCTGTGAGGCTGTACTTGGAGCACAACGGTATTTACTAATGTCACAATTGTTTGCTGAAGTTGATGAAAAGGATGATCAGCAGGTGTTGATTTTTGATAACTATTAGTCATACAGATCAGCCATTTCTGATGAGTAGCCAAATACAACATCGTAAGATGCAGCTGTTGTAGAAGCCCTACTTTTAACCTTGTACATTTCACTGTGCTCTCCTGTGAGGAATTGTTTTAACAAAACAAAGGTATGTCTCCTTTCAGTCTTTGTAGTGCAGCCATAGCAATAATTTGGGTTTCAGCTAATAGACACATGGGTTCAGTTTCCCATTCATCATTTAGTTCAGACAGATACTCAGCTTAAACTCCACAGGCGGTCTTTGTTGTTGCAAAGACATCACATGCCATTACCCGATTTGTTTACCCTTGAATTTGCTGACTTATAAGCTGACCTAGAATTCTACATTCACACTCCAATCTCTTAAAAGATTATGGTTGCAAATTCTTGTTGGTATTTGTTAGACCACCAGCACCGGTGTAATAGTTTCAGCACCTCAGGGTTAAGTCCACATCTAAATGATCCAAAACCAAACTGGCCCAGGACTGCATTCTCAGTCGATGCTGCTTTGATCGTCCTTCACATTGTCCTTTTTGCTTCGAAGGCCTTATTTATCAGAAAGTTGTTGCCTCAGGGCGAGTGAGCTGAGAAGACAGTAAAGACATGTGGCTGTTTTGACAGAAGTATTGCTTTGAAACCTGCCATAAACTGCGAGAGCTTTTTTTAGACTGCAGCAATGGTATGTGAACTATCCAACAGATCGAGAAGAGCGTGGGGTTTATTAATCACACCGAACATAAGCAGGCACAAGCTCAACCTATTTGCTTTCATCGAGAGCTCATGAACGTACAGAAGAATTTAGATCCAACTGTATTGTTTCAATGTCTGAGAGCCGGGGAGAGACAAAGAAGAACAAGGAAGGGGGAAGGGTTGGAAGCACAACTGCTTCTTCTGTATCCTCTGGGAATGCTGTCTGGAGGCTGGGGAGGAAGTGTGTATGATGAGTGTGCGTGAATTGAAAAGGGAAGAAGAAAAAGTGAGCAATCCGTAGTGCGTGTTCAGACAGTATTTAGCCCTTTCAGCTGTACTCATTGTACCATTAATACACAGTGAAAGAGGAACACAGTGCCGTATAACCTCATAGTGAAAATGATAGTTGCTTTGACCGCCATGAGTTATTCATAAGACGACTGCTCTCGGGTTGGGTAGCTTTCACCTGAACTCGTTAATAATCTGTTTGACACGACAGCAATAGCCTACGAGAAGAGTCACTTTGTATCCATCTACTGTAGTCAAGACTATGCCCACACCTTTATTCATTAATGAAATGCTCAATATTCTGTTTATAACCAGTTTAGAGCTCAAATTTGACACCGCCACAAAATTTCTGTGTGAAATTTAATCTTGGGACAGCCGGATACAAACTCAATCTCATTTTGGTTGTAGTTTATTTAAGTTATCACAAAGTTATCTTTCTTGAAATGGGAAAGGAAGACTGTGTATTTAGTTTTGGTTTTGGTTTTATTCATCTTTACTCTTTGTTCTCACATTCTGGTGCTTAAAGAGGTCACTGTGAAATGACCTCTTTAAGCTCCCATTTTTTCAGGTTGCCAGCAATAATAGTCACTACATTTTGATTAAAGAATATATTGTACGAAACGTAATGAGGCCTAATTTTGACAATTCATCTCTTTTTTTTATCAACAGCTAAAGAGTGGTGGAGTTAATAGGTGCCAACATGCCTCAACAGAAGGACATAGTGAAGATAGCTATCCAGATGCCTGGGGCCTATCCCCAGCTCATACAACTGGACCAGGTAAAACACACACACACACACACACACCCACACACACACACACTCGCACAATGCCAAATATGCTCCCGTTTAAACTCCACAGCTGTATGGTAAAGCTATCCAGTGTGTTGAAGAACGCCTGACATGCTGTCATGTCACTCACTTATTAAACTTGAATAGAGCTGGAAGTTCAGCAGCCTTTGACAGTCTTGGACATGCACGTTCCAGGAAAAGCCTCATTGAGGTTACAGACTGTGAATCACACGCTGTTGTTTCCAGCATTTTTCAGATGGATTCTTTTATATGTGAAGGTAGCAAATTAAGAATTGGCATGTCATTATTAAGTCTTATCATCAAGAGTTAAGGCCTTAAGAATGTAATAAACCTCAACTTGTGTCTATGTTTGTGTAGCATATACTTTAATGTATATACACAAAAGATAACTGCACATATATCCTGGCATAAAAGAAAATGTGATATTTCAGGTATCATTGCAAGAAAAAAACTTGACCAAATTTAAATAGTGTTTTGTAGAATAGTTTAATTTATCTGAACACATCTTTTGCTTCTTTCTAAAATAGTTCAGATATTTGGTCAACATTAATAACAAATTGTGTATGAAGAAGATCAACACAGTTTATACGCTGCTGTTGGAAACAGAAAAACAAAGAAGTTGATCATGGCGCTGTAACCTTTTTTGGGTGACAGTGATGTCAGTGCAGACGGAGGATGATTATCTCCACTTCTTTATCAGTGTGGTCTTAAAAATGACCTTCCTCACTGCCTAGACCGGTGAATGTAATAATAATTATCTGTGATGTCACAGTTAGTTAGAATAACGTTTTCTTTTCAGTCACTGTCTCTTCTGCTTTTTACTTACCAAACTATGGCGCTCCAACACGTTTAATATTAGATCAACAAGTTGTCATATAGAAATACATTGCACTGAACTGTGAAGAGTTTGACAGAATTTCCTTTTTTATTCCACATTTGAAATGCTGTTTTTTCACTCAACTCCATATATTTTATAATGTCACATTTCGTGACAGTGGTGTAGTCACGAGGTCCTCAATTTTCTGCTAATCACAGGCCACCTTCCTCTCAAGCAAGCTAGCTCAATAACTGCGACCCGATTTAGCTTGTTAAGCATAAGTAGCTTCGTTAAGCTCACAATTAAGTCATGATTTGATTTATTTTGTAGCAGCCTTATGCTAACACGCCAAATTATGATATGACCTGTGATTCATCACACAACCCCGTTATATTCATTTTGTTGTGCTATTTATATAATATTGAACCATGGTTTAGATTTTTCCACTTTCACTAAATGAGATTGTGGGGAGGTTCTCCATGTGTTTCTCAGAAACTATGGGGAAGTTGCACCCCTGTGCGCAAGACACAAAGCATGAGTAGTCGTTAGAACTGTATCCCAGACAGCAGGGGTGTGCGTCTCACGATCGCATACTGTACATCACTTGAGGAGGTTTGAACAGAGTGAGAATGGCTTTAACAGGTACCGAGAACCGTTGGAAAATGCAATATCAATGAAACTGAAAAGAACTCAGATCTCAGGTTTACACACTTTTTCAAGCCCCAGATACCTGAAAGTAGTTATTGTTATTCTTGTTTTAATAATCCTAACAGAAGCACAACTAATGAGCATTCAAGAGTGTTGCTTTGGACGCGTCTGTTCACAACCAATCCCATCAGCTCGGCAGAATGCCCCAACATTTTCTCATTGGTCCACTCGTCGTCACTAAACTCACTGTGATTGTTTGACCTTCTTGGCTGCCACAAATGACAGAGCAGCCCCTGGGTCTACCACAGAACCCAAAGACATTTTGATTTGTTGACCACGGTACTGACCACTAATAGCAGGATAGCTGAGAGCCAGACATGGAAGCAGTCTGGCTTTTATTTACGTTCAAAGAGAGATCTGGGCACTGAGCGTTACATAGTTCGGAAAGTGTTGGGGAGCTCTTGGATTTCCTCTTCTCAGCAATCAAGGTTTGCAGCCAATGAAAATATTTGTGGTACCGTGATGCCATAACGGCATGGCGCTACTGAAGTGTGCGTTGAGCTCCTTGACAGAGAAAAATACTTTGATAGTAATACTTTGTTGTTACAAACCACGTGTATGCAGCAGGTGTGAGTTTTTCTTTTTATGCCACTTGAATGTATTTGCGTTGATATGTGTCTGACTACATGTTGTGTTATGTTTTGGTCCAGAAAAAGCCTCTGTCTGCTGTAATAAAGGAAGTGTGTGATGGGTAAGTAGTTTGTTATGCTGCTTCTACGCTGTTTTTGTAGTATTGTTTGATGATATTGTCATTGAACTCTATGTATTACCATGATAGTTAATGTGTGTGTGTGTGTGTGTGTGTGCGTGTAGTTGGAATCTCCCTGGTCCTGACAACTACGCTCTGCAGTACGCTGATGGAGTACAGACATACATCACTGAATCTGTGAGTCACATCAACCAGGGAATCGGCCTGGTACATGTTTGAGCACACCTTGAAGACATTGAGCAATAGATCTGAGACAGCCCTTCAGATGTTTCCATGTTGAAGACAAAATGGTTGTAAATCTCTGTTTACTTTGTCAAAGCATGGCAATGAATCTGGGAATCACAATTTTGTGAGCACCTCTATCTGTTTTTGTGAGCATTTCTCTTGAGTTCAGAGATATATCAAATGATTTTGATTTAAAACAGATCTAAAATCGCCCAACATCATCAACGCTATTAAAATGAGTGTGGGACAGGCTGAAAAAGCAAAGGACAGGGAGAGAGACAGAGAAAAGCAGCTGGAAGCACACCGGGCATCCTGGTGTCAAGTGACCGTTTAAAAAGGTTGCCACTAAAGGGCCCCCTTTTGGGGCTGAAGGCAGGGCTGCAGAAGCTATTACAAAGCCATCAGATAGGTACAGAGAAAAAGACGCTTCCAATGTTTTCTTTCATGTTACAGCCTATATATATATATATATATATATATATATATATATATATATAAACTCTTTCAACCAGGGACAGGGTGGCTTCAGATAGGCGCCTTAAACGCATCACAGCTTGCCCTTTTC
The DNA here is from genome assembly GCF_023055335.1 of Clinocottus analis. NCBI lineage: Eukaryota > Metazoa > Chordata > Actinopteri > Perciformes > Cottidae > Clinocottus > Clinocottus analis. The sequence continues at coordinate 8,261 of NW_027176039.1, read as the reverse complement.
CTATTTAGCAATCTGTGTTGTCTGTGTTAGATAAGCTCTTGACATTGAGTAGCATGAATGCATCATCAGTCCCTCTACTAATGGCCTGGAACTCCTTTAGAAAACAAACAAGCTTGTTCTCTTTTGCAGCTCACACACACAAAACAGTTTTAAACTAAACATTTCTCTCTCTTTTACTAACGGTTCGTAAAGTGTCAGTACTAATTACTTGTGCCTTTTTCTGTAGTTTTTAGCCATCTATATTTATCCAAGTGTGTTTTTTTTTGTCTGGAGTACTGTGTGTGTAGGTCTTCGTACTGTTTATATGTTTGTGTGGCTAACTTATTTGTATCCATGCGCGTTTGACTTCCTCTACCTTGTGGTCTTTGTGTCACTTTACATGTCAGTGTTCTTTTTCAACAGCTTTTAATTACGGTTTCCTCTGCATGCATGTGTTTGTGTGTCTTTTTGTTTATGTTTTGCAGAATCGTCTGGACATCAAGAACGGCTGCATTCTGCGTCTGACCAAGGCACCGGTGAGTCTGCATCAACCAGGCTTTCAGCCACGCTACTCTCTCACCTCCCTTTTCTCACATTCCTCCAGCCCTGTCTCTCACTGTCATTTAGTTAAACTGCACGGAAAACATTTACAGAATCAGTTCACTGGAATCACTTCTTCTTTGACGATTACAAGTAGCTAAGTTTAATGAAGTGTGACAATATTATATGAACAAAACATTTGAGTAAGATGTGCGTGAACATGTGTTTTGTTGTTGCTGGTGAACGCAGGGCCGCTGTGCAGAAGACTTGTACAAGGGCATCCAGAGCTCGGACTCAGGTGTGCGCTGCGATTCGCTGAAGGAACTGGCGAACGTTTCCACAGACGTGACCTTCGCTCAGGAGTTCATCAGTCGAGACGGACATCTCCTATTGGTCAAAATAGTAGAGGACGCTAATGAGTTAGTACATGTCTCTTGCATGTGTTGCAGAATTTCTTGCTGAGCTTAACATTTATACACCTATTGGTTTACACTTTGTGCAGTTTCTATGATTGTATAGTACACTGACAAACTCCACTGGCACAGTTAGAGGCAGCACCGTGAGCTGCATCCTCAGTGCTCTGTCACATGATGGAAATGTTTTAGATTGCATTGCAGTAAATACAAGGATCCTACACAAGCAGTCTGTCTGAAAGCTTTTTGTCAGTGTATGTGAGTGCACAATATAATATAATATACCATTTTTGTTTGTGATTCTGTGTGCGTCATTTAGGAGTAATGTGATAATGACCCACACACTGACAGGCTTCATGGAACTGATGGATCATGGGATAGTTTCATGGGAGAATCTGTCATCTGTCTTCATCAAGAAGGTGCTGTATCTTGTGCTCTCTATCTGTTTGTCTGTCTGTTGTTTTGTCAATGATTTATTTTTCATTGATTGGAGCTGCACTTTTTCTTACTATTCCTACCTTCTGTTTTCCTTCTCTCCTTCCCTTCCTTTTTCCCATTCCTTTTAGATTGCTAGCTTTGTCAACGCCAAGCTGACCGATGCATCAATACAGCAGGTGTCCTTGGACATCCTCGAGAGCATGGTGATGAGCAGCCACAGCCTGTTCCTGCAGGTCAAACAGGAAGTCACGATGGAGCGGCTCATTGCTCACCTCCAAGTGTAAGTCACAGCTAAATAAGGAATGATTGTTGGAATCATAAATTAATTACAACCTTGAGTGAATGCAGCCATACCGGCTGGATTTACAAATATTTTATCTTTTCCTACGGCAAATGTGTTCTGTGTTTCAGTTTTTGTTTTGTTCAAAACTATAACATTGGCTCTTAGACGTGGAATCTGAAGGCAACGGGACAATATCGAACAACGTTCAGGTTTCCATTTGTGGGGGAAATCACGTACAAAATATTCAGTTTCTATTGTTCAGCAAAGAGAAAACCAACTTTGCCAGAGTTCCAAATCCGTTAGGCGACAGGGTGGTGCAGTGATAAGCAGCAGTCTGGTCTCTGTAACAGGAAGTTTTTAAACATGTAAAAATACTGGTGCAGGCAATACCATTGTCTCTGCTGTTTCTCACACCAGAGTTTCACAGTTAGCCTGAAGGTATAGATCCTTTTATCTCAACCTGTTTTCCTTTTGTAAACGCACCTTATCATGCAGCCGTGGAACGGCTAAATGATGCCGTTGTCTCATTTTTGCTTTTCTCCTTTCTGACCACGTTCAGGACGAACCAGCAGATACAGACCAAAGCCATGGCCCTACTTATGGCACTACTACAAACAGCCGGGGACTCAGACAGACAGGTGTGGCTGCAGTCTGCTTCTTACTTTCCAACGCACTTTCATCAACTTCCTCTTCTCATAGCTATTCAAACTCCCAAGCATGCAGACATGTAGGTATTTGGTCAGTTCACTTCCTGAATGTCTGTGATTTTCAGTCAGTTGTGCCTGCAGCTGTTAATCGGTAACTTAGCTGACATTTTTTTCAAATCATCACAGCTCATCATAACTCTCAGCTGGAAACGACCCATCTGTCTCTTTCTGTCTGGTCATCTCTGCTTTTCGACACAAAGTCAAGACTTTCTCCCCCACTGTTCAGTTCCTGGTCCTCTCTCGTTGTACGGAAACAGTTCCTTCATTCATCCCTCTGTCTCCCTTTTACTCAGACTCTCTTTGTTACTGTCACACAGACTCGCACTTCCTCACTTTATTGGAAAGTCAACAAATCCACCCTTCATATCAGCAAATAAGCTCTGAACAAAACAAGGCTGGGCTAGAGATGCGTGTACCAGCAAGTGATGGTTTTGTCACAGAGGTCAAAGTCCCACACACTAATCAGTAACTGACACTATATTGCCCCCTGTTGTTAGAAACCTGTAATTGCACCCCAGTATCACATGTTAATCATGCTCACTGTGTTCCCTTGTCTTCTGTTTTCCAGGATATTTTCGCATTCCTGAATAAGAGGAATCTCCGGCAGTACATTTATAAAGTAAACTATTTCTTTATTTATATTCATATTTCACATGGTTTTCTGTATCTTAGTGATAAAGTGATGAAATAAAACCTCATTGTTATGCAGAGGAATGTAAGTAAAGCAACCAACATCTCTGGCCTATTGAAGAAATATTTGTGTATATTTGTTGCAGAACATCATCCATAGTTCTGGTTCAGTCCAGGACGAGATGGCCCACTACCTCTATGTCCTACAGTCTGTGACCTTGAATCACCTAGAGGTCCGCATGAGGACTCCTATGGACTCTTACAGCCAGGTGAGCTACAGCAGGAGGTGTCGGACTGAAAACATCTGCTGCTACTGTTTGTTTTTCTGACTCGCTTCGCACTTTTTTATTTTTATTTATGTAGGATTTATTAGCTGGTCTACCTTAAATTGTTAATGGCTAAAATGCAATAATTCCCCACTTTTTTTCTGATAAATCTCTACATTTTTATTTATCTGCCTCTCCCCTGCAGGAGCAGAGAGATGCCCTTCACAATTTGCGGCAGGCAGCATTTGAAAGCGAGAGTGAGAACAGTCTGAGCAACGAGAGACGACGCTCGCTCTGCGCCAAAGAGTTCAAGAAGTTAGGCTTCTCTGTGAGTGACTGCTGTCAGAAGTTATTCTGTAATGTTTCTTTTTACTTTCAGTATTATCAAATAGTGAACAGACTCTTCATCTTCATGTCACTGTGATTTAATATATATTTTTTTTCATTTTAGAACAATAGCAACCCTGGTCAGGACTTGGTGCGAACGCCTCCTGGTCTTCTAGCTTTGGACACCATGTTTTATTTTGCTGCACGCTATCCTGATGCCTACAGCAGGGTAAGCATTATTTATTTACTTGTAATTTAACAAGCCATTTAGAACGATGTAATTCAGAAAAGCATTTTTCAAAACAATTTGTGAACAATTTCTTCGCCAGCATCATGTTCAGCAGTACGTCATTAACTTAAGCGGTCTTGTATTTGAAATGAAGACTAAATCCCTCAATGTTGACCTGATCTCATGTAGCTCATACATGTTTCAGTTGTGTAATGCATAAAAATAGAACAGATGTTGTGTAATTGTTGTCAAATACTTTTTTTGTCTGTGTGAGTGCTATGACATTATTGACATGACATTACTTATTTTTTAATGGTAATGTTAAATTACTTCTGTCTCCCAGTTTGTCCTGGAGAACAGCAGCAGGGAAGACAAACACGAGTGTCCATTTGCCAGGAGCAGCATCCAGCTCACACTCATCTTATGTGAAATCCTTCGTATCGGGGAGTCCCGTAAGTTGCCCTCCAATCTGCAATGGAATGTCTGTCAGCTCTTGTCAAACCGACCCGTCAGCTGACAGTCTTGTATTGTTTTGCTTTCGTGCTCCATCTTATCTGTTCCTTACTCTGTTAACAGCCTCCGAGACGGGATTTGACTACCATCCCATCTTCTTCAGTCAGGATCGGCTGATGGATGAGCTTTTCTGTGTCTGCATTCAGCTGCTCAACAAGACCTGGAAGGAGATGAGAGCCACACAGGAGGACTTTGACAAGGTACAGTAGCACGGCATGCTTGTCTTCAGAGTCGAGAAAGAAAAATTGTGCCATGCAGTTCTAGCTTTAAACTTAACCAACTTTCTTTTCACTTTAATACAATGGTACAACCTTTCAGGAAATGCATTGAAAGTTTGATGAAAAGATCCATACTGTTCGCATGTCTGTACAGTAAGTATAAAGCTTGAGCTAGCAGCTGGTTAGCTTAGCTCAGCAGTACTAAGTCTGAGGCTGCGGTCGAATAGCCAAATAATCACCTAACGTCTAACCCTAAGCACTTTTCCTTAACCTCAGTGGAAACGTCACAGGGTCAAATAAAAAGATGGGAAGGAGAATTCATGAGGAGTTAGGAAAAGACAACCGCGGTGTTTAGAGAATCCGACTCCACTTTCACTAAGCGACGTAGTTATGATGGATGGCAGGGGATGTTAGTGACATTGGTCTGTCTGCAGCGATGAAACTGCAACGTTGTAGTCAATCTAAACCACAATAAGCTAGCGGTTTTCCTGTTTCTATTCTTTGTGCTAAGCTAACCTGGCTGCTGTTTCATATTTTAACAAACAACCATTAGAGGGCAACTGATCTTCAGTAAAACAAATATATTACACTATTTCTTGAAGTATTGCATGTCATTGTAAGGTTTGAGAAACAAAGATGAAAAGATCCAGAGCTGTGCTTTTTTGATCATAACACTAGCGCACCCCCAATATATTTATGATAATACTGATTTACAGTTTTGATGCAGATTTGCAGATTTTAGATTTCAATGACATACTGTGTCATTTTGTACGTTTGTGACTTTGTAGAGGTGCATTCTTATGCTAACCATCCAAGAAGCCTGCAACACAGAAGAGTTGACCCTGCATTTAAGAGCATGCATTGACCATACAGCCACAATGTAGTACTTGTACAATGGCGATATCTTGAGCTAAGCCTTCAGTATCGGGATCTTGTCTGGGAGAAATTTTGAGAATTCAACCGTCCTAAAAATGCGAGTGGTAGAGCTTTTGTCCTGAATCGCATTTCAACATCACACAAACAGAAGGATTCAACAGTGCTCTCCTGATATCATAAGACCCTGTGACCTTTCGAGAGCAGGCCAGTGTGCAAAGCGCCAACCCAGCCGACCGGCCTTTTGTTTTTGACCACAACCCCCTACCCAGGGTGCTTTGGGGCAAGGACAAAAGGGCATTAGGTGGACAAAGAAAAGCATGGTGGGCGACAGACACAGAGGGAGAAGAAAACACAAAAACAAAGCGCTCAGGGCATGAGCAGTAATTACACAACAACAGAGGGAACGTAAAACTTCTGGAAACAACATAGAATGAGAGGGTTGGATTAGAGGGAGCAGAGTGGAATAGAAACCAAAGAACAAGTCATTTGTGATATATATAATATCACAAATTTAGGTTTTGTTACCTGGTGAGTTCATTTGAAGTATTGCTGATTGTGTGAGTAGGACTGTGCCACAGACACACACACAATCCTTCAATTCAATCACAAGAATGTATTTGCATTGTTCTAAACACACCCTGTGATAATGGTCAACCCACCCACACACGCACACACACACAGACACGGCATACATGTACATGCTGCAAGGTTTCAGGGAACAGAGAAAGCGGCCATCATTGCTCCTATTGGCCAGTTTAGCAAACGACAGAGTGGCTGGGCGGGGGATGTGTGTAGGAGGGGCGTTTGAGTATGTGTGTGAAAGTATCAGGGTGTCTGTTTACAAAACAACCACAGGCCTGCACCTCTCATGTCATGTGGGTGATCTCTTCCTCACTTTCATCGCTCGTGACCTCCGTCACTTAACTCTGATTGTTGGCAACGGGTGCAATTAGAAGTTGGGATTGAAATATAGTCCACATTAAAGGAAGGAAGATGGAGGTAAGGTTGTTTTTAGTATTGTTTGCTGGTTGGAATGTGTCAAGCAAGTTGATTTTATTAGAAAGTCAATATCAAATGTTCCTTGTCCCATTTTTCGTCCACACCCTAAGCCTAAACTCTTAAAGGTGAGACTTATTAAAAACAGAAGTGATTTATTGCATGAGATGACACGACACTGTGAAGCAGCTGTCTCAGGTTTGTCATGTGAAAGTTGCAGGACAGTAAGGTTATTTTGGCTCTGGGGGCTTGAGCAGGGAGACTCAGGGTGAAACTCTAGTCGCTTGTTTAGTGTTCCTAAATGTTCACACAATATAAAACGGATGGGTGGAAGTGGATTCCACCATCTGTACTTGCACTGCTGCCAGACGGATAGACTCGGACATTCTCTTTGGTCGTAAACAGTTAGGTCACATTTAATGTTTGTGAATTGCTTATAACCTACTGTTAACCTAATGTGGCAAAGCGTTGTTTGTACAATAGGACATACCGTGTGGAGAGAAGTCTGGACAGCTGCACTGAAGGGATCAATCTACACTTTAGTCACTTATTGATCACAATCGGGCAAATTGGGTGTGAACAGGAATGATCTAGGTCAGCAGAGTTTGTCAGATAAAGCGAGATCAGGACAAATAGTTCTGGAGTCGACTTACTTTTTGTGGCACTATAGAGTTCTATCTAGATTTTCCACTATTTACAACTGAAGCATGTATAATGAAGGTAGATATAGATATATGCACTGTTTGACCGACTGCCCTGAGCTTTTGTTTCAGGGTACCTCGGGTCAACCCCTGTTCCTCTGTGTGCGCTTCAGTTTAACAAGTCATGCAGAATAAACACCCAAACACAATCACACGGGTACAGCAAATGCTGAGTCAGTGCTACAGCAGTTTAATCTGGGGGAATATACGAACGTGTTTCTTAAATTAAATGTGTCAAAATGTTCAAAACAAATATAAGGATTAACCCTTTTACTGTTGAGGAAAATAAACAACCCACTTTTTCCATCATTGATTTACTAATTGAGCATGGTTGGAATTGGTTGGAGCATGGTTTTGGGTGGATGGTGCAGATAATTGGGTTAATAAAGAGCGCACTGATCAATGGCTGACCCCCTGTGTGAGTCAGAGAGCTAGATATAGAGTCATGTGTGTAGCACCAGCAGGCTGCACTGGGTTTTAAAGGTACAAGGCAATAGTTGGGGATCCAAAATGTCTTATACATTTGAGTAATTTATATATTAGGCTGTATTGCTGTGATTTGGTTGGTAGGAGTTAAATTCTTAATTTCTTGGTCGTGTGTGTGTGTGTGTGTGTGTGTGTATGTGCGTGCGTGCGTGCGTGCGTGCGTGCGTGCGTGCGTGCGTGCGTGCGTGCGTTGTGTGTTTATGGCTTGACAGAGCAGAAGTTCACTAGAACCTTAATTCTTTATGCAAACAGTGTCTGATGAAGATAATTCAGACTTCGTCAGCCACATCTTAATGAATGGTGATGAAGATTGTGACTTGTGGTTGAAAGCTCTGAAAAAGATAGTAAGTGAAACTTTGAGTTTGAGTAGTTTGTCACAAATTTTGCAAAGTAGTCTGTGTGGGGAAAAAGGCAATAGAATAGAGGAAGAAAAATAATGGTCCTCCACACCCTCATCGTCTGAACTTTTACATTGCTCTTTTCTGCAGCTGTCTTCTGATGTGTACAAGGTATGTCTATCTTACTACTTAACATCATACAGAAGCTCTCTTTTTGAAGGCCACTACAACCCAATAGAAACTCCGAAACAAGGGGAATTGTTTTTCGGAGGAGAGCTGCATAGGACAAAGCACATATAAATACAAATCCAATAAACTAAA
>NW_027176038.1:0-17489 GCF_023055335.1 Clinocottus analis | reverse complement strand
GGAGGGAGGAGGGCGGCAGGATCTTGAGCATGCGCAAAGGCGCTTAGTCCAGTTCCGATCTGATTAAAGCCAGTAATTTGAATGCATGTAACCGCACTGACAGACACAGCGTGTTCATACAGTCCACTCCGCCACACGGCTCCGCCACGAGCATACGGGGCGAGATGATTGACCCGCAGAGCCGCTCCACATGACAAGAGAAAAAAAAAGGATACGCCGTGAGCAAGGTCCGAGGTACGCATGCCAGCCCTCACTTTTATTGCACCACTGGGTTTCAGCGACCCTCTGACTCACGCGACGTCTCGCGAAGGCTCTTCTATGTATTTTAATGTGAAAATAAGCTAAATATATATGTGTCATGGGGATTAGCAGTCGTCCAGTGTCGTCCAGTGTATGACTCTCCCAGCACTGATGTGTTACCAGAAGGGACTCATTTGGCAAAACATTTTAGCGTCAAAAGCTCTCAATGTTATGTAGCTTTGTGGTCTGCTGATGAGAGGCTGATGAGAGGCCATGTTGTAATTGGATGGAGCAGGAGCAGCTGGATGGCCAGTAGAACAACACAGGCAAAAATATGTTGTTTCCCCTCAGCAGTCCCCGACTGCCCAAATCGACATTTTGTCAAAATTCTCCATGACACGTACATTTTGTGGTCTACCACATGCACTAGTACTATGCTCTTCTTTTCTTTGCCTCCACTATTACAAAAATACTCACATACCCTTCTCCATTTCCTGAAAGGTCAGAGGACAAGTGTGTTTCTCGACCATCTAACCCCCTTCTCCTTTCAGCTCGTCCCTCATTCCTCCGATGGCAAGTTCCCCAGGGGACAGGTGTGACGCTTCCCCCCTCCCTCTCAATCCACCCCTCCCTGGCGCCAACAGGTGTGTGATGGTGTGACCTTGCAGTGACCTCCTTACCTGGGGGTAGTTGGGGGTCTCCTCCTCCTCCTCCTCCTCTTCGTCCTCCTCCTCTTATTCTTTTCTTCCTGCACCGGGCTGCCTTCACCTGCTCCAACCCCACCTGCTTGTTAGGAGGTAGTTCTAGATCAGGATCTGGAAGCGGTAAACAAGGAAAGGAGTAGGGGAGAAGACTCGGGTAAAAGATTGGGACTGACAAAGATTGGGGGACGTGGAGAACAAATGCAAGGGAGTCACACAGCCCTTAGAGTGAGCGTACTGAGTATGTGAGTGAATAGCAGAGCAAAGAGTCAGACAGAGTGAGAGAGACATGTGATATGCCACAGCCCAGCAGTTTTCTTTGTTCTTTCCCTCCAGCAACTGACAGACAGGACAATAGCACCTGGCAGTGCTCCTTCCCTCTGTATCGCTGCTTCCCTCCTTTTCTCTCCGCATTCTCATCATCGCTCGCTCTCCGGCTCCATTCATACCCATGTCGCACCCTTGGAGACGACGGATGTTTTAAATAAAGCCAACAAAACCTCATAATCGTGTGTTTTGGTAATTGTGAGCTGGGAAGATTCTCACCCCAAGTATCCACTCTTGTCTCGGTGCCTTGAGCAAACAGAGGGCCTAACTGTGAACCATGGGGGCAGGGGAGATGCAGCATGTGGGGCATTGTGATTGCAGAGTGGAGAGGGTGGCAAAACATTTATTTGCAAAGCTAACAAATACTTAAATCATCACCCACTAGCCAGGTGCAACATGTGTACAAATTGACTCGGTATGCTGATTCTATATTGCCGCTTGGTGCCTTCACTCTAAACTTCCACCTTGTTTGCCGTTCACCTTCTGAATGGGTTTGAGAAAAACATCTGCAATGTCATTTGTTGCATTTTTTAGCTCCCGAGTAATGTGACAGTGAGTGTAGATCTGTGTTTTGTTATGTGCTTGTGTTCCAATGCTTGCCGTTCAAACTAGGGCTGCAACTAACAGTATTTGAAATTATCTGCTGACTATATTTGTGGTTAATCAATTAACTGTTTAGACAAAATTGTTTATGTCAAAAGAGGTAAAAATTTAAAAAAAGAGGGACCTTGCTTGTTTTCCCCTCATCTAAAGTCCAACATTCAAGTCCAGTCCAACATTTTTTTGTAATTATCATACAACAAAGAAAAATGACAATCCTCACAAAAAACAATTGAAAAATTGTACATTTATGGTTTTGGGGCTTGATTAATTGAATGATGAATCTGATTAATTGCCTTTTGATTACGTCAGCAATTCTTCGACTAATTGCTGCAGCTCTTCAGATATGAGCTTACTGTCCCCTTGATAGTCACTCTTTCCCTTTTCATAATGCTATTCCTCTCTTCATAGGAAATCATCTTGGTGCACTTTTGACTTTCCGGTTTCTAAAAGGTATGAATGATCTGGCTGAAGTGTCTGACATAGGTGGACGATCTATTGTAAAAAGTAGTTTATATAAAATATTCCCACTTTTTTCATCTCACTGTATTTTTCTCATTTCTTTCCCCCGTAGCTTTTTTCTCGTTCTCTTTGTGAACTCTTCACCCCGTGGTTGCACTTCTGACTGTCTCTGCTTCCCCACACAGAGCACACAAAGACTCATTCACACACCATACACCTGCCCCGTATTCAAGCACACACCCGCACATATTAGTGTGTAGAAGAAGTCTGGTGTTCTGTTGCCTTAATTTAAATCAGAATGACCTAACGATATTTGGAGGAATTGGTGTTTTACTACATGTGTTATGAAACTAGACATACTGTGTGGCTGCCTGGAAAGACATGCTTTAAATACTGCTCAGGGAATATTGTGTAGGGAGTGGAAGGCAAGGTATGGAAGGGCCCCTTTCCACACTAACACTCCTGAGACCTATCCATTGTCCAGCCAACATCCTCTTTGTGTGTGTCTGTGTCAGTTGGTGTGTGTGTGTGTAACAGGATGTTTCTGACATCTCTGAAAAGCAACTTTACCTCCCTCCACACCCTGCACACCCATTCCTGTGCATTGTTTCCTACAGAGAAGCAAGACAGATTGAGAGGGAGTTCATGTGCGTGTTACTGTGTAAGCGAAAGGCAGAAACAAAGCAAGGTAGTAAATAGGTGCACATATAAAGGAGACAGAAGGAGTGCGTACGGGAGATGTTATTGTGCAGCAGAATGTGAGAGTTTTTCTTAGACAGGGAGTCAGATGGGCAGACAGAAGGGGGGAGTCGGCCAGAGATGACAAAGGGAGTGAAAGGAGGAGAGGAGAGATGGAGGGATAATGGATGATAATGTGAGAAACAGGAGAGGAGCCAGTGAAAGAGATTATCTGATCTGACTGCTCTCCATACGGCAAAGACACAGTGGACACACACACACACAGGCCAAACAAGAGGCAACACACACAGGCTTTCTGGCCTGTTCCCTCCTATTGTCCAGCAACACCTCGCTTTACTTTACATTGTTGCTAAATGACAGCCAAGCACATGGAGCAGGTGATAAGCCAATTCCTTCGCAGCATGTTGTCAAGAACACTAGTACATATACATTATCCTGATTTGGGACATTAACTAAATTCCTCAAACTTGGGGCTGTCTATGTTTTGGAGCCTGTCTTGGGATATTTGGTCCATTCACAATTTAGTGAATCCCACCACCACACACAAAAAAATAAAACGGGATGTAGTAATAACAACACAATCAGAGAAATTTTACAAGATTCTGAAGCAATCCAATTTTGTTCCATGAAATGCGAGCCCCAAAGGACTTTAAAACCTAAACAATATGTAAATGGTCAATCGTGCCGCACACCAACAATGCTGCTGATCCCCTTGCTCAGCAACGTGGTACCACAGTTTCTGAAAATAATAGTTTGATATTTTGGAAAATATGCTGATGCGCTGTCTTTCCAAGAGTTGGATGACACGATTGTTACCGCTCCCAAGTCTGCTCCATTAAATATGAAACTACAGCAAAGACTGAAAGATTGGGGCTAGCGCCTGTAAAGCTTAATAATTAACATGTTTATCTTGCTTGTTTACATAAAGTACAACAACTAAAATGGCATGAGGGGTCATAGCGTATTATATGGCTGTAAATAATAGTTTTATAACATTTGAAAGCACTGCAGATTTTTTTTGTTTATGCATTCTGTTTTAATGACCTGGTATTTGTGCACAGTTGCAGATTAAGAATAGGCTCCACTTATGTTATTAGTAACATACTACATGTAGAATCAGGTTCCAGTGGTGGCTAAGTAGTTTCGTTTCCAGCTCGTGTGAGCCAAACATTTCCAATTACTCCAGGGAGCTGTAAAGTCCAAAAGTAATGTATAAAACATGTCTAAATTCTCTATTTCCAAAAATCCCATGATAGAAGCATATTAAAAACAAATGACAAATGTCAAACTCTTCTTTTGTTGGTTGGACTCACGAAGAGATTGCACTGATGAAAAGGAAATAAGCCAATAACTGACCCACAACGGTGTGGACAGTGCTGTAACAAACACCTTGACATCATGGATCATCATTTATGTGTCGCATAAGGTGTCCTGTTTTGAGAAAATCCACCTTTTCTCTGAAGAAATGGACCCCACTTCAACGTGTAACACACATAATGAAGGAAAATAATCACATACTGTGCAACGAACACAATTTTACAGTAGCTTCAGTTTGTCTGCTGCCCCGTCTGCTTCTGTGGGATTCTGGCTGCTTACCCAACTGTTGCTGCACCCAACCGGCCGGACTGTGTTCTGACTGTATGCATGCTGAAGTTCAGTGTATCGGGCCACTCACAACTTGATGAAGAGCATCTCATTGCGTGAGTTGAGATAGTTAACATCTCACGCATAACACACATCTATCAAGTGAAAGAGTCGCAAATACTGCTGTAAGAATATGCAAGGAACAAGACTTCAGATTTTCTTGTTTGTTTTAATTCTGTGGGCCGAGTTGAGAACCTTTTGGGAAACATGCCTCAAAGGGTTACAGGTCGGCTAAAATAGGGACATACCATTATAATTTGACCATGAGAACTTTTCCACTTGACTGTTTGAGTTGCTGAGCTCAATTTTCTTGTGTGCGAATATGAATGTCGACACATGTGTGTTGAAGTATGTGCATCTGTGCACATGTGTGGGCGTGTGTGTGTGTGTGTGTGTGTGTGTGTGTGTGTGTGTGTGTGTGTGTGTGTTTAATCCACATACAATGAGAGATGTGTATGATAATTATTGGGCTTTAGCCTTAGTGACAGAAGTACTTTTCCATTAAACTACTTTGCCTCTTTGTCTCTGTTCTTTCTTTCTTTCCTTCTTTCTTTCTCTCTGTCTTTCCATCTCCTTATACCTTTGTCTCTTCCATCTCCCCTTGTCTTCCTCTGCTGTCTCAGTCATCAATCTCACTTCTCCGTCTTGCTAATTTTTTTCCGACCTTGGTTCCTTCACACTACCTCACCTCACGCTGTATCCATCTAATTTCCCTCTCTTCCTATTTCTCTCTCTCTCTCTCTCTCTCTCTCTCTCTCTCTCTCTCTCTCTCTCTCTCTCTCTCTCTCTCTCTCTCTCTCTCTCTCTCTCTCTCTCTCTCTCTCTCTCTCTCTCTCTCTCTCTCTCTCTCTCTCTCTCTCTCTCTCATTCTCTCTCTTTCTCTCTCTCTCTCTCTGTACATTTTCAGGCCTTACATGTATGTGCTGACAGCCCCAATGAGGTGGTCCACTGGCAGACATCTGAAAAATGTACCTGTACAATTACCTCTATGTAGACACACAGAGCAATGGAAAAAAAAGAAACATCAAATTCCATTATGCAGAAACATATATTTATAGTTTCAACACTTAACACTTAGGCACTTTAAAAGTCAGACCTGCAGAGACAGTGTAACATACACCTTTACCCTCTGAAAGCAATACACGCGCATACTTCTATAAGTAAGGGTTACACATGCACTTGTAGTGAGATGATTGACATGGTGTATTTTGGTGAGATGCAACAACACAGATAGCGCAGATGTACGGGGATACATTGCATGTTGTTGTATTATCGGTCTATGTGTGCAACTGTGAGTGTTTGTGTGCCATGACGTAACGTCCAGCATTTAAGCAAGTTTTTGGAGTAAACTGATACAAAACAAAGGAAAAAAAAACTGCATGCCAGTGTGTGTGTGTGTGTGTTTGTGTATGTGTGTCTACATATTATGTCTGTGTGTGAGTGTTCATGCGAGTACAACAGTGAGGATATCATATACAGACGTTCAGGATGAGCCATTGTCTGTCAGGAAGGTTTATATTGTCAACCGTGCCAAAATAACAGAATAGGGGACATCCCAGCGGAAGTGGGTGTGTGTGTATTGGCAGCTTATTGTGACAGTAAAGTCACATGCTCGTATGCCTAGGAACACTTGTGACATTTGATGTAATGTTGGTATTTGACAGGATGGATGTGAGAACAGGTTGTAAACACACCCATTTATTTTGCTAATTTGTAAATATTATATTGTCTGGATTTTATTATTTTATTCTTACAAGTCATGTCATGAATATATTTGAACTTTAAGGCCAACCAAGACCTCAAATTCTGAAGTTGTCAGCCTATACTTTTGAATCTATGGTTTATTTTACCTCTGACATGTTACAACTTCAAGAGGTCCCGAAATAATTTGCTGCAGAGCTTCTAGATGAAAACTCTTGCTTTCAGCCTCAGTGAAAGTGAGCCCTATGAAAGCACGGAAAACATTGTTAGAGCTTTGAGGCATACAAAAGCCCTCCAGCCATGACAATAGGACTAGAGGAGCAGCGAGCCGTTTTAATTGCCTGAAGCACTCCTTCCATGCTTTAAACCTTTAGACTGCCATATCCACCATTTCAATCAGAACTCTCTCGCTCTCTTTTCACTCTTCCTCACGTCCACTCTGTGCCTCTCCCTTTCTTTAACTCCCCCTCTTCTTTCTGTCCTTCTGCCTCTCTCTTAACTAGCTCTCTAATTCTTTGCCTTTTAGGCCTTTATTCCATTCAACCGCTCCTGTGAAACCACCAAACTAATTCATCTCCAGACAAATTGCCAATCAGCTGCGGACAAAGAGAAGAGGAGAAAAGAGACTGGTCCTCAATAGAGCCGATCGCTGTTTTACTAAACGTTCCTTCAGAGGAGGGGGGGGGAGCGAAAGGGGAGAGTGCCTTTAAATGTGTGTGTTTGTCTGTGTGACCATGGGGTGTGTATAATTTTGGTGTGTGGAGGTATTTGTGAGTGTCAGTGGGGGTGTATGTGTGTATGTGTGTGTATTCATTAAGATGGTGTGTGTCCTCATCACCCCTCCTGCCAGGGTTCACCACTTTCTGTGTGCCGAGGTTAACGACCTCGCCGTCCAATCACATTCTCCTGTCAGGGCCCCGTCGCCAACAGCAACAGGTGGTCTGGCCAATTGGTATCCTGCAGAGCGGAAAAGCAAAGGGAGAAAGGGATGAGAGGATGAAGGGTGGAGAGAAAGTGAATGGAACAGACGGCATCATAAGAGCGTAGTTTCCCCAAAATAATTTACTCTTAAATCACTTTCATGTACTGGCTTGTCATCCAGATTCTTAAACTCTGACCGTGGAGCCAGATGACGTTCTTTCTTTGGCTCATTAAGTACATCCAGTAGTCAGCACCGAGAGGACCCACCTGCAGCCAACACATAGCTCCTTTTGGTCTGTACTTTTAAGAATTCACACCGTATCTGAAAAACAAGAGTAACACAGTTTATTTTGGTTTCAATGCCGCAGCTATCCATTGTCAAGCGAGCTTGTGATAGGTGACATGGCGGAGTTTGCATGGAGTCCTCACCGTGTGCAATGATCTGATTTGAAATGCCAATACTGCACCCAAAGCAAGAACAAATGCTGCGAACCTGAGACAATTCTCAACCCGGATTTCTCTAATTCCACATCCTCAAACCTGACCCAGATCTGGCAGGCGTGTACGAGCTAAAACTGGCTCACATTTCATCCTGTGCTGCCAGAATACAGTCAAGTGCCCCAACGCTCCTCAGCCATAATCAGCCCGACTCAGATGGTAACCTGCGGAGCAACTTTAGCCCAATTATAATCATGTCGAGCTGTCATATGACTCAGTGACTCAAGTAACATGGACAGGACAAATTAACTGCTTTACAGTGAAAACTGACATTAGTTTCTTAATAAGCATTCCTAAATGACTTGATCTGTAATTAAGTTATGAAAATAAAAAAAGAGCTGTGTGACATAACATAGATTTCTGCATGTTCGAATAAATGAAAGTCACTTGAATAATAATAAGAAGCCAAAAAGAGGACAAAGTAAACTGAAGTGTACTTCATAATACATTATTTTGTATTATGTATTATTGTTGGTTGGCTTCTGAAACCTTTTTCATAATCCAGTCGGAACACCGACATGTCTGCTGAAGAAACCCAATGCTTTGCCAGCTTAGTCAGGCCGCGAATAAGGTTTACACAAGAGTGTGTTTGATTGACAGATAAAGGTCTTTAAACAGTGAAAGCATTTGATTGGGATCCAAAAAAAAGAACTTTACATATAGTAGCTGTACTGCTGTAAAACATATTTGACCAAAACCAAAAGTCCAATCCACATGTGACCAGTGAAAAACCTGCAGTGTCATATATCACTTGTGTCAGTTTTGCTTCAAACATGTGTAACAGGTGAGGTCAGATTGATGAGCAGCTGCATGTCAAAGGAAGTTTTACAGAAAACCAGATTATTGTCGAAATGATTTCAGGCCTTAACTTGAATTTCCCAAGAACTTGATTTAATGTGCGTATACAAAAAGCGCAAATGTCACAAAGACGCACGGAAGAACGTGTGAGAAAGGATGGCCGAACGGTGGGGGACAGTAAAGGGAAGGGTACTGCAGCGACAAGTTTAATAGGTCTAGTCTGTTGGTTAATGATCACTGTGATCTCTCGCTCTCTTACTCTCTTTCTTGTCCTCCCTCCCTCAAACTCTTGTTCCCTTTAGCCACTAATTAAGCAGCTAACAGTCTCATAAAAAGAAGAAGGGAAGACAAAAGAGGAAGGAGAAAGGCAGCATTAGTTTGGGCTGAGTGCCCCTGTCTCATTACATGGAGAGTGAGTGAGACTCAGCTCCCGGGTCCGTTTGATCATTAACTCAGCTAGGCCATCCTGGCTATAAAACCTGTCATCCCTCGTCCCTTTTTTGTGTACTCATTCACAATTATTGAGTTCTGAAATGTCTACCAGTCCTTGTCTTGTGTTTGTTTTGCCTGTGAACTTGCCTATCTTGTCTGTCTTCTTAAACAGTGGCCATGAGGTATATGATTCATATCAGCTTCTGGTATCTGTTCACACACAAAAGCGCACACACACCATCCACCCCCTATCTCTATAAAGACACAAGGCGACTATGGGAGAAAGCAGGGTAAGGTATCACTGCCAAGAGTTATGCATTGTATTTAAAACAACAGACTGTCCAGGGGGGAGGAGATGTGGTCCTTTACATGGTTGTGCATTTCACACAAACTTGCACACTTTTTTTTTTGTTCCCACGATGACACATACCAGTTTGTAAAGAGAGATAAGAGGGTAAGTAAAAACTATATTTGGCAGAAAATGAATCAAGAGTAAAAAATATGAATAATAGCTAGTGAAGACAGTGGTGTAAAATGGTGAAAAGGAAAGAAAGGAAAGGGGTAAAACAATGCCAAAAGACAATAAACATTAAGATTCAAACAGCAGATAGTGAATATCAGCCTAAAGAGAAGGAAGTGAAAGAGTAAAGGGGGCACCAAAGCAAGGCGGAGAGAGACAGAGATATAGAGGAAGGAAAAGGAGATTTGGGCTTGTTTCCCGAATGTGATTAAATGTAGGAAAACAGGCAGACTGAATGTAGACCCCAGAGCTCCTGTATGGGTTTGTCCTCTCAGAGGATTGATATATATATATATATATATATATATATATATATATATATATATATATATATATATATATATATATATATATATATATATATATCCCATTATTACAACCCCATCCCAATTAGATCAATACTGACATATGCTTTTCCTATCATCTTCAAATAGTTAATTCTACATCTGCACAGTGACGTCAGCTCAGTGAAAACGAGTTGGAGGTTTTTCCACTTATACTTAGAAATACAGCAGCAAAGCTCTGATGTCCATAAAGTGTGCAGACTCACAACACATTTTAGTTGATTATTTTTAAATAAATGCAGCAGAGGCAGCAATATCCTGACTTTAAGTTGTTTGTATAGATCAAGAATTCATCCTTTTTTTCCCCATAATGCAACAAACAGCATCCTTTTGTTTGACACCCCTTGCCATATCCTCCAGTTTAAAACACAGGCTTTCTGTTATAAGTGTGTAGCCTGCAAACCAAAGCTAAAATAACCACAATGACATGGTAAGGATTATTTTATCAGACTTGTCAAAGCTCCTCCATTGCCACAGAGGACATATAACTGTCTTCACAGACTGAATAGTATTAACCATGACAAGTTATTTGACCTTTATGTGTAACATCAATGGATTGTAAAGGGCAAAATACTGAAATAACAGGTTGTCGTGTTAAAGAAGGCCAGCATAAAGCATGATGACATTCCCAATTTAAGTTGCTGTTATATTTGATCCAGTCCCCTTTAAAGCACTCAAAGTAAAATAAAACATAACTTGACCTTTGGCACAGTTAGCTATTCAACCTATTCAGCAAAGCATGTAATGGTAATGTAGCATTTAACTAGCATCTGCTATGTAGCATATTCAGCGTTTTGAAAAAGCTGAGAGCTCTGCAATGACAGCAGAGACTTGAATCAAAGTTAACACCAAATGTTTATTGGCCTATAGACCGAAATATTCAACATATTCTTCTGATACCAACTAATCTAGTTTTAGTCTTGGCGGGCCGTGGATTTTCTACCTGCACCTTCTGTCCCTCAGATGTTTCACCGCGCCAGAAAATAAGAAAATAAGCTAATAGGGACAACTATGTGGGATTCTGTTTAGGCCAGCAGAGAAGGTTTAGCAGGCCTGCTAGATTATCTCTTCACGCTGGCTCAAGTGAGGACAGAAGGAAGAAATTAAAGAATATTATATAAAATGGGTGGAACAAACTACAGGATTATTCACCAGTTGAAATCTTTTTTTTTCTTCCGTATAACTCATTCACACTCTCGCCTTTGGTCTCACTATCTTTATTTTCTTGCATTCTGTTCTCACAGTCGATCTCTCTCTGTTGCAGGTTCAACCTGTTACCGTGTTACGCTTCACTGAATAACAACAGTGACGCTACGATCAGCACCTTTTGCCTAATTCAGTGAGTTTCAGTTCACTTTCCAATCACAGCTGTTGCTCTGGGCCAGATCCAAAAGTGTACCACTTTTTTTGATTGATTACCTTATTGTTATTTATTTTCTGTCTCCATTTAAATGTAAAAGAAAAATGTCAAAACAAACATCCCTCACGCTGAGCAGGTCAGAACCAGGACCAAACGGGAGTGTGTCAGGGTGTTTGAGCCGGTGCCAAGTTTAACATGAAAGCACATATATGGTATGTGCACGACTGCCGTGACAAATCTGCCAAAAATATTTACATTTCATGAGAAAACCATACGACATTACAATACCACCAATGTTTAACAAATGTCACTCAGATTCCAGTCTTTATATACAGTTAATATGTACAAGTCATACAGTAAATCACTGACATCACTCTCTCCCTCTCGCTCTCTTTTACACACACACACACACACACACACACACACACACACGCTCTATAAAAAAAAGACACAAAAAGTCAAGCACTGCACTCTTTGTCTACAAAAATACAAATCATGTGAAACAGTGTGACAACAGTGAATGAGACTGAGGCTAGGGGTTTTTTCCTGAAACTTTGCCCAATCACAATGCCGGAAGCCAAACCCTTCCGCTTAAACACACACACATACGCACACATTCACGATGCGCATACCCAGCAGGGAAATAAGCAGAGCTGAAGCAGTGTGATTCTCCTAATCTTCCTTACACCATGTCTTCTGTGCCTTGTTCTGCATGACCCCATGCCATACACACATACTCTCTGACACACACACACGAACACACACACGAACACACAAACATCAACATGATATGCAGCACATTCCGTCACATTCAGTCACACATTTCTGCAGCCTAGCGTCATTGATTTGTCTGCTAGAACAAAACACAGAACACAAGTAACACAAAGCTAAAATGGTGATTATTTAGCTTTTGTTGCAGTGTGTGTATTCAGCAAGCATGTACTCAGGAAGACATGACGTGTGTTTTGGTGTTCATACATGGATGTGTGTATGCATGCACGAAAAAGTGTGTGTTTAAGTGTCCACGTGCGTGAGTGTTTGGGGAAATGGGCTAATTTGTCTGTGTATCCTGACCATGTTCATACGTGCTGCTGCCGCTGCTTTAATGAGGAACACATTTGGGCTGATATTACTTCCACATGCTGTGGAAACGGGAGGGGGGGGGGGGGCTTTTAGAATACAAACGGTGCTTATTCAGCAAGCATATGAACACACACTAACTCTTTTTTTTTGTATTGTACTCCATCATTATAATTGTTGAGACAGGGTTAATTTGGAGCCTGCAACTTCCATATAATGAAAAGAAAACATTACCCTGTGATACATAATCCAGCCTGTACAGGCCTCGGTGCAAACTAATTTATAACTTCAAAAATATGTTTCAAGCCATACACAGTTGGAAAATATTTGTTTTATTGAGAATGATTCCTTAAAGTCAACATATAATAAAACAAGTTCACTGCAATGTTCAGACCGCCTTACTCGCCATACTAGATGACAAACCTGATGCTTAATTGTCTAAATTATTATGGTTTACTGAAGTCTATTATGTGCTTAATGTGCCCTGAAATGTGATTCCCATACAGGTATTCTATTGGTTTCCATGTAGATCCTGTCTTCTTATGGCTCAAAACATAATTGCACTGCCTTGAAGGTCAGACTCGGGTAAAAATAGCTCATTTATTGCACATCAAGTCGAGAAGACTGTTAAAACTTAGCAGCCAACCAACTTTCAGGAATGTTGATGTTCTGCGAAATAGCACTTTTTATATATCAAGGCATGGCAACTGTATAGTTAAGGATATGGAAAGAATGTGGCTATGTAAAATAATCTACGGTTAAATACTGTTTGGATCAGGCTACACAACACGTGGTTAAAATCAGGTTAAGATCATGAGCTCCCAGTCGCCCCAATGAAAGCAGAGGCAATGCATGTCCATCTAACACCTCGCCCTACAAAACCTTACTTTCTGCCTTACAACATAAATAATTACATTTAAATTGTATGGTCACATACATACATACAATTTGATGTTGTAACTTTAACCCATCCTATTGGACGTAATTTGTGAGGGGCAAAATTGTTAAATATAAACTTAATTATCTGTAATACAGAAACAAAAGAATGAATTTGAGATTACCAGTATCAGCTTGGAAAGCTGGACCAACAACAAAAGCTAACAAGTTAAGGCAATGTGTTTTCTTAAAGTCACAGTTTTCTTAAAGTCAACAATTAGAAGGATTTAAAATCATTAAATCCAAGAATAGAAGAAAAAAAAAACAAGACATAAAATCTGATTATTGTTAATGCTAAATTGAACGTTTTAGTTTTTGGAGGTCACTTGGTGTGCGATGTCATTTGACAAAAGATAAAGAGCGCTCAGTTTGACACATACATAATGGATAGATCTGATCTTCTGACAAATCAGTCATTGTCAATGAGGAATGACTGCGTAAGGCATGGAAGATGAGAAGGAGGGAGAGGTTGTGAGGAAAAGAAATGAGGGGGGCCTTAAGAAGGGAGTAAAGGACAGGAATAGAAGAGAGAGAGAGGGGGGGGGGGGGGAGCCAGAAGGACGGAAGAAAAACAGAGAAGCTCAGAGGGATAAAAAAGAGTAGGTTTTTTTGTTATCTGAGGGAATGCAGAGAATTGAACGCCTGGACATGTGAAATAGTGCAGACCTACAACCTGAGCCAGCTCCTTTCCCCTGGAGGAGATATGGGAACGGGAGAGAGGGGGGAGTGGGAGGGGGGGCAACAAGTAGGTTGGAAAAGAGAGCTATGGTACAATGTGGGAGAGGAGATATGTGTATTGACTCTTCCAGAGGAGATGAAGAATGCCATAAGTGTTTTATCAAATGGGGAACTAGAGACTAGGAGGATGAGGGGTGGGAGACAAGAAGGTTTGTAGGTTATCATGCAGTGAGGGTACAAAAGATGAGGATGAGGGTGGAAGGGAATGAAGGAGAAGAGGAGAAGGAGGAGGGGGTCATTAAAGAGCTCTAATGACCCGCTGATTGACAAGGGGCCCAAACTCTGACCCCAAATTACTACAGAGCCTGAGAACCAGTCCTCTGTTCTTCAAGTGTGTGTGTGTGTGTGTGTGTGTGTGTGTGTGTGTGTGTGTGTGTGTGTGTGTGTGTGTGTGTGTGTGTGTGTATTGGCATCTGTGCAGAGGTGAAATAGAAATGAGTGCACCCAAACATCCTACACACCCCATTAAAAACACACACATTTCAAATTCTTTGCTAGTAGTAAAGAAACACAGCCTGTGACACATAGAAACTGAGATGGATTAAAGTTTGCCAGCTGCAGAGCTTTTTTCTTAAGCCTGTAAATCACAACAGTCAGTTTGTGAGCATGTCCAAGGGAAGCAAATAACAGTATTGGCTGCAGAAGGCATCTGTTTTCAGTGAAAACACTCTGATAAAATGACTGGCTAGTAACTATAGCCAGTGACCCAAGTGAAGGACATAGTAATTAGAGCCATATTTCACTCTTGAGTTGGTGAAGACTATAGGCTAAACTAAAAGTGGAGTGAATACACTCGCCAGGTGGACACAAACACAATTCCAAATGACTTTTACCTGCTTTTTTACCTGCTTGATATGTAATCTGCATGCTACCAAGTTTAACATAATAATTTGAAAAGTAATGATAAGTCAGTTTACAGTTGGTTCCTGCTTACCCCCAGAACTGTTATTGTGGGTTGAAGGCTTGTCCAAAGGCCTAAACCATGCATATATATACCGATAGTGTTCCAAGCATTTTAACCTCTACTACATTAACATGGACATACACATCAGACAAGAGGTTGGTAAAAGATGGATCTATATAATTAACACCTGTTTGTACCTCAGACTCATCAGAATTAGATCCATCGTTTCCATGCTTCGCAGGGCAGACTGGGTGGGATTGTACTGGCGGCTAGAAGAAAACGTCACCAAGCGGGCAGAGGCAACATCCTGGTGGATCTGGATGAAGCAGAAGGAGTAGAGGCAAAGGCAGCTGGGTAATGGGCTAACAACAACAGCATAGAGTTGAGTGATGGACAGCAGGTGTAGTACAAAGATGCGGCTTCTACCGAGGAGCCCCCCAGAGATGTCATGGGGCTTAAATCGACAAAACTTCTCAGAAGGCAGATGTCCATTTGAAAACCAGCAGAAGCCACTTAACTCTGAACTGAGAACAGTTATGGGATTTATTCTGGATCTGCAGATGTGGGAAGCTATGCAAAGACAAGAGGGGTCTGAAAATAGAGACAAAGATGAAGATTGAGATGGAATTTGATGAAGTGGGGGCATGAACGTCATTGCTGATGTGTACTGACCTTCACCAAGAAGCCATTCAAATATCTGTTGAAACTCCTGGGCGACAAAAGATCTGGGGAGTTAAGAGCCGTAACCTTAACCTTTTTAAGTAGAAGAGCACCTTCAACACGTCCACAGGTACCAAGAAGGGAGGATAGCCTTTGGGAGATGGTGAAACTCATCAAATCTTTTTCACAGGAGAAGAAAAACTGGCAAGAAGGCAACAACTGCCGCCAGAAGGTCAGGGGAATACACACCCCAGCGCCAAACGGCATTCAGTAGAGGTATAAATAATGTGAACTATTAAAGTCACTGATGGTGGCATGGAACATGAAATTCCTTGGTGACGGTTAGCTGATTGATGAAAAAAAAGAAGAATAATTCTTCATAGTTTTGGAAGACAAAACCTTCAGCGCACACAAGTGCAGCACTGGCAAGCAACATCCGGGCATTTAGACAACCTCATGATTTCAGATGGCGCAGGGGCCAGGACCCGTAAAGATGAGCCAGCTGTAAAAACTCTTATTATATTTTACACATTAATGCCGCTGAGCAGAAATTGCACATTCATGTTTTCTTAAACACACTCTCACACTCTCTCACACACACGCACACACACACATGCACGCATGCACGCACACACATGCACGCATGCACACACACACACACACACACACACACACAAACACAGGCAGGCAGACAGTACTATACAGAAGCAGCCAAACATTTATCGCCAAATGAAGACCAGATGAAGAAGCCATGATATACTACTGGAACACATGTTCACACACACAGACACACACACACACACAATCCTTAAGCCTGTGCCCGTGTTTCATCTCGTGCTGTAACAGTGCCATTGCTCTATAATCCCTGTTTTTCTCTCATAACACACACAAACAAGCCACACAGCAGGATGAGCAGCTCTGTTCCTTCATTACTGAGCTGTAAAACGCAGAAATCTCTTTGGACTTGGTTAACATGCAATACAACTCAGTTTTTTCCACCACTCCTCTTTTGTCTTTTTTTTCTCTTTATGAATAAACAAACAAAGTTGCTTTTGTTGACATATACAAATCACTCTCACTCCTTAATAAATGCCTTACACATTTACAGAATTATAGGAGCTTTGCAGTATTTCTAACCAGGCTCATTGTTTTTAACTTATATTTATAAAATTATGTTGATTTCTCAGTGTTTTCTTTGAATATGAAAAGAACAGACAAACATCTGTTCAATCATTATATAATAATCTGTTTAACAATTGGATCTTGAATTTTGTTTTACTTTGAGGGGGTTCTGGTGCCATTATAGCTGCATATGCATCTTCTTCCCATGTTCCCTCTAGTACATGTGACCAGAAGTAGACTGTGAGCTGCCATCACAGCAAAAAGACCCTGTTTACTGTAAACTGTTGCAGCAAATGCAGCAAAAACATAAAAAGTCTGAATGTATGGGGAAATAAAAAACAGTTGAAAATGTATTCAAAGTTCAACAAATCTGTTACAAAATGACTATTTGATTATGTCACAATCCCCAAAACAATAAACATTAAAGGTAAAATAAGATGAATCAAACAGCACGGTGAAAAAAGACAGAGTGTGTGTGTGTGTGTGTGTGTGTGTGTGTGTGTGTGTGTGTGTGCGTGCGTGCGTGTGTGTGTGTGTGTGTGTGTGTGTGTGTGTGTGTAATTAATAGGAGAATTTGGCCCAAAGCATAGTATGACCTCATTGCTTGCCTGATTTCTCAGTGTTCACAGTTTTACACAAGCTTAGGATCAGGTTCACACAGAAGGTTAGCAGGGAGAAACACACACACACACACGGACAGGCACGCACACACAATCTTCACCATTCCACCACATCTTTCAGCTGCTTAAGAAAGCTATTTTCCGAAGCTGAGACAAACCACAGAGTAATTTGGGAGTGCAAT
>NW_027176037.1:0-17510 GCF_023055335.1 Clinocottus analis | reverse complement strand
ACAACATGCAATACACTGATGACGTAATACTTTGTCTATTTCCACTATAACGCTGCTTATATGTTACACTAAGAGGTTACGATTCAATATATTGCGATATATATCGCAATACTTTTATCATGGCATTATGGAATTATTCAAATCCAATTTTAGGAAAACTGCCACAGTGTAAAGAGGAGGCTCCGATGAACTCACCATATTAAGAAAGCCTTGGAACTGAACCAACAATCTTTGTATTTAAACAATTGATTAAAAATGTAAACACTTTTCAAAAATAATTACGCAACATTGCAGTGTATATTTCTCACACCCCTAGATGTAACTGCTCACAAGTATGTCAGAGAAGGATCTCTGTAATAAACAATCTGAAGTTAAAATAGTCTTGCCTGCAAAAGCAATTTGTAAATCCATCACACGCTTAAGTTTTGCTGCCAACATTGAACTGGACCACAAATGCTACTTTAGGCCACTGAATACCACCACAGTGACTGTGAGTAGACTCTTCTGCTCTATCTTTCATGAGGAAATGTACAAGGCCAACATGTTCCAGATGAGCGCACACTGCTGGACATACAGTTAAGCTAGGACTGAGCCAGTTGCTTCCAGTCTGCTGCTTAGAGGTGAGTCTGTCTTTTCTTGGATGTTCTATTTGCGCTCCCACAGGAGGACTGACGAATAGAGACAGACGAGACTACAGAGAGAAAAAACTCTGGAGGAAACATGAGAGAGATGCACGGCGTAAAAGGAGGCACACAGTAAATCTTCAGATGATAAAAGAATGAAGGTTACACATGTCCTCCCAGGTTTACGATGCACTGAGGTCTGCGTATTTAGATCAGTTATAAAACATGTTTCTGATATAAGTCAGTTTAACCATTTATTGAACAGTAAACAGGATGATACTCCAAAGCATGTCAAATCCAATGGATTTTGCTGTGCTCTTTTGAATTGCATACAGCAGATTTGACTGTCAAATTTGAACTTGTTTCCTGCAACTTTGCAGAAAACAAGACAGGAAGCCCTGCTGCAGGTTCAAAACCATCACAGTTTTGGCTTAAGCTGCTCACAAAAAAATTGTTTTACAATTATGAATGAGTCCCTGTGTGCTGTCAAGTTTTGACTTGCAGTTTGACGTCCATATTTATTTAGCTATCAATCACAAAAGTTCTCCTTTTATCTCCTTTCACTCAAATCTTTCTGCTTCGCACCAATTGTTTCCTCAAAAGGATTCTTAAATTTGCCGTTAGTGAAATACGTTTACAATTTTTCCAATCCCAAGAGTGACAAAGTCAAGAGATTACTTTCATGAAAACTTAATTTAATTGACCCAAGTCTGACCATGACCATAATCTAGCGATAATGACAGTATTTGAACTAACAATGGCACTCAACACTTATGGGAAATCTCTGAAGAGATGTAAATACAGTGGTGGTGTTGCATGTGAGTCTAAACACTTTATCTGCGTTAATACGTTAACATGTGAAAGTTAAGTGTGTTGAAGCATTGTTTCCCCATCATGAGGTATGTTGACCACCGACAAGCTGTGTCTACTTCCTTATTCTTTATTAATTTCCCTCAGTGTTACCAACAGTAAAATGCTGGTAACTTATAGATTCAATATGAAAACGTGAAGAACAGCGCCCACGCTTGACACCTCAATACGCAGAGGAAGTGTTCAATTAACTTGCTCGGATGAGAGAGAGAGAGAGGAAAATAGAGAAAGAGGGTGTTGGGAAGAAATGATTGAACTGTCACTCCGCTCTAAACTCAGTTGTGGATGCAAATGAGTTGAAATTAGTTTGGAAACGAGTGTCTGTGTGTGAGGACTCTGTATGTAAAGTATATGTAAATGTGAGTTTATCTGAAATTTAGTGTACGAGAGTGTGTGTGGAGATGGGCTGGAAAAGAAAAAAAACTCTCTCTCAGTTTATCTTTTCTCCTCCTTGCCTCTCTTTACCTTCTCTGCCTCCCCCCATTTTCTCTCACTTCCCTGCCTTTATCTACTCGCCCACCTCACTCTGATGTGTACATTCCCTGCTTCATCATTTTGCTGACACTCTTATCCAGAGCAACTTACATTAATGCAAACAGTGGAATAAAGTGAAAGCTCGTCGGCAAACATTAAGCGGCAGCTCTGACGCGCAGCTGCACACACCCTGACTTCACCACAGATTAATGAAGGCAGAAGTCCAAACACAAACCATGGTAGGATTAGCGCAACTTTGTTCCTTTAAATTCAGTGTTTAACCTTCACTGTACAGAGGCTACCTAATAAGTAGCATAATAGTTTTGATCAATAGAACAGCACATTCAAAATGACCTATTCAGGGTCTAACGTGGTTGGCTGAGAGGTGTGGCTGAACCAGCCCGACGTCACGCATGCACAAATGTGTGTACCAGACCACAACGCACAAGGACTCACACCTAAAAGATAAGACAAGTCGCTCGTCAGGACCTTTCCAGACCCACGCGGCGGCTGCACAACCCTCCTCATAAATATTTATTCCACCTTTATGGAAAGTTTAGGCAACTCAAGCGATGTGGTTACGGCTAGATAAAGGTCATGATCATTAGGGAAAGATCCACACCTTTGTACCATTGTCTCTGGTGTCAACGTCATACACTTCGCCCAAGTAACAGTCCACCCGGACCTCCCATCTGAGAGCCTTTGAGACAGTATAATAGTGTCACACTCACATCTCTGTCATTAGCACTACCACAAAAGGTTGTGTACCAGGAAATCGTAGACAGGTGATAGAGTTTAATGCATCATGGAAAGTGAACAGCTAACGAATACAGTTCCAGGAGTGTGATGCCATCAAATGTATTATTGACGATGTAAGTTGTGAATGAGGAAGTACAACAACACTACCAGAAGGGTGAAGGAGATGTCCATCAAGCACACATGCCCATACTGTTCTGAGAGGAAGTCTAATCAGGGGGAAATAAGCAACACCTGGAGAGATGTTTCATCGGTGTGGACTGTGGAGGAGCTTTAACGCATATCAATACTATGGCTGTGTCCAAAATCAATCCATGTTCACGATGCCCATGTACAATGCCTGTACAATCTCACAATGCAATGTGACACCATTTATGTTTTTTACTGCTCATTACGGGAAACTTCTGTATACGTCTCTCTTTGATCACTAGACGTGTTTAGCTGTCTGCACGCTGTGACACATTAACTGTTCATTGCACACCTTCGACCTTTGTTGAATCTCAGTTTGCTCACTATGTTGAACAGTAGTCTGACAATTCTTTTTTTTTAATTATTGCAGGGAGTCTATAAACATGTATAACACTTTAAATGTCCCCCTGTGGAAACATAATGCTCCCCAGTCACTTTCAGTCATCAGCTCATCCTGCGAATAACCATAATTACACACAGCAACACAGCATGACTCAGCAACCCGCATTCAATTAAGAAAGTAACCACAATAAGTGAAATACTATTCTGGGTGGTAGAGAGTAATAGTGAATGTGCGCTCCACTGGTCGGAGTGCTTGGTCTACCAGACATACAGTATAATCCACACAGGCATCACATTTACTAGTCAATATGTAACAAAGAAGGTAGATTGTGTCCCAATCAAAACAGCATGCAAGCATGTCTGTATTTGTTCATATACTGTATATTTGATGAAGGCCTTGCGAGTCGAAACATTGCGTACATTTTTTTCCATGATTATGGGACAGCTGGAGGACGAGAAATCATTCATGAAATACTGCTGTGAATATGAGGACCTGTTTTGCCTTGTAATTTAACTCTTGAGTATCCAAATAAATGTGTAAGGAAGTTTTTCCACCTTGCTTTTGACCATTATGGAAGTTTCTTAAAAGGCTGCAGACTTAAACCAAGGTCATCCTGACATTAAACATCAATAATATCAGCTTTACATTCTCCATCTTCTTCCCTTCTTAAATTTGCACTATATCATCATCTTTGCACAACTTATAGAAACAGACGTCTAGTCCAACAGATATTCACTGTTGCTCCCATGTTGCAATTATGTCTTGACACATTGAATCTGATCATTGACTAATTACATGCATGAACATACAGCATACTGTACTAATATTGCCTAGCCTGTTATTATATTGTTTACTACACAGGTACACACATTATACAGCACATGCCACGCTTACACTGATTGAATATACCAGAAAGGTGTGTGTGTGTGTGTGTGTGTGTGTGTGTGTGTGTGTGTGTGTGTGTGTGTGTGTGTGTGTGTGTGTGTGTGTGTGTGTGTGTGTCCGCTTGTCTGAATAAACAGTGTGGTGGTGTTCGGAGCGATAAGGCTTCCGGTCGTCTGTTGGTTTAGTTCCTGTGTGACGCTGGAGATAAGAGAGCAACGCCCCTGTGCATACATTTACACACATATGACATATCCCACTCACAGGGATAAACACACAAAAAACACAAGTACACAAAGTTCAGTTTAAATGAAAACCTGCACGATACATCTCTCTGTCTCTCACACACACTGGGTTAAACAAAGGGTACCACTATATCCTCTGATGTTCACAAACTACCATTTACACATGAATGAGTGTGTGGGCTGTGTCCTGAGTGGAAGTGACCTCAGAGTTAACGCAGCTCAGGACAAATATCCAGAACATAGGAAAAAGAAAGTAATGGAAATACTACATGTATATTGAACCCTCCCGTTATACTCAAATGTACTAAAAAAAATTCTTCTTGACCTCAGCAATTTTTCACCCTCAGAAAATGAGAGAAAATCTGTACTTCATGTCTACTTCTTGACTGCCTAAATACCCCTTTGATAAAAAATACATTTGCCTCTTTGTTATCAAGGACTTTGCTTGGAGGCCACTTTGAACTGAAAAAGAACACAAATAGAGGGAACACAGCATGAAGAGAAAAGGTTTACAAGTGCAAACTTTAATGTGTTTTTCCTCCACTACGTTGTCTGATGTCTGAACTGTATGTTCTCACAGGATCTATACTTCCACCTCTCCCGCAGTGTGAGGAATATCAGCTGCTTATATATATATAGGAGATGGAGAGAAAAAGACAGTAAAGGCAGGGTAAGAAGAAAGAGGCCACAAGCAAGTTTAATAAGGAACTGCTGATTCAGAATGATAAAACAAGGCACATAACACCGACTCAATGATTAAATACACACACTCACACACACACACACACACACACACAGTCAGCGTAGTAAAGTAAATGGAGCATTGACGCAGGCTCCCAAAGACACAGGGAACAGAGTGTGAGATGAGATCTACTGGAAGTGCATCCATGAACACACACACACACACACTCACACACCGAATGTTCCACATGCACACACATACATGCACACTCACACACACACACACACACACACACACACACACAAACACAGAATTTTTTACACGCACACACAGACACAAACATGGACAAATAAACATGCAAGTACACACCATTATCTGCACACATAAATGATGATTATATGCACAGATATGGTGACATTTAATCCCCCACATTGTTAACATGATTTTTTCCATGGCAAAGTAATTAGGCAGCTCACCAACCTGTAGTCTCTCTCTCTCTCTCTCTCTCTCTCTCTCACTCTCTCTCTCTCTTTCTCACTAAAGCATCAAGAGCTAATAAAAAAGGTACAAACAGTTAAACCTTGTTCTGTATGTGTATTTGTTGTGAGTGAGTGAGTGAGTGAGTGAGTGAGTGGGTGAATGAGTGATTAAAGTATCTCTGACTCATTCACACACATAAACCTGATCTTGAACACACAGGCAATTTAATGAGTCCGGTTTAGCTTTATCTCTTTAACACTGTACTATTCATTAACAATGACAAAAGACAAAACCGTCCCTGGGGCACCACGCGCGCATGTGTGTGTGTGTGTGTGTGTGTGTGTGTGTGTGTATGTGTGTGTTTCCGTATGTGTAATAAAATCTCTAGTTAAGCAGCCAATTAGACCCTTCATCCTTAGACAGAGTGCAGCAGCTTACTCCTCTTATCTTCACACTAGATTCACATGGCAGCGTAATGAATGTATTTTGGTATACGAGAGAGAGAGAGAGAGAGAGAGAGAGAGAGAGAGAGAGAGAGAGAGAGAGAACTATCTGTGCAGTAGCTGCAGCATCTGACAATATTTCTGTAATATATTAAGGCATTTAAAGAAAAAGTTACTATAATGACAAGACTATAATATAATGAAGGTCAATGAGGGTTCTATACAGCTCACAAAGCCCAAAATAACTTTTTATAGAGACTCTCTCTCTCTCTCTCTCTCTCTCTCTCTCTCTCTCTCTCTCTCTCTCTCTCTCTCTGTCTCTCTCTCTCTCCGACTCGCAAACACAATGACATTTCAGAGGTTAATAGTGTGCCCATGTGCCTTACGCTCCCAGTAATTTGTCAACATTAGCGTTCTAAAAAAGGACACTTCACTGATATGCAAGAGACTGGCATTTTACACAGTCAGGGCCATTCATTATTAATAGATGTCATGGACGGAGGGAAGGAGAGAGAGAGAGAGAGAGAGAGGGCATCATAAATCAGTGATGACATTAGGAACTCCACAAAATCCTTACATGAGTCATGAATTAAAACAGCGATCAGAAGGTGCTATAGAAGGACAGCAGTAAATTCATCACATGTTGTTATGTCCCTTACCCTATCTTATTATTTCCTTTTTTTATTTTGTGTCACTAACCTCTCCTCTCGTTTCAGGTCACTTCACTTCCTGCCTTTGTGTGTGTTCCCGCCACTGTGTTAGTCTGCCCCGCCCCTAATTGATCCCTCCTGTGTCTAATCAGCTCTAATCAGCCTCCCCGGTGTATTTAAACCCTGTGTTCCACTGTCTCTCTGCCAGCTCGTCTCAGTACCTCTGTGTACAGTGGGCCAGCAGGTTTCCCCTTGTGATCTTTGTTACCTGGTTTGTGTTTTGCTTTTCGCTGACTGCCTGTTACCTCGCCCCTGTTTGAGATCCGTTTTCCCTGATCTGACTGCTTGGAACGACTGTTTTTGGAGCTGTCGCGCTTTCCTCAGCGACGGCTTCGGCTACATATTCAGACTGCGCTGAATTTTGAGTCAGTTGTGTCTTGTTTTAGTCATGGAGGTTTATAGTTTGTTTTTACTGTCTGTATTTATTTATTTTCCCATCGTATGGCTGAAGCCACAGACAACTAACACCTGGATGTTCAAACCCTAAACTGTTCATTTCTTCATATTATGTAAAACGACACATCTTAAGTAGCTTAAGCTCTCAATATGTATATCTTTGGTTGTCCTGTTGTCTCAGCTTTTCCTTGAAAAAGGTGATGCAACACAAGCTCAAGAGTGAATGTAAACCTGATTACATAGGCCACCTAGTGAAGATGAAGATCACTGAAGATGAGAAGGGTTGTTTATAGAATATGGATCAATAAAACTACCCCCACACCTGCCTCAACTACCCCAACGCTCCATATCAAGAAATGTGTTTACATAGATCATCTCTGCAGGATGGACGGGTGACTGGCTCAGGATGGAAACCATTGTGTGTCGACTTTAACGTCCTGTTGTCGGTCAATTAGGTTTCTCTCCAGTTTTCTCAAATGGGTCTGTGTATCCTTCCTGTTGGGAAGCTGACGGAAGACACACCTAGCAGCTGGCTTCATAACACACAACCTCACACCCATTAAATTCATTGACAGGAAACAATTTGGCAGTTCACTGGGCAAACTGGTAGTTATTGGACAATATACTATAATGGTCATCAAAAGTCGCCGTCAGCTACTAAAAACCCCATCCTTTCCCACATCACATCTAATGTATTACTGCAACCATTCAGAAACAATATACCGTGACCACAGAAATACGGGTTTCTCATTAGCTACCAGGCACCAGTTGAATAAGTGTATATTCATTTCAAGATGCCTACAACACCCGAGGGTGGAACATTTTATCGTATGTGCACAAGGTATAGTAAAGTGCTGGTAATCATAGCAACCGTGATTCGGTTTTACCAGACAACTTTGATTGGTAAAAACTTTTGTTCCAAACCAACTTAAAAAAGTCAAACACCCTTATCCCAGATTTAAAAAAAAAATACTTTCTGATGGTTCACTGCAGTTGACAAGAGTGAGAGAAGGTGAAGAAATGAAAAATAACACAATTACTATTCTCCCATTTTCTCCCAACAACAACCGACACAAACATCTTTACAGATTCTAACCAGCATGATTTAACATTTCTGCTACGCCGGCGTTCTCAGCAGACATTACTGTCTTTCAGAGGCTGCCTGCTCAGCTCGAGGTAAGATATTATCATATGAATCCATCTGTACCAACAAAGTCATGCTAGCCGGTTGGGAAGGCAATAAAATAACACTCCTAAGGTTAAATATTCACAAAGAATAACTCGCATGAGTCACACTTGCCCACTTGCTTATCATGCTGTTTTTTTTTTAAAATTCATATCTGAAAATGTTGACAACAAACAAGAAGCCGTGGACTTTTAGAGGGATATATGCAATATGTCATATCTCCCAATTTAAAAAGTGTTTGTGAATATAACACCATAGATGTTTGACAGAAGAAGTTGAGAACAAATATAGTTAATTATAAAATAAGACATTTTGGCTTTAAGGTACATGTCTTGAAATCAGATTTAAGGTGGTCAAACTCGGAACATATATCTTTCTGCACTGTAAGGGTCAAACATCCATGATTTATTTTTGCACACAGGCCCAGACTTAAAGAAGATCAATCC
This sequence comes from Clinocottus analis, assembly GCF_023055335.1. NCBI lineage: Eukaryota > Metazoa > Chordata > Actinopteri > Perciformes > Cottidae > Clinocottus > Clinocottus analis. The sequence continues at coordinate 8,785 of NW_027176037.1, read as the reverse complement.
TGAAGTGCCTGTCATCCATCACATTCATCTCGCTAACCCTTCTTTTCCCACAATATCAGCTTCCTGTTGTCCACCATCCATCCTTACATTACAGCCAGTGTATCACTATGAATAAATTACACCTAGGACCTAACAATACAGTCACAGTAACACATTTCAAGATGGAGAGAGATAGATGGTGAGAGACAGATGCTGAAGGGGGGTGGGGGGGTATGAGAGAGAGAGAGAGATTGAGGAGAGAGAGAGATTGAGAGAGAGAGAGAGAGGGAGAGAGAGAGAGAGAGAGAGATGCAGAGGAGAAAGAGGGACGAGAGGACAAGCGAGGCAAATTGACTGAAGAGAGAGAGAGACCACTTGCTCTCAGTTGTAATATATTATGTATCAGAATGGGCAGAGCAGCAGGAAAAAGCATATGAAAAAGTGTAATGTCAAATGCTCCAGTGAGTGTGTGCATGTGTACATGCAAGCACAGGTGTAAGACGTGAATGAAATCTGTAAATCCAATTTTCTAAGTATAATTTTACAAATATTCAAATATTTGAAAGACAAATATCTGTACACATAACATCCCTGAGACAGGGATGTTATGTGTACAGATTGTAAAGCCCTCCGAGGCAAATCTTGTATTTGTGATTTTGGACTATACAAAATAAACTTTATTTAATCTCACAAAATCTTGCAAGGAAAAGATGCACACAATAAATAATATGCTGTAACCTTTGACTTTCTGAAAGATAAATCAAAGGCTGCTGTGCTGCACACTTCCCACCTTTTTAACATTTTTAAGCCCAATTAAGCCCCATACAATTTTTTGCATTCCCATACTAAATACAGAATATGTCCTCAACCAAAAAGGCAACTATATAACTATATCATTGATAACAGAATCCAACCAACCAAGATTTCGCCGTCTTTGAGAAGGACGTTCAGCCAACCTCAAACCCTTGCTCTCCATACATGTGAGCAAACATGATCTCTCACGACACAGAACAAGAGCAGACTGAGGTCCAAGATAACTTACATTTCATATGTGATGTACTTCTAATCACTACTTCAAGACTTACACCAGACCTGGCAGCAATTCTTCAGTCCAAGGCCCAGCATCTGTTTCCAAAAATCATTTTTCGTGGTGAGGGAAACTTCATAGCGATACAATCTTACTGCGGATTCAAGTGCACAGCACGCAGAAGTTAAAACTCGCTCATTACAAAGTCTCTTATATCAAGAGGCTTGTGACTTTTTTTCTCCATGAGGCCCCTGGCATGATAAGTTTGGATGCCCCTGTTTTAAGCTCATTGCATCATGTGCTGTAAACTGCAGTGAGCCATGTTTTCTGGCAGCAGAAAACACTTCTAAATTTACATCCAGGGACAGGAAATCTGGGTAAAGTTCAGTTTGTAGTTATTCATAAACTCTTTAAAAAATATGGTAAAAAGAAACATTAGTCAAGTAATAACTTTAATCCGCCACAATCACAAAAGACTAAAAAGTCTACCTCTAACTAGTCCCATCTACCACACACACACACGCACAGACACACACACACACACACACACACACACACACACACACGAAAGCGGTAACAGTCTTAATTACACATCTAAAAAAGTTACTCATTGTTCCACTTTTGAAACTCCTCCCCCTGTCCAGACGGTTGTTTACTGTCCCGTTTGTCTCTTCTGAGTCATTCTCTCATTTCCCAAATAACTACAAGGAATCAGAGGTCAAAGAATCGATGAAACGGTCACATGCATCAGATCCATATACGTCCTTCCGTAACCAGTAATGCACAGTTACAAATGTTTTCATTGCAGTGGCAATTACAGTGGATTTTATTGTTTAATTTACAATAGCTAATGGCTTGGCTGCTGTAGTAATATTCATTTCATTTGATGAATGGTATTTTATTTCTGTCTTGTTGAGTTTCTTCCTCCCACTACAGACCAGAACACAGATCCTTTCTGGCAGATCAAGCAAGTGATTAACCGGGCGGTAGGAAATAAGGAGTTAACACGGCACAAACATTATCAACAAACATGGGGCGGAACTATGATTGAAAGAAGGCCGGCATGAATCCTCCTCATTACCGACTGCCAAATTGATGGTGACATCAAAGTAGCTTTCCAGACCGCCTTGTTAGGTTAGCTCTGCCCTGATGCAATCTAACGACGGAGAAAACAGGCAACGATATGACACACACAATCTCTCGTCCTTATCGAAAGGCAAAAGACAAGGATGAAAGAGGCACACAGTCAAGAAGAGAGAGGCAGAGCTAAGAGTAAACACACTGATGCAAAGAGAGAAGAAAAAAAAACTGATTACGGGAGAGAGAAAGAGAAAAAAAAAGACAAAAGAGATGAAAGCAAGTGTGGCCCCTCTTAGACATCAATCCACTCCACTGTGAGGGAGCTTTTTAAAGAAGACTTTAGAAAGGTGCAAACGGGCCCATCAAAGACATAAACTCTCCTGAGAACAGATGTTAGAGCTATGACAGATACACAAACTCGCTCCGTATCGACTTTGATGTTGAGAGGGAGGCTGCACCTGGAGATATTGATAAAACACACGCACACCTGTCGGCTCCATGTGGAGGTAGACGAACCAGAACATGGGCAGAAGCTCACATTTGGATACATGCAGCATCCCAGCACAGTGGGAACCCACACGCATGTGTTGCAGACAACTAAATGAGCTCACATAAATTGTTCACATAATGTCTGGTACTCTGATGTACAGCTGCATGCACATGGACCTACATTTACATTAAGTTTGTGCAGACGTGCATGAATAAACGCGTACACAAACGGCACATGTATGCCTGCTAGACCCCCTGCTGGCTGTCAAAATTGTTCATTTTTCGCTCGAGTTGACTTGAAAAGTAGATCTTTAAAAAGTAAATCGAGAAGAAAAAAAAGATGGTGGGTGGAAGAGGAAACAGAATAAAAGAGATAAATAAGTGCCTCTGGGCAATTATAACTCTGTGTGTGTGTGTGTGTGTGTGTGTGTGTGTGTGTGTGTGTGTGTGTGTGTGTGTGTGTGTGTGTGTGTGGACTAGAGGCATGATGAGACAGGTGTGAAGGGTGACCCGTTGGCATCACTATACAGAAAATGGGGACAGATACTGACAGATGAACGCAGAATGAAAAGGAATCAATCTGACGGACAGCTTCACACACAAACACGCGTACATGAACTGAGAAAAACCACACAATCCAAGACTCTTATTTGTCTTGACAGCAGAGCAAAGCGATGAGCATGACCTCTAAATAAGAGCTTTAGATTCACACGGTGTTGGCATCTGTGTCTATCGGTGTGTGCGTTTAGTGGCGTGTGTCAACGTGCGTAATCATTTCGAAGTTAGAAGAGTTTCGGAGACAGACATTGTCAGCGGGGGTGCCTCCTTTACATGAGGCAATTCTGTCTGAGTACAAATTATGAATTCCACTTTGTCCAACCAGACGGTTTCTCAGCACAAGTCCGGCCTGCGTGTATCTGTGTGTAAGCACACATACTGTATGTGGCCCAGGGCCATGCTAGAGTGTTCCTACTGGAAAACAAACGAGGGTCAAGGACAACTTTTGTGTTTGTCTGGGAGCAGTTTATGGTCTCTTCATCACTGTGTTGTGCTAAAATGTCACACAATAGGTCAAACAAACAAAGGATTTCAACCCTAAATATTCAAAAACGTTAACTCACTCCATAACCCTTCAGGTGTTGCCCACTTATAATAAACAGAATATGTGTGTGGGTGTACATCTGCCATGGACTGGTTATCTGAAGAGTTGTGATGAAGGTGCAAAACTAAAGTAAAAAATACATCAATCTTGCATTATTATAATTCTAGTTATCATTAGCTTTAACCGAAGCTGGTTTGCCAACTGGGAAATCAGGCAAACAAACAAATATCAATAGGTGACCCAATGAACCATTGAAAATGTATCTCCATCCATACAAAGTACTTCATCATGAATATTGCTCACAGGAGAAGGTTGTTGGCTATTCTTGGTGTTTGTATGCTGTTTTTCTTAGACTGGAAGTATTTTGGGTTGCGTTCCTGCTACTTAAACGGACTATATTTAGTTTTGTTTAAAAGATTAAATTCGAACAAGTCCCGTCAAGCTTCTGCCATACTTCAATTAATGCTACTTGATTTATACAACATTGTGCCATTTAAAAGCCTTTGGTAGAAGCACTTAACATTTATGGCTCTCTGTATGCTGACCTTGTTGAAGAAATGACTGAACTCAAGAGCACTTTGTGGTGTAGTATGCATAGTTGGTTTAGAGTTTACATTATGTCCATCCCGTGAATTTAAAACCAGACTTTAATGAGAGGCCTCCTTGAGTCTTTCCCACCATAGTGTGACTCACTCATGTTTAGACTGTGTATGATCTCAGCTCTATTGAAGCTCATCACCTCAGCTCAAGTTATCTTTCCAACATACCTCCACATTGTTTTACACCTAAAAATATGTTGTAAATGTGCACATGTTTTTTGTTTCTAGTATTAGCAGTTGCTGCCGTACCCCTTGTAGATTTTGCATGTACAACACATTCCTATCTCATCATTTCCATCATTTGTATCTATCAATATGTTATGGATTTTTGTTGTTTGAGTTAGATTTTTAAAGGGTTGCATTAGAAATAACTTTATAATTGACCTTGCATAAATATTCAATCGCAAAACTATCTCAAATTGGCTCCTACATGATGCAACTCTAAAAGAAATCCCAGATTTGATTAAAGTATGCCAAGTTTTGGATATTAAACAATGGGAAACATGAGAAATAAAAGAAAAAAACAAATACATCATAATTATTGAATCGCACTATACTGTTAACATGGCATCCACTACACAGATAAATGCACACATAAAAACACAAATATGCATCCTAATGTATGATACACGTCACACATACACACACACAAGCTAAGTCACGAACGTGGATAATAAATGCAATGTCATACATTAAAAACATTTTTTTCAAAAGATCAGGCAGTCTACAGGCAGTTTAAAAGAGGAAAACTAGGACTGATAGAATATATTACCTCTATATTTGAGGTAACCTCTGACACCATTGTTGCCAGGCAACCTGGACCACCCTTGTAGCGCCTGCCCTTTATCTATTAAGCCATTTCAGCAGCCACTTTTGTGTCACACCTGTCTCCCTTTGTCTGTCTCCGTCTGTCTGAGAGGTGAAAAGTTGAACAGGATAATTGGAGACGACGTCACAAAAAATAGGTGATAAAGAGAGAAGAAAGTTAAAGGAGAAACAACACAACAGCAGACATAGACAATGAGGACAAATAGATACACAAGCAGTCAATAGCTTAGTGTCTATGGGAACAGAACAGTCATCACCATGTTTCCATTTGGCTGTGTGTCAAAATGCTGGCCGCATAGTAGCCCGCAGACAGACATTCAATACACAACAGTATGCGTATGTTATGTGTCCCCTGTAGTGTGTGTGCATGTGTGAGTAGCTGAGAGCATGTCTGTTTGTGCATGAGGGGTATGTACGAGGGGTTTATACGCCGTGGAACAGAGTTCACTCGGCATCACAGGCGTCACCAAACCCCTGAATGTCCCAAATGTGACGCTTACAGCCTGTCAGAGGCTTGATCTCTGTGCGTCAATCTATAGAGTCGATCGATAAGAAAAAGCCCTGCAGTCAGAGCAAGAGGACCGAAGCACAGGAACACATTCTGCTACTCAACTGTAGAGCACAGCAATGTTGACAATCAGAGTCACAATAATAACTACTGGAGCAATGTCCATATACTTTAATATTTAGCTGTAAAACATCCCACTAATAATAAGAAAATATTAATGATCAAAAGAGTAAAAAAAAAACACAACAGAAAACACCTGCACCTCCCATAAGAGCAACATAAAACATCTGCAACCACTGTGGATTTACAAAAGTTACACATGAATATCAGTAATATCAGCAATACAAACATTAGTAAAGATAGTAACGCGTACCACAGAAGCAAAATGGATGACACACACTGCAAACTTAAGTCAGATCAACTAAACAGAGTCATGAGAGTCGCGGACCACAGTGACATTTAAGTCTGCTACTCCTGCACACAATCAACAGAAAAAACTCACAGGATATGAGATGCATATAATCTCCTCGCTATGCCTAGAACCTGTGAAATGTTGAGCTGTTAGAGAGGGTTTCTTGTGTCTTTTGGTTTGAAACGTATCAATAATTTATTTCCGTCGTCTTGTATCATTTCAATCTCGAACTTCTTTGGAGCAGTTTCCTCAAATAGTCACTTTTATTCCACATACAGTACGACACTGGCTCTCTCTTTCTCATACTGTCACAATAATCCGGTGTCTGTGAACTCCCCTCCTGTCTAAAGATAGAGATACACACACACGCACACACGTGCGCACGCACACACACACACACACACACACGTGCGCGCACACACAGAGCCTCCAAACAAGGGAGTAAAGCTACATGAAACTGAAAATGAAATGACCTTTGAACGTAAGTAGTAAATACTTTTACAAAGACAAGTTCTAAAGATGGATGTCAAACCTAATCTGCTGTATGCTGTCTTTTTGACAGATTACCCCACGTTTATTTAAGATTATTCACTCCTTTGCCTATAAGTTTATAAGTTAAGAGGACAAACACGCACGCGCACACACACACACACACACACACACACACACACACACACACACACACACACACACACACACACACACACACACACACACACACACACACCTCTACTGTCTATCAATGAGATCTTGTCACACACGCCACAGAGGGGTGCTTTACACTGTTTTCTAATTAAACCCAAACTCTGTGTCTCAAACACAGCTGCCTTGCCTCCCACCTTGGTCTGTCAAGGAAGTACGCTCGCACAAACACACGCACACACCATTTGTTGCCGCTGACATAAATACCTTACAGACGTACACACTGACACACAGTTGTGGCTGTCCATTAGACTATACTGACAGTAACACCAATGTGCACGCACGCACGCAGCCACCCACCAACCCACACAAACACACACACACACACACACACACACACACAAACAGACAGCAACACCTGTCTGTGGCAACAGTCCATAGAGATAAGAAAGCTGACAGGAGCTGCTGGAGTTAATGCTGGGAACCATGGGAGCTGTCAGGCTCATTTCCCTGAGACACCTCAGGCTCACACACATACACACATGCACGCACACACACGCACACACACACACGCACACACACGCACACACGCACACACACACACTTGTGATGATATTGTATTGACTTAAATTCACTCCCTGGAGCTGTTCTCTTACAATGACTGTCACATTAGGGATGCACCAATACCGGTATCGGACTGATGCTGACTCACATAGCCGGATCAGGTTTTAGCAACCTGGAACTTTAATTCCTGTTTGAGTTTTGATAAATCTGCTGTTGAATTGCAATTCCTGTAAATTTTGAAAATGATCATGAAAGTTAATGACTTACCATTTACTATTTTAATACATGATTAAAAAAAAAAGAGTTTTTAATTAGTTTAACAAAGTAAGTAAAACAAAGTTTAAGTTAAGCCTGATGTACAGCTTAATAATTACGTGCCAGTATTGGATCGGTGCTCGTTATCGACCAAATCCCGAAGCCCAGGGGTCTGCATCGGGAATGCAACAGCCAGATTGTTGTTTCCTTATGTCATACACTGTACTTCATCAGAACCTTCCTCTCACCTCGACTCAACTCTAAACCTGCCATGATGTGCTTCAGTCTTAAAACCTGCAACAGATAAAGCAAAAAGCTCAACCTAACTGTAATTCTAGCTCCAGGCTTTAAAATAACGCCTCCTAATAAGGTATGAGAAACAGTCATCACAAGTGACCAGCTGGCCAGGTTTTCTATTCTTGTTTAGAACCCACAATAGAAACAGCAGGGATATAATACACGCTTACTCGGTTTCTAGAAAAACATCGCAAAGTGTTTGGGGGAATATTTATTGGAAACAAAGGAGCAGTGCTGTTTCAGCATTGTTTACTCTGAAGGTTCCATTTCATGTCAAAGCAAACATACTTATTTTGATGCTGTAAGGTTGTTTGTGACATTGCCAAATAATAAACTGTCCAATCACACCTTCAGGGCAGTGTCCAAGTGTGATTCATACAGTCGGTATATGTTCGGTTTGAAGACATCATTGTTTTCACTCCCTTGTGCTACAGTTTGTCGGCGGTGCACTGAAAAGAAATAGCGTAATAAAGACTGCTATTCTCCTTCAATGATACAAACAGGTCCACCACTTCAAATCTACTGTCTCAGTCTGGAACGAGACCTACCTTTATTACTGAATATATAAGTTAGCGTTCTAATTTAACGACAAGTCTTTATGTACAACATAAACCTGCCACTGCTTCACAGTAAAATTCATTTAATGGCACCATTACCTCTTGCAAACTATCAGATTTTCATTTTTTGGTCCCACGTATGAAACCCTGGCTCACGTTGTGCACAATGTTGATTCAGATTATCTAAATTATATGTCGGATGCAACAGGACGGAAAACACTGACAACAATTCGACTGGAAACAAGCTCATGAGTTTTTGTGTCTTTGTTTCTAATTCATCTTTAACTTTGAACAGATGGACCAGCTGAAGTCGCTCCAGTGTTGATACCATGTTAGACATGAAAACATCCCTCTGAACAGTGCAAAGCCTTCTCTGTGGCTCAACCTCCTTGCCTCCATATTTGCTTTACAACTCAATTAAGGGGCACAGTATTTGCTATAGGGTT
>NW_027176036.1:0-17560 GCF_023055335.1 Clinocottus analis | reverse complement strand
AACAAGATGACTTTATTGATACACATGTATGAGTTATTAAGTCAGCTGCTGGACAACTCAATGTGTGACGTGAGTTTATAAGTTATGTGCTCGCACATGAACGACGTCATGTCAGTTATTAACACATTCATATGTGACGTGTTGAGTCAGGAGGTTTGATGCATGTCAGATAAATAAAGTTTACTGACGAAACACACACACACACAAGTTTATTATGAAATAAAACCGGTGGGTGCTACAGCTAGCCAGGGTGCTACAGGATGCTAAAGCTAGTCAGGGTGCCACAGGGTGCTACAGGGTGCTACAGCGTGCTACAGGGTGCTACAGGGTGCCACAGGGTGCTACAGCTAGCCATAGTGCTACAGGGTGCCACAGGGTGCTACAGCTAGCCAGGGTGCTACAGGGTGCTAAAGCTAGTCAGGGTGCCACAGGGTGCTACAGCTAGTCAGGGTGCTACAGCTAGCCAGGGTGCTACAGGGTGCCACAGGGTGCTACAGCTAGCCAGGGTGCTACAGGGTGCTACAGGGTGCTAAAGCTAGTCAGGGTGCCACAGGGTGCTACAGCTAGTCAGGGTGCTACAGCTAGCCAGGGTGCTACAGGGTGCTAAAGCTAGTCAGGGTGCCACAGGGTGCTACAGCTAGCCAGGGTGCTACAGGGTGCCACAGGGTGCTAAAGCTAGTCAGGGTGCCACAGGGTGCTACAGCTAGTCAGGGTGCTACAGCTAGCCAGGGTGCTACAGGGTGCTACAGCTAGCCAGGGTGCTACAGGGTGCTAAAGCTAGTCAGGGTGCTACAGCTAGCCAGGGTGCTACAGGGTGCTACAGCTAGCCAGGGTGCTACAGGGTGCTACAGGATGCTACAGCGTGCTACAGGGTGCTACAGGGTGCTACAGCTAGTCAGGGTGCTACAGGGTGCTACAGCTAGTCAGGGTGCTACAGGGTGCTACAGCTAGTCAGGGTGCTACAGGGTGCTACAGCGTGCTACAGGGTGCTACAGCGTGCTACAGGGTGCTAAAGGGCGCTACAGGGCGCCACAGGGTGCCACAGGGCGCCACAGGGCGCCACAGCGTGCCACAGGGCGCCACAGGGTGCCACAGCGTGCTACAGGGTGCTACAGGGTGCCACAGGGTGCTACAGCGTGCTACAGGGTGCTACAGCGTGCTACAGGGTGCCACAGGGTGCTACAGCGTGCTACAGGGTGCTACAGCGTGCTACAGGGTGCTACAGCGTGCTACAGCTCTTTAATGAATCTCACACAGAAGACAGATCCATATTCAGCACAGCACGGCTGCTTCAGTAACTTCATATTGTTTCTTTTTATAGCGCGGTGTAATGACATGGCGGAGCAGCAGCAGACGGAGGCAGACATTGATGAGCCTTTTGATTGGCACATGACTCACGGGACGCACCAAATAAGGGGAGGGCCCGGGGGACGGCGCTCTGATGAGCTCACACGGCGAGAGCGACTCACGACCAGCGAGCAGAGAACACTGCAGCGCACTCTGTTTACTCATCTTTAAATTCAATGCAAACGTCTCTCTGCCTGTCTTTGTGTATACAGTGGACACACACACACACACACACACACACACACACATTAGACAGTTCACACATCTGCTATTTCAAACACACACACTTAAACTCAGGCGCACACTGAGGGCTCGTTCTCCTCCGAGTGGAGTGTGTTTTCAGTTCAATCATCACTCTTTGATACTGAGCCATTTCTGCACTCGCTCAAGGGCGTGAAGATGCGGATGAATAGTGGGGAAAACACACACACACACACACACAGGATCCTACACACACACACACACACACACACAGGATCCTACACACACACATGCTCTGACATACATCGGCTGATTGTGATTGGCCGGTCGGTATGGGTGCCAGCGTGGTGACGTGGACGTGATGCCCCTCCCCCTCCCTAAATACATGTTTTTAAACATCTTCATTTCTCGTAACCACATGAAGTTGCTACAACACCGTCACCCTGAGAAGAGACCGACGGCTTCGAAACGAGCATTTCTGAGCCCTGAAGCATCCTGATCCGCCCACATTTCTAAAACCACGTCATGCAGAGCATGTGGAAGCTGCTGAACATTTTAATACCCAGCATGCCCCAATCAGACAATGTTGAGCCATAAAATAATTCACACTGACACTGCTTCACAACACTTTGTGTTGTTCTGATTCTTTACGTCCTAATCTCTCCAAAAGGTGTTTTATGAGGACGTGTGTTGTTGTTAAGGCCTTGAACCATACAGTTTATGGTTGTATAGAAGTCTATGCTTCATGTGTTAAAGCTGCATTCTCTCTCCTGACCACCAGGGGGCGACTCCTCTGGTTGTATAGAAGTCTATGCTTCATGTGTTAAAGCTGCATTCTCTCTCCTGACCACCAGGGGGCGACTCCTCTGGTTGTATAGAAGTCTATGCTCCATGTGTTAAAGCTGCATTCTCTCTCCTGACCACCAGGGGGCGACTTCTCTGGTTGTATAGAAGTCTATGCTTCATGTGTTAAAGCTTCTCTCTCCTGACCACCAGGGGGCGACTCCTGTGGTTGTATAGAAGTCTATGCTTCATGTGTTAAAGCTGCATTCTCTCTCCTGACCACCAGGGGGCGACTCCTCTGGTTGTATAGAAGTCTATGCTTCATGTGTTAAAGCTGCATTCTCTCTACTGACCACCAGGGGGCGACTCCTCTGGTTGTATAGAAGTCTATGCTTCATGTGTTAAAGCTGCATTCTCTCTACTGACCACCAGGGGGCGACTCCTCTGGTTGTATAGAAGTCTATGCTTCATGTGTTAAAGCTTCTCTCTCCTGACCACCAGGGGGCGACTCCTCTGGTTGTATAGAAGTCTATGCTCCCTCAGTAAACATTGTAAACCCTTGTTGAGAATGAAAGATGATGTAATTCACGTGCACGCTCACACATACAGACATGGACACGTGCACGCTCACAGAGTGTAGAGCCCCTCGCTTTACATCCCATAATGCTTCTGTCACACCAACATCAACATTTAGTATTAATCTCTTTTCATGGAGAAAGTTTGATAGTTTTTTGTCTGTTTCTTTATGAACTCAATAATTATATGTATATGTATATATATATATATATATATATATATATATATATATATATATATATATATATATATATATACACACACACACAGGTATGTGGACAAGTGAATGAAAAATCAGACTCTCGCGCACACACACACACACACACACACACACACACACACACACACACACACACACACACACCTTCCCCAGTGTCTTGTCCTCCCTCTCTTCCTCTCTTCTTCTCTTTCATTCTCTCTCTCTCTGCATTTGCTTGGAAAATGTTTGAACTCTTCGACTTGCTAAGATGATGCTGAAACAGAATTTGAATTAGCCCCCCCCCCCCCCCCCCCCTGTCCCAATGCTGCTGCTTATGCAGAAGACCCTCTGCCCCCCCCCCCCCCTCGCCCCCCCTCATCCCCCCCACTCCCCCAAACACCTCCCCATGCATAAATAATAAAACAATACAAAAGGAGCAGAGGCTGTCGAGGAGCACATGAAGGATCCAATGAACTCTGAGACGGAAAGACAGGATCACAACCTGAGAGAGAGAGAGAGAGAGAGAGAGAGAGAGAGAGAGAGAGAGAGAGAGAGAGAGAGACAGAGAGAGAGACTGACTTTAACAATATTAATGTAAGTCACATTTAATGTATTGGATTCTATGCAAGATTATATTTTACGAGTTATTGAACATAATGTGACGATAATTGTTGTAGTCCTCACTGAGGTGTTTATGAGGGGCTTTATATTTAATTCCTGAGGAAATATTACACATAGTGTATACTGCTTGAAGCACTGCGCGCACGCACACACACACACACACACACACACACACACACACACACACACACACACACACACACACACACACACACACACACACACTCACACACACACACTCACACACACACACACACACACACACACACATCCTACAATGTTACTATCAGAAGAATTGGACCTTTACATTGATTTTATGGACATAACATTCACATACATCCACTTTTGTGCTGACTTGCTATTTATCATGTTCACCTCTCTCTCTCTCTCTCTCTCTCTCTCTCTCTCTCTCTCTCACTCTCTCTCTCTCTCTCTCTCTCTCTCTCTCTCTCTCTCTCTCTCTCTCTCTCTCTCTCTCTCTCTCTCTCTCTCTCTCTCTCTCTTTTATGAAGTCTGCATATGTAATAAGAGGGATTTTGTTGTCCCCAGACACCAATTTACATAAAGTGCATGCCATCATCGGTTCAAGAGAGGCAAATTATTTCCCTGGCAACATCACACTTTTTCTCCTTCTTTTATTATTTATTAATTTTTTTAACACTAAGCAAGCTGGGGCTTGTTAGGACCATTTAGCCAGATATGCTAAATATTACGCTCCTTAAAGCGCCTTCATCAATGAACAGCAAAGAGGAGGGGGGAGGGAGGAGGGGGGGAGGAGGGGGAGGAGGATGGGAGGAGAGGAGGGGGGGAGGAGGGAGAGGGTGGGGGAGGGGGGGGGGGGGGGGCAGTCAGAATTATTGAATTAGGACTCGGCCCGTCGTTTAGTGATTCCTCCACACAGCTGATGCTGCTGCACGGTCACCAGAGTCTGTCTTCAACACACATGTGTGTGCATATATGTATATATATATATATATATATATATATATATATATATATATATATATATACATATATATATATATATATATATACATATATATATATATATATATATATATATATATATATATATATATATATATATATATATATATGGTTAGGTTAACAGATGTTGGGTCATGAGGTCTAGGTTACAGATGTTCTTCATGAGGTCTAGGTTACAGATGTTCTTCATGAGGTCTAGGTTACAGATGTTCTTCATGAGGTCTAGGTTACAGATGTTCTTCATGAGGTCTAGGTTACAGATGTTCTTCATAAGGTCTATGTTACAGATGTTCTTCATGAGGTCTAGGTTACAGATGTTCTTCATAAGGTCTAGGTTACAGAGGTTCTTCATGAGGTCTATGTTACAGATGTTGGGTCATGAGGTCTAGGTTACAGATGTTGGGTCATGAGGTCTAGGTTACAGATGTTCTTCATGAGGTCTAGGTTACAGATGTTCTTCATGGGGTCTAGGTTACAGATGTTCTTCATGAGGTCTAGGTTACAGATGTTCTTCATGAGGTCTAGGTTACAGATGTTCTTCATGAGGTCTAGGTTACAGATGTTCTTCATGAGGTCTAGGTTACAGATGTTCTTCATAAGGTCTATGTTACAGATGTTCTTCATGAGGTCTAGGTTACAGATGTTCTTCATAAGGTCTAGGTTACAGAGGTTCTTCATGAGGTCTATGTTACAGATGTTGGGTCATGAGGTCTAGGTTACAGATGTTGGGTCATGAGGTCTAGGTTACAGATGTTCTTCATGAGGTCTAGGTTACAGATGTTCTTCATGAGGTCTAGGTTACAGATGTTCTTCATGAAGCCTGTGTCTCCCAGCTGGCCTTCTGGACTGACATGGACTCTTTTGGGGCTCTGCTGTCTGAATCATGTCTGCATGCTGCAGATGTTGCTCGTCTCTGACCAAAGCCAAAGAGGACACGCCCCCTCCCACATTCCTCCGCCCATGCACTGAAGTTGGTCTTCATCTTGCTTCGGTAGTTTGGCACATCTGGGCCTTTACACTTCATGACATTCTTACACTTGAATTCCACTTTTAATTAGATTCTGTTTGTAAAATCATCAAAACACAACCGATGCAATAATCAACCCTGGAACAAGACAAGCGGACGTAATGAAGTCGTTCCCGGGTGGAGGAATCAGAAGCCTTCCTCTTGTCAGCCAACATCTATCAGAGTTCTACTGTTTCATTAGCAGCAATGATGAAGGTGCACATGCCAGTCCAGCCAACCCCCCTCACGCCTCCATTGGACAGGAGGCCTAACGTGACGCCATTTAGAATTAATGTGATTCCCTGAGAGATCCGAGGGCTATTGTACCTTAGATGTGTCCTCTTTGTTCTGGGGGCACTGAACAATGCCCTGTCATTTTAGCAGAAGCTAATATGATTAAAGCGCTCTGACAATAGACGGGTAATTCATTTCATCATTAGGGACAGCGGACCGGGCCGCGAGAGGAGGAGGGGCTGCATGCTAATCAGCCCGCAGCCGAGGCGATGGACAGCCGAGCGGAATCCCACCGAAAGGTGAGAACGAGAGACCCGGAATTTATTTTAAAAAAACAATCTACCAGTGTGTGTTAAGGGTTTTGGAAAGTCATCAATCATGTGAACCGAGGGGATTTATGAAGTGTAGTAATAGTAATGATCCACAGCGCTCTCCGGGGAGGGATGGTGAAGGTGTACATTTCGACAGGGGGGAGGGGGGAGACGTCGCCAAAACGAAGGGAAGCAGCAATTCTGGCTTTTTGGAAATGGTCCTTTTACCGGCGCTCGCTGCTCTATTACAGTTCTTAGTCACCAGAGATTGGACACTCAGCTTCTCCTGCAGGTCTGTTTCTCATAAGCGTCTGACGGAGATCCACGCCGCCGCCTGACGAGGCTTTCATCTTTCGGGGGGAGCTGGCTGGCACTCTCTCTCTCCGAGCGCCCCCGTCACTGCAGGAATACCACTTCACATGTTTGCCTGTAAAGTTACACGCCCATTAGCCCACCGCAGAAGAAGAAGTGTGCAATATTTACCGTCTGGACGATTAGGAATAAGCCTCGGAACGGTATCGAATTCTGCTAAAGCCGCAGCGAGGAGCTGGGTGCGAGCACCAGAACAAAAACCTTCTCCAGTGAGCTGGACGGCGGGGGCGAACGAGGGGAGAAGTGCAGCATCGGTGGAAAAACTCACTGCAGCGTCATTACAGATGCCAATTTAACTCTGAGTGCACTTCTCGGCCTTAAAGTCTCCTCATTTGTAATTCTCAGGACAGCAGTCAGTGTCAAATACCATTATTTAGAGGTATGCATGTGGAGTGTTTTTCATTTAAAAGTCAAGTAAAGTAATTATAAAGGCTCCGTGCTGGTGAAAGTGGCTTGGCTGTGTGTATTATTCAAGGTTGGAACTTATTTTCATCCATTGTTCACAATATTCTGGTCTTCTGCTCCAGAGATTGAGGAATGTGTTGCTGTGAAAAATGTTAATGGCTCCAAAACTTCTTGGTGTGAGCTCATCAAGGAACGATTGTGAAGTATCATCCTTTATGCTGCAGACCTTTACTTCCTCCACGTACATCCAGCATGTGGCATGAGACGCTCTGCCAGACGAGAGGCCGCCATCGCGTTGCAGCAACCTAGAAGTTGCCTCCTTCGGTCCATGTTGGTTCTGAATGGACAGCAATAACTTGTACTTGTACATTTTTTCCTCTATGTTTTATTTTTTTGTTTGTCAATGATGTGTTTATGCTGGGAAGACATTCCTGGTTTAATTTGACCTGTTTGCTTGTTTGTTGCAAATTTGTTAAAATTTTCATAAAATTTTCCAAAAAAGTGGTTAAAAAAAGTAAAACTATTTATTGTTTCAGTGAACTCATTTAAAGCGAGCTTCCTGAATGTCAGAGCAGACACATCGCTGTTGTTATTATGGGATATTCAACACTTGCCAACCACCCGAGTGACAGAAAGGATGAAGTTTTTTCCCTCTGTGGCGTCTGGAATAAAAAAACACAGAAAGAAGTTGCAGCCGAGCGTCTGAGCCGTGCACGGCTCTCTGGAGAGCAGCCGTGCACAACACATGCACAACCTCACATGCAAAAGAAGGATGGCAGCGGCGGCGGGACAACGGACCCCCCCCCCCAAAACAAAACAGAAAAAAGAACAGAATGGATGTTCTGCGAGGCGGTCATTAATAACACAGTGACTGTGGACGTCGTAGGAACCAATGGCATTGTGTGGAGAGAGATGACGGATCCTCCCGCTCGCCTCGCTCACACGACTCCTTCTATTAATTAGCTTTTACGTCTTCATCTGTTATTTCACATCTTCACTGCCGCGAGGTTCAATCTCTGGTCGGCTTCAGAGACGTGGCCGCGCCGCAGTACGAGTCAGGACGTTGTACTTGAGGACAGTTTGAGGTACTTTACGTACTCCGCGACCTCTCAGGGAAAACCGGAGCATTCCTACATCGGAGAGCGAGTTCCTACTTTAACATGTTGCATTGAAATGTGTTTCATATCAAGATTGTATAATTTAATTGGATTACAACGACACCTACTTTTCTCCGGTGGCAGAACAATCTCATTCACAGCTGTGATGGAATTGTAGGTCTTCCTGTTTTAATGTTAGACCTACTTTTACATATTTCATCTTAATTTGTGAGGTCAAACTGACATTCCTTCTTTTGTCTTTGTGTGATCTGTGCACAGTTCCTTATTGAAGATGTAGACCTCATCCTGTTCCCACATGTAGACTCATCCTGTTCCACATGTAGACCCTCACCCTGTTCCACATGTAGACTCATCCTGTTCCATATGTAGACCTCACCCTGTTCCACATGTAGACTCATCCTGTTCCACATGTAGACCTCTACCCTGTTCCACATGTAGACTCATCCTGTTCCACATGTAGACTCACCCTGTTCCACATGTAGACTCACCCTGTTCCACATGTAGACTCACCCTGTTCCACATGTAGACCTCATCCTGTTCCACATGTAGACTCCATCCTGTTCCACATGTAGACTCATCCAGGTTCCTCATGTAGACCTCATCCTGTTCCACATGTAGACCTCATCCTGTTCCACATGTAGACTCATCCTGTTCCTCATGTAGACCTCATCCTGTTTCCACATGTAGACATATCCTGTTCCACATGTAGACTCATCCTGTTCCTCATGTAGACCTCATCCTGTTCCACATGTAGACTCATCCTGTTCCTCATGTAGACTCATCCTGTTCCACATGTAGACCCTATCCTGTTCCACATGTAGAACTCATCCTGTTCCACATGTAGACCTCATCCTGTTCCACATGTAGACTCATCCTGTTTCACATGTAGACCTCATCCTGTTCCTCATGTAGACTCATCCTGTTCCTCATGTAGACCTCATCCTGTTCCACATGTAGACTCATCCTGTTCCACATGTAGACCTCATCCTGTTCCACATGTAGACTCATCTTGTTCCTCATGTAGACTCATCCTGTTCCTCATGTAGACCTCATCCTGTTCCACATGTAGACTCATCCTGTTCCACATGTAGACCTCATCCTGTTCCACATGTAGACTCATCCTGTTCCACATGTAGACTCATCCTGTTCCACATGTAGACTCATCCTGTTCCTCATGTAGACCTCATCCTGTTCCACATGTAGACTCATCCTGTTCCACATGTAGACCTCATCCTGTTCCCATGTAGACTCATCCTGTTCCACATGTAGACTCATCCTGTTCCACATGTAGACTCATCCTGTTCCTCATGTAGACCTCATCCTGTTCCACATGTAGACCTCATCCTGTTCCACATGTAGACTCATCCTGTTCCACATGTAGACCTCATCCTGTTCCACATGTAGACTCATCCTGTTCCACATGTAGACTCATCCTGTTCCACATGTAGACCTCATCCTGTTCCACATGGTAGACTCATCCTGTTCCACATGTAGACTCATCCAGGTTCCCTCATGTAGACCTCATCCTGTTCCACATGTAGACCTCATCCTGTTCCACATGTAGACTCATCCTGTTCATCATGTAGACCTCATCCTGTTCCACATGTAGGACTCATCCTGTTCCACATGTAGACTCATCCTGTTCCACATGTAGACTCATCCTGTTCCACATGTAGACCTCATCCTGTTTGACCTCGAACTATTTCTTCAGATGCAGATGTCACTATGTGTTTGTAATTGGAACAAAATGACCTCACTGAACCCACTGGTCCCCCCCCCCCCCCTCCTCCCAGTGCATGGGTCTGGGTTGCACTGGGCGGACTGGACTGTTCCACATCTCTGCATTCCACCCAGTCTGCAGCAGAGAAGCTGCTTCAGCAGGATGTATGAGCAAGAGACGAGTGCTCGGCCTGATCGAGGCTCTGTGGTTGACTACACCCCCCCCCCCCCCTCCCCCACTCTCCTTTCTCTTCTCACCCTCCACCCACTCCTTCACCCCCCCTCCTCCCTCCTCCCTCCAACCCCAATTGCTGTGGAAGATGGCTTCAGTGAGTCATCTTGGGACTAAGATCAAAGGCAAATTAACAGCGACGTCCTATGCAGAATGTAATATGGAAACCCCCCAGCTATGTCCTCACTATTGATTCCTCTCTCTGTCCCCTTTCTCCTCATTTCTCTGCTTCATTTTTTCTCATCCCAGCACAATACTCCGCAGTGTGAAATTTGAAGGAATAAAAAAAGCCCCCGAACTCTCATCCGGATGAAGGAAAAGAATGAAAAGAAGAAGAGAAGCATAATGATGTGGCTGTCCCTAGTTATGCCTGTTTGCATTTAGAGTCCATTTTGCGCTGTAAGTAGTCCAGTTACATGTGCGGAGCGCCACTTTAGGCAGCGGTTTGATGTGGGGGTGGGGGGGGGGGGGGGGGGGGGGGGGGTCGCCCTGCGCCGCCCGGGCCTTGGCTCAGATGAAGTCCGGGCGCCATGCAGCAGCCTGTGTGTGGAGCGTCCGGGTGTGGGGGTTAAGATGTGAGCGCGAGGCTAAATGGAGTTTCTTGGTCAGATTACTCTCTGAAGTCACTCGGGGCGCTGCGGGAAATTGAAATGAATTGTGAAGCCGTCCTCTTTAGAAAAGGAGCGCTGCGACTTTTTCTCTTAGATGTGAATATGTAGAATAGTGCTGGAGTCATGTGTTTTCAACAGCGTGTGTGTGTGTGTGTTTCATATACATAATGAAAATACCTTCATAATGAAGCCTCTTGAAGTCGTCCGTGTTCACTTGACAGACGCGTCGTGAGAATCTTCAGCATCAAACACTCAATTTCCGGTATTCTGCTGAATTTTCATGCACCAATTTATGTGAATTATTATTAATGTAAAGAGAAAACACAGAATCTGAATCAGGCGCCGGGCGACAAAATGAAAATATAACGCAATATAATACGACACGGCTCTCAATTCAAATATGTATTATCCTGTAAATCAGCTGTTCTGTGTTGACGTTGTCTCTGCTGAGTGTTGTTTGTTGTTGACGTGTGAGGCACAAAAGAATTCATCCTTCATACTTTAATATCTCATCCGCCTTTCAGATTCCTTCTCACTGAGGAAATGTTTCAGCTCATCCTCCAACGAGCCCGTGAAAAAGTAATGATATGAGATTAAAGTCATATTTAATGAGAATAAAGGATTACAACTTGAAAGTAAAAAAAACTTGGAATAATTAAGATAATGAAGTCATTTTCTTGTCCTGTCAGGAGACGCTCACGCGCATGAAAACACAACATGATGCTGTGATATCTGTTACTGGACAAGCACCTTGTTATGAAGAATAAACAGCAGCAGGTAAACAAACAAACAATGACATCACAATATGAATTCATTCCTCCAAAGAGAGATGAATTCATATTGTGAAACGAGTTTTTAAGTGATGAAGACGTTTGTCAGCTTGACAATCACACACACACACACACACACACACACACACACACACACACACACACACACACACACACACACACTGTTCCCCTGGTGTGTGAGGCTTTGTGGGTAAATATTGTGTCGAATGAGAATAAAATGCTGCAGGATGAAACACCTGGAGTCCAGACAGAGAGAGAGGTGAGCTGTGAATGCGTGGGTTTGAGAGTGTGTGTGTAGTGTGTGTGTGTGTGTGTGTGTGTGTGTGTGTGTGTGTGTGTGTGTGTGTGTGCGTGTGTGTGCATATGTTTGTGCGTCCCCTACATCATTCCCATGCACGACCCCTCCTCGCTTCGGAGTGCCGTTTTTTCTTAAGTGGATGCACGCTTTCAAAGAGTGTTTGTGAACCGGGGGGTGTGTGTTAGTCGCAGTTGTGATGGCGACGTGTGTGTGTGTGTGTGTGTGTGTGTGTGTGTGTGTGTGTCCAAAGGCATTAAAAAGGAAAGAAAAGCTTTCCCTGTGTGAGCAGCGGTGCCAGCTTCAGCGCCCTCAGCCGTGGGCACAAAGACGACATGACAACCCATTCATTTCCCTGACGAGCTGTCGGCTGGCGGGAGGAGAGGTGACTTCTCTCAAGGTTATTTATGGCGTTGTTGATCCTTCTCAGGGGTCGCCCCCCCCCCCCCCCCCCCCCCCCCCCCTCCGCTCTCAGTGTTGTGTAGTAGTGTAAGAGCTGCTACAAGCCTCTCTTCTGACCATTGGCTCAACCTATAAAACCTCCTGCTGTGAGTCACAATGGCAGCAGGTTGGCCTCTTGGAAATATGTATTTATGTCTAAATGAAAGGTGGTTTCACACAAAGGAAGTCTGAAGCAGATCGATCCGTCCTCTTGAGGGGATGATCTGAACGGCTGAAGCTGCAGGCGGCTCTTCTGAAGCTGACTTCATGTTCCTGTCAACGGGAGCCTCGAGAGAAGCTCTGAAACCTCACCGTGATGTCACCGTGATGTCACCGTGATTTCACGGTGATGTCATGGTGATGTCACGGTGACATCGCGGTGATGTCACTGTGATGTCACCGTGATGTCACTGTGATGTCACCGTGATGTCACTGTGATGTCACCATAATGTCACCGTGATGTCACCGTGATGTCCACCGTGATGTCACCCGTGATGTTACCGTGATGTCACCGTGATGTCACTGTGATGTCACCGTGATGTCACCGTGATGTCACCGTGATGTCAGTGCGGTGGTACCGAGATGTCAGTGTGATGAAACCATAATGTTCAGTGAGCAGTTTGTTCATTCTCTCATAGACTTACATTCTATACAATATATACATTACATATATAGATACATTATATACATTTGAAACATTCCATACATCATATACATTCTATACATAATAATAATAGTATATAATAATATATATATATATATATATATATATATATATATATATATATATATATATATATATATATATATATATATATATATATATATATATATATATTATATATATATTATATACTATTATACTATTATATATATATATATATATATATATATATATATATATATATATATATATATATATATATATATATATATATATATATATATATATATATATATATTAGATATATACATTGGGACATGGTTCAGCCCCCTGGTGGCCATCAGAAGAACACACGTTTAGGGCAGATGCTCGATAACCCCGCCCCCCAAAAGAAGCCTTCAAAGTTACAGAGCCGAGCTGATGAAACACCTTCACACACTCACTCTTTGCTGCACTTTCCCTCTCTGTAGACGCACACACACACGCACACACACACACACACCACACACACACACACACACACACACACACACACACACACACACAAAAAGCGTGGTCCACACAGTCCTTTCGCACTCACACACACGTTGCACAATGCAGGAGTAATGTGATTTAACGGCTTTGGCGAGCTCTGACGGGTACTCGACATGATTAAGAGCCAATATGCTGTTGCATACAGCAGAGAGAGATGTTTCTTTCTGCTTAAGCCGTCCATGCAGCTCCCTCTACATGTCTTTTAAGCACTTCTGAGGCATCTCGGAGGGAGAACTTTACACACACACACACACACACACACACACACACACACACAACACACCATCCAAGATCCCTCTCTCAGGCGTGGAAGCATATCAAATGTCAGTGAAATGGGAGCTCTGTGGTAATAAGGTGTTTTTAAGGTCTTTTCTGGGAGGCGAAACGTTGGAAAGTTTAGACTGGGTTCATCTTTTAGAGCTTTTTCATGTATTTATTTTTTTAAAGCAAAGCGCCCGGCTCCGTTCCCTTAAGACCGATCATTATGTGCTCGTAATCAGCGCTCTGCAGATGCCGAAGAAGTTTCGGAGGCGTCCAGCCGAAAAGAGGGATTGCGAGCAGAAGGAGGTAAGAAGGTAAGAAGGTTTAGATCCGAGCTGCTCGACCTCCTCGCTTCACATCGTCAGCGCGCATCAGCGGAAACGATTCTACGGCAAACACATGTTCAGACATCTAAAGAGCTGCTGAGCTGCTGACGACACACACACACCCACACACACACACACACACACACACACACACACACACACACACACACACACACACTCACACACACGCTGCTTCTACCCAATCCCATCACTCCTTCATTTATTTCTCTCTCGAGTTCCTCCTGCGTTCTCCGGGCGGGCGAGGCGGCCGGCGTCTCGTGTGTACATGGCGCCCGACGCGGGGCCGCGGCGGCGCCAGCATCTGCTCAGGGCTTTTGTGCTCAAAAGATCAATTAAAAATAATTACCAAAAGATTTAGTGGTAGTCCGGTACGACTGTACTGTTTGAATAGATGTTTCCTTTTCATCTGCCGTAATAATAGAAATGCTTTTTTTTAATTAAAGAAAAAAAGAGGAAGAAGAAGGAAGGCGGGCCCGCCTCAGTACACCCGGTCTGAAGACTCAGTCTGTTTGATGTGCAGCGAAATTAAATATTTTTTGATCTAACAAATTAATTTTCACGCCCACTCCCCAGCACTTCCCATCCTCCCTCTCCAAGTCTTTTTCTACTGGAGGAGATAAAGACAATTTAATTTAGATACCAACATGAGGAGGAGCAGTGCACACACACACACACACACACACACACACACACACACACACACACACACACACACACACACACATTCCTTTGGTCAAGCCGGATGAGGCCGCATGCTGCACCAGTCAGACCTCACGAGGAAGAGACGTTTGTGGACAACGTTTATGTTTATATGTTTATGTCGATTCAAATGATTACACATGATGTGTGTTGACTCGTTGTGTACGCCAGCAGAGAGAACGCTGGAGAGGAAGGACAGGCAGACGTGGGAATGGAAAGACTTTTAAAAGCAGAATGATGATGATGATGATGATGATGATGATGATGATGATGATGACGGCAGACTGAGCAGAGGAGTCTCACAGCTTCATGATTGTGTTCCTCCTATGAAGTTGTGTGTTTTTGTCGCAGTGTGTCTGTTCTGACTTCTCAGCACGTCAACGTCATGAGCTCGTGTCCCCAGAGTCATGAAGTTACAGTGTAACGTTACACCGATACCACAGCCACAAGCAACGCAGCCCTGCAGGTCCCGCTCTCATCCTCACAGAGTCTCTCCAGCAGGGCTGCTATGAACCTCAACGTCTCACCTGAGCCACCAGATCTGGTCCTCTGGTCCTCTGGTTCTCTGGTCCTCTGGTCCTCTGGTCCTCTGGTCCTCTGGTCCTCTGGTTCTCTGGCTCTCTGGTTCTCTGGTCCTCTGGTCCTCTGGTTCTCTGGTTCTCTCTGGTCCTCTGGTTCTCTGGTCCCTCTGGTCCTCTGTTTCTCTGGTCCTCTGGTCCTCTGGTCCTCTGGTTCTCTCTGGTTCTCTCTGGTTCTCTGGTTCTCTCTGGTTCTCTCTGGTTCTCTCTGGTTCTCTAGTTCTCTGGTTCTCTGGTCCTCTGGTCCTCTGGTTCTCTCTGGTTCTCTGGTCCTCTGGTTCTCTGGTTCTCTGGTCCTCTCTGGTTCTCTCTGGTTCTCTCTGGTTCTCTAGTTCTCTGGTTCTCTGGTCCTCTGGTCCTCTGGTTCTCTCTGGTTCTCTGGTCCCTCTGGTTCTCTGGTCCTCTGGTCCTCTGGTTCTCTCTGGTTCTCTCTGGTTCTCTCTGGTTCTCTAGTTCTCTGGTTCTCTGGTCCTCTGGTCCTCTGGTTCTCTCTGGTTCTCTGGTCCTCTGGTTCTCTGGTCCTCTGGTCCTCTGGTTCTCTGGTTCTCTCTGGTCCTCTGGTTCTCTGGTCCTCTGGTCCTCTGTTTCTCTGGTCCTCTGGTCCTCTGGTCCTCTGGTTCTCTCTGGTTCTCTCTGGTTCTCTGGTTCTCTCTGGTTTCTCTCTGGTTCTCTCTGGTTCTCTAGTTCTCTGGTTCTCCTGGTCCTCTGGTCCTCTGGTTCTCTCTGGTTCTCTGGTCCTCTGGTTCTCTGGTTCTCTGGTCCTCTGGTCCTTTGGTTCTCTAGTCTCTAGTTCTCTGGTTCTCTGGTCCTCTGGTCCTCTGGTCCTCCTGGTCCTTTGGTCCTTTGGTTCTCTGGTCCTCTGGTCCTCTGGTCCTTTGGTCTCTGGTCCTCTGGTCCTTTGGTCCTTTGGTCCTCTGGTCCTCTGGTCCTTTGGTCCTTTGGTCCTCTGGTTCTCTGGTCCTCTGGTTCTCTGGTCCTCTGGTCCTCTGGTCCTCTGGTCCTCTGGTTCTCTCTGGTCCTCTGGTCCTCTGGTTCTCTCTGGTCCTCTGGTCCTCTGGTTCTCTGGGTTCTCTGGTTCTCTGGTCCTCTGGTTCTCTGGTCCTCTGGTCCTCTGGTTCTCCTCTGGTTCTCTGGTTCTCTGGTCCTCTGGTTCTCTGGTCCTCTGGTTCTCTGGTTCTCTGGTTCTCTGGTCCTCTGGTCCTCTGGTTCTCTGGTCTCTGGTTCTCTGGTTCTCTGGTCCTCTGGTTCTCTGGTCCTCTGGTTCTCTGGTTCTCTGGTTCTCTGGTCCTCTGGTTCTCTGGTTCTCTGGTCCTCTGGTCCTCTGGTTCTCTGGTTCTCTGGTCCTGTGGTCCTCTGGTCCTCTGGTTCTCTGGGCCTCTGGTTCTCTGGTTCTCTGGTCCTCTGGTCCTCTGGTTCTCTGGTTCTCTGGTCCTGTGGTCCTCTGGTCCTCTGGTTCTCTGGTCCTCTGGTTCTCTGGTTCTCTGGTCCTCTGGTCCTCTGGTTCTCTGGTTCTCTGGTCCTGTGGTCCTCTGGTCCTCTGGTTCTCTGGGCTCTGGTTCTCTGGTTCTCTGGTCCTCTGGTCCTCTGGTTCTCTGGTTCTCTGGTCCTGTGGTCCTCTGGTCCTCTGGTTCTCTGGTCCTCTGGTTCTCTGGTCCTCTGGTTCTCTGGTTCTCTGGTCCTCTGGTCCTCTGGTCCTCTGTGTCCTCTGGTCCTCTGGTTCTCTGGTCCTCTGGTCCTCTGGTCCTCTGGTCCTCTGGTCCTCTGGTTCTCTGGTCCTCTGGTCCTGTGGTCCTCTGGTCCTCTGGTCTCTGTCAGGAGTGTCAGGCCCACCCAGCAGGTTATGAGCTCCGTCCCACCACCAGCAGTGTAGATCCACCAGCGGTCCAAACCACTACAAGAACAAACAATGAGCTGAGCTGCTTTTGTGGGGGTGAGGAGGAAGTTGTTGAAGAGCTACTGGAGGAAAGAAGAGAGAGGAGAGACTAGAGAGAGAGAGGAGGAGGGAGAGAGATGAGAGAGAGAAGAGTGAGAGAGAGAGAGAGGGAGAGAGAGAGAGAGAGAGAGAGAGAGAGAGAGGGAGAGGGAGAGAGAGAGAGAGAGAGAGAGAGATGTCATTGACTCTGGATCCCGGTGGCTTTGTCCCTGCCATGGTCTGTAGCACAAGGGCCGATGTGCCCTCAAGCAGTCTCTCTCTCTCTCTCCTCACACACACACACACACACACACAC